>NW_006399772.1:9442714-9453164 GCF_000299155.1 Elephantulus edwardii | reverse complement strand
CTTCTTCCCTTTGCTTTGGCTTCTCAGCATTCTAGTGCAATATTCAGAGTCTCTTTTAGCATCCATCTCCATCTTTGCTTCATCCGCTGTCTTTATAATGACCTTCTGCATTCTTCATGGATGATATTCTTTATTATCTTCCCATAGGTCATCTCTCTTCATTTGTTAGTATTCAAGATTTCAAACCTGTTATTGAGATGAGTTTTAAATTCAAGTGGCATAGACTCATGGTCAAATTTTGGTTCTTGTGGATTTGTTCTAATTTCCTTTCGATTCAGTTTGAACGTGCATATGAGTAGTTAATGGTCTATTCAACAATTAGCACCTAGCGTAGTTTTCACATCTGATAATGAGGTTCTCCAACGATTCTTTCCACAGATATAATCAATCTGATTGCTGTGTAGTCCATCAGGTGAGGTTGATGTGTATAGCCACTATTTGTGGTTTTTTATACCAGGTATTTGCAATGAATAAATCATTGGTTGTACAGATTTCTATCATTCTATTTACAGCCTCATTTGTGTCACCAAATCCGTATTTTCCACCTACTGATGCTTCTTTCTTTTTGCCAACTTTTGTATTGCAATCACCAATTATTATTAATGAATCTTGATTACATGTTTCATTGATTTCTGACTACAAAAATTGATGGAAATCTTCTCTTTCCTCCTCTTCGGCTTTGGTTGTTGGTGCATCTATTTGAATGATAGTGCTATTAACAGGTCTTCCTTGTATGTTTATGGATATTATCCTGTCACTCACAATATTGTATTTCAGGACTGATCAAGAGATAGTCTTTTTGACTATGAATCTGAGCATATTTTTCCTCACCTTTTCATTTCAAGCGTAGCGTAGTAGATTATATGATTCTGCTTCAAAATGCCACATTCCAGTCTATCTGAGCTTACCAATGCCTAGTATGTTGATATTTATGCATTTCGTTAACTGGGAATGGAGAATATTGGATTGGACTGGTTTGGCACCAGGACCCATCATAGACCAGACTTCTTGGACCTACACAGCCTCATTTTCAGAGCTAACAAATACTTCTCTGCCTGAACTTTGTTGGCACAAAATTATGAAAACCAGGCCTACTCTTTAGGTTTCTAACACATTGCCTTCTGATAAGTTCTGAATCGTTCTAACCTAATAGAATAGGGCAGAATTACACTATATGGGGTTTCCAAGGCTGTAATGTTCATAAAAGCAGAATATCTCACCTTTATCCCCAGAGAAACGGGTAATTTTGAACTACAAACATTTGGTTAGCAGCTAAGCACTTTAACTGCATATTGTCAGAGCTTCTCATTTAGGTTTCTAGAGGAGAAAAAGCTATTCATTTTCCCCTCACAATCATAGAGTGAGTTTGTATCCTTGTTGTTGTTGTTGCTGCTGTGTACTGTCAAGTCAGAACCGACCCATAGCTGACCCCTGGTGGGTTTTCAGAGACAGTCGCATGGGAGGAGATTGCCCCTCCTTCTACAGAGCAGCTGACGGCCTCAAACTGTGTGCCTCCAGGACTGCAGCACAGCGTCTTACCACTAGGCCACCAGAGTCCTTAGAGCATGTAAATATTCTAGAGAAGCACAACCCAAAGACTGCTTAAAACATTAGTAGCAAGTACTCAAATGTCACATCTACACACTATTTTAAGCATTTTTTTCCCCTTAAAATAACTTGGATTTTGAGATTGCAGTGCAGCTTCTTGCCACTAAGCCAAAAAATAAGTTGGATTTTGGTAACTATTTTCTTCTTGTTGAGAATATACAAAGAAAAATATACACCAATTCAACACTTTATACATATACAATTGTAGTTGCTGATGTTAGGTGCCATCAAGTCAAGTACAACCCAAAGCAACTCTATGAACAACAGATCTGAATCCTGTCGAATATTGTACCATCCTCACAATTTCTGATGCACTAGAGCCCATTAGAGCAGTCACTGTGTCAGTCCATCTGGTTGAAGGTCTTCCTCTCTTTCACTAACCCTCCACCTTTCCAAGCACAATGTCCCTCTCCAACTAATCGCCTCTCCTAGCAACATGCCGATAGTACATGAGCTGAAGCTTTATCATTTTTGCTTCCAAGGAGTACTCTGGCTGCACTTTCTCCAAGGCGTATTTGTTTGAAAATTCTATGAATAAAAGAGAAACATATACAATTAGAAGACATTAATTCTTTGAACTGTGCAAACTTTTTTCAACAAAGAAAATCTTTTTGTTAGCCATGAAAGAAAAAGGAGTTTTACTGAGAAGTAATAACAGCTGTAGCTGGGCAAAAACACTAGGTAAAAACACGAAGTGCTCTGCAGTTCAAGCAGAGAAAGGAGCTTCTATATATAGAAAACAAATTAAAGGTAAGGGATTAATGAATTATTTTCAAATAAGAACAGCTTCAACACAAAATGCAAAGACTGTCTACTTGTTAGGGGGAACTATACTTCCTCTTGCCGTAATCTGAATTTTATAATTCAAATGCAATGCTGTCAGTTTTATTATACTTGAGTCAGTTGTTCATTATAATGATCACTTGTGGGAGTATTTTGTTTATACATTCTTCCCAATTATCACTGTATTCTTCTTAAGGACAATCATTTACATCTTCACACATTATTCCCAAATAGTTTACATTCTTGCGTTTTGTTTATATAGGTTCCATTATTCATAGTTTGGTATAAACACTTCCATTTTGAAGATTTTTTTTTCTATATGCATCTCCCCTTTTACATTAAGCCACATTTTCTGTGACTATACAGTCAAATCTCATGATAGCAGCAGACAAGAAATCAAAAGATGTGTTACATTGAGAAAATACTCTGTTAAAGACTTCTCCAAAGTGCTAAAGCAGTACATCAGTTTAAGACAAAAGTGCATCTGATGCAAACCATGATATTTTCAATTGTTTTCTGTGCGTATGAAAGTTGGACAATGAATAACAATGACAGAAGAAAAATTGCTGCCTTTGAATTGTGGTGTTGGAAAAGAGTACTGCCAAAAGAACAAACAAGTCTGTCTTGCTGTCTTGGAACAAGTCCAACTAGAATCTCTTTAAAAGCAAAGGTGGTGAAATTTGTCTCATATATTTTAGGTATGTTTTTAGTAGGGACCAGTCCTTGGAAAAATGCATCATTCTGGAAAAGGTGGAGGGACTCGCAACAAGATGAACTGACACACTAACAATGTAACAATGGACTCGAGCATATCAGAAATTGTGAGGATGGTGCAGGGTTCACATGTATTGTTCATAGAATCACTACAAGTAATAATTGATTCAATGGCACCTAACAACAATGTGGGGCACTAATTACTGTGATTGGAGTATCTCTTCTTCTATAATGACATTTTCTTATCTGTTTTCTTGAGAAGCTTTAGTTCATAAAATTTATCTTCTTCATTTTCAAAAGCTTATAGGCCTCATCTTCAGGGTGAGTAGGTTTTATGGGAAACTTAACAAGCAACCAAAGTTCTCATTCAAGACAGAATGACAATGGTCAACATAAAACATACACAGTGAGGAATGTTATTGTAAAACATGATAATTGATAAACCTGTGAAACTAACTTGATTTTATGTCAAAAATCAAGTGGTTTTCAAGCACCGTATCTCATTGAAAAAAAAATAGATTGGACTAAAATAAAGTCGCTTTTATAATTACAATAGACATGATGTGGATTATAAAGAAAAATTGACAAAGACCTCCAGCAAAACACAGTTTCTTTTTGTAAAGAGCTGTTTATCCCCGGAACCCTTTCATTCTAATTCAGATTGCAAAGTTTTGTTTGTTTATTTTTACCTCTTGTCTTCTATTTTTATGTTTTATTAGTATATTTACAAAATTTGAATACATTGTTTTCCAGAACAGATTCTTTCAATTTTCCTCACCCCCGCCACCCCCACCCCATCAAATTGTACATCTTCAATGGGAACAAACATTTGGTAATACTATCTCAGATTGTTAGGTTTTTCATGGAGGCTACCATAGTTTTAAACTACATTTTTTTAAATTATTTTTTTAATGAAAGTTTTTTTTATACCAATAAATAATAGCCTTACACCACTAGAAAGTTTGGCATCTTTTCTCTTTTGACTTATTCACTCACTCAGTACCTTTAAATTAGAACTGACTCTATAGCAAGTTTTCAGAGACTTTAAAAATCACATAGGAAGAAATTGCTCATCTTTCTCCCACAAAGAAGCTGAGGAATTTGAACAAGCTGCCTTTGAGTGGGAAGGGCAGCTCCCTACCCACTAGGCCCAAGCTCCTTGGAAAAAAAAAATAAGTCCCAGGATTGACAGAATACCAATTGATATTTGCTCACTAAGTTGTGCCAAGAAATCTGGAGAACAGCCAACTGGCCCACTGACTGGAAAAGATCGATATTTGTTCCCATCCCAAAGAAAGGTGACCCAACAGAGTGTGGAAATTATCAAACAATGTCATTGATATCACATACAAGCAAGATTCTGCTGAAAATTATCCAAAAACGTTTGGAACAATATGTCAACAGAGAACTGCCAGATGTGCAGGCTGGATTTAGAAGAGGTCGTGGTACTAGGGATATTATAACTAATGTTAGATGGATCTTAGCAGAAAGCAAGGAATACCAGAAGAATGTCTATCTGTGCTTCATTGACTATGCAAAGGCTTTTGACTGTGTGGATCACAAGAAGCCATGGCTGACTCTGAGAAGAATGGGAATCCCAGAACATTTGATTGTGCTAATGTGAAACCTATACTTGGACCAAGAGGCAGTCATGAGAACAGAACAGGGAGATACTGGATGGTTCAAAATCAAGAAAGGGGTCCATCAGGGATGTATTTTGTCTCCATACCTTTTCAATCTGTATGCAGAACAGATCATCCAAGACGCTGGGCTGTATGAGGAGGAATGTGGTGTCAGGATTGGTGGAAGAGTCATCAACAACCTGCGTTATGCAGATGACACAACCCTGCTCGCCAAAACTGAGGAGGACCTGAAGCATTTGCTGCAGAAGGCCAAGGACTGCAGCCTCCTATATGGATTGAAGCTCAACATCAAGAAAACAAAGATTCTCACCACTGGGGCAATTGGCAGCATCAGTATGGATGGTGAAGAGGTTGTGTTATTTAACAGTTTTAGTTTACTTGGCTCCACAGTCAACACTCTTGGTAACAGCAGCCAGGAAATCAGGAGACAAATTGCATTGGGAAAGTCAGCTGTGAGGGACCTCTCAAGAGTACTGAAGAGCAACGACATCAGGCTGGAGACTAAGGTGCACCTGATCCGGGCTATAGTCTTCGCAATTATGTGCTATGTATCAGAGAGTTTGACAGTGACTAGGGCTCCCTTTTCTTTTGACTAGAAGATTACATAATTGTAACTGATAAACTATTAATTAGCTTTTCTTGTTTTCAACGTTTCTGGGATGAAAAAGATAAAGTACCATCAAAATCTCACTTCTGCCACCAGACATGTCAATGAAGAAATTCTGTATTTTGTTAGCAGTGAAAGAAATGCCCTTTTATTGAAAAATAAGCTAGAAAAGACATAAGTTACAGAGTACATTGAAACTAAGGTATAGGATTAATGAGTAGTTTGTGAGTAAGAGCAGCTTTAGTTTTAAGTACTTTGAAATGGAAAGGTCAATTAGTTAAGGAAGAGTGACTTATCAGATATGAAACAAAGTTTGGTTATACTAAATTGTAGAATTGTAGTCAGCTCTTCATGATTGTAATCAATTTGGGGGCAAATTGGTTAGACATTCTTCCCAAATAATTTATAACCTGGCCAGTTTTCTGTAAGTATGTACTTCTTGAGAACAACTCATGACCTTTTTTTGTCATTTTAACTTTTCTGTTCATTTACGTTATGTTATGTTTCATTCAGATACTTCTGGTTTCATACAACCATTCATATGCACTGTATCCCATATAATTAATTATTAATGCCTATTATTGCACCATCATTTCAAGTCTTCATTGAGTCTTTCCCATTCCTTTGTTTTCCCCCAATCCCACCTTAAATAATGTTATTCTAGTGATTTTTCTCCCTTCTCCTTTTACCACCCTCTTCCCTTTTTCCTCTTCCCCCTTTGGATATTTATACATATCTTACTAGTTATCCTTCTATTTTTACAATCATTATCTGATACAGTATTTGTCTTTATGGGACTGAGTTATTTCATTCACTCAGGTTAATGCTTTCTAGACTCTCACATATTAAATAGTATTTTATGAAACCATTATTCCTTAGTGCTACATAGTATTCCATTGTGTAAATGTAGACCATGCCTCTCAATTTCTTCATTTGTTGATGGGAATTTGGGTTGTTTATATATTCTTGATAGTATAAGTAACACTGCTGTGAACATAGGTGTACATATCTCCATTTGTGTCTCAGTTCAAACTTAGGAGCCTTAGCGTATGGTATAAATAGGCTTCCATATACAGCCAGAATTCCCAAAAGGGTGAAAAGAAAACCTATAGACTGGGGAAAAAAATTTGGCATGAAAAGAAAACCTACAGACTGGGGAAAAAAATTTGGCAATGGCATTTCAGACAAAGGTCTCATAATGAAAATTTATTAAAGGGCCTCCACAAGGAAAAAACCTGATAACCCAGTTAAAAATTGGCAAAAAGATGTAAAAAGACTTTCACAAAGGATGTAAACAGACACATGAAGAAACAGATAAAATCACTGGCAATCAGAAAGATGCAAATCAAAACAATAATGAAATACTATCTCAGTGCAGTAGCAGTAGCAAAATTTAACAGAACAGCAAGCAATAAATGTTGGAGAGGGTGTGGGGAAATTGGAAATCTCATGCACTGCTGATGGGATTATAAAATGTTACAATCATTCTGGAAGACAGCTTGGCATTTCTTCAAAACACTAAACATAGAAATCGCATATGACCCAGCTATTGCACTGCTAAGAATATAACCAACTGTTGACATTTTGACACACTCTTCCTGAAAGTTTTACACTCTGACCTTTTGGTTCCTGAGAATACATTTTAGTCTAACATGAGTACTTACAGTTTTGAAATTTTTTTATTTACAGTTTCTGACTCTCTTTCTGAGTTGTTCTTCACCTATTAACATAAATTTACTGCCCCCTATTATTAACACCTAATCTCTCAAGCTGAAATTATCAGTTTGATCCCATATAGATAGCTCTTACAAGAGCTTTATGCTCAAGGCAAAGATTCTTTCATAGTTAAGCTAAACAATTTGGTTTTAAGAAGATTTTTTTTTATTAAATTTTATTAGTTTTGGTTTTAAGAAGATTTTATAGGATTTTTTTTTTAGGGTTTAAAGATTGTATCATGGCAATTATTTCAAAAAATTTGGATTCCATGAGAAGTTGAAATTCATGTCTGCATATTCACCCTTTGGATCTATATTCATCTATATGTTATAATAACTTTTTAAAAAATTCCTTTGTAAAGTAGATATTTTAAAGATGAAGAAACCAATAACCTGACTAAAAACTTGTGTGTAACTGGAGTACAGTGTGAAGCCAAGATTCAAATTTAAGAATATATTAAAAAATAAGAATATATTTCCAAATCATAACTTTAAACCTGTATTTGTTTTATTAATACTTGCCCTACTAGTTATGCCTAAACTGAAAAGCTTACTGACAGATACTCAACTAAGCCAAGCAAACTAATGTCATGAGAAAATGAGGTGCCTATTTTTTTACTTTTTTGTTGTTATTACATGCCATCTAGTCAAGTAAGACTCATAGGTACCCTATGAACAACACATATGAGCCCTGTCCTATCCTGTGCCAACCTCACAATCTCTGACACACTCAAGCCTATTGCTGTAGTCCCTGTATCAGTGCATGTGGTTGAAGGTCTGCCTCTCCTTCGGCCATCCCCCTACCTTTCTAAGCATGATATCTTTCTCCGAGGAAGCTTAGAAACAGGAGTAGCATCCACTTCCGAAACAGCTTGCCTCCAGAAACTCTATGAGCTTGGAAAAATGATGAAGTTATACAAGTGTTCAGGACTTTCGTTCATAGGATCGCTATGAGTCATCTACGACACACCAGCACTTAAAAACAACAACAACCTATAGGTCTGATCATGATGGATGGAGTGGAGATTGAAACTGTCAACAGCTTCATCTTGCTTGGATCCACAATTAACACCCTTGGTACCAGCAGTCAGGAAATAAGGAGACACATTGCACTGGGAAAATCTGCAGCTAGGGACCTCTCCAAATTATTAAGGAGTAATGATTTTAGTTTGAGGACTAAGGTGCATCTGATTCAAGCCATGGTCTTTCTGATCACCTGCTATGCATCTGAGAGCTGGGCAATGAATAAGAATGACAGAAAAAAGATTTTATATCTTTGAGCTGTAGTGTTAGAAAAGAGAACCGTAGAAAAGAGAACCGAACATCCCACGGATGGACAAGTGAACAAATAGATGTGTCTTGGAGAGGGTGCAGCCAGAGTGCTCTTTAGAGGCAAGAATGAGGAGGCTTCACCTCACATATTTGGGGCATGTTGCTAGGAGGGCTATTACTTGGAGAAGGACAAGATGCTGGGAAGGGTAGAGGGTCAGTGAAGGAGAGGAAGACTCTCAACTAGGTAGATTGACACGGTGACTGCTGCAGTAGGCTCCTGTGTGTCAGGAAGTGTAGGAATGGTGCAGGATGGAATAGGGTTCAGATCTTTTGTTCACAGGGTCACTGTGAGTCATACTCAACTCGACAACACCTAAAAACAACAACAACTAACATGCCCAAAGTATGTGAGATAAATTTCATCATCCTTGCCTTCAAGAAGCACTTTATTTTTTTACTTACTGTTAAAAAAAAATATGAGCACCTGTTCACTGGGACCAAGACATTTTTGCCAATGCAACTCCCTAACCCCCAAACCTATTCTCCCAGGCTTACATATTACTATGTTCAAAAACAAATATTTTTCTTAGTAGACTTTCCAGTCTTTCTTGGAAATAAGCATGTTGTTGTTAACTGCCATCAACTTGGCTCCATCTCATTGCAACCTTTTGCTTAACTGCCTAGTTCTATACCACTTTCATGATCATTGGCATGTTTGAGGCCATGTTGTGGCTGTTGTGTCAATCTATCTCTGTGGTGGTTTCCTTCATCTTTTGGAGTTTCCTAATTGAGCAAACATCATGTCTTTTTCTAGCTACTGAACTTTCCTGATGATGTCTCTAAATAAGTCAGTCCAGTCATCCTCACATTTAAGGAACATTTTGGTTATATTTCTTGTAAGACTGATTTGTTTGTGCTTTTGACAATATAAGTAATAGTTAATATTCTTTGTTAATAACACAGTTCAAACAAATCTTTTTTTCAGCTATCGTTTTTCATAAAATAAAGAAGAATGAATAGTTAAGTGTCTAACCAGTGGGAAATGTTTAGTTCAGTCAGTTCTAATTTCTTACCACTAGGCCACCAGTTATTGTTGTTATGTGCCATCAAGTCGCCTGCGACTTATAGAAATACTACATACAACAGCTCTAAATCCTGCTCTATCCTGTGCCAACCTTATTGTCTCTGATACACCTACCCTCATTACCCCAGTCACTGAATCAATCCATCTCATTGAGGGGCTTCCTCTCTTGTGCTGTCTCTCCACCAACCCAAGTATGACGTCCCTCTCCAAGGGCTGGTGCCTCATTACAGCATGCCGAAAGTATGTCAGATGAAGCTACAGAGTCCTTGTCTCCAAGGAGCAGGCTGGGAGTCCATGGGATATTCAATACTCTTCTCCAGCACCACAGCTCAAAGACATCAATTCTCCTTCTCTCATCTCTGGTCACTGTCCAGCTCTCAGGTGCTTAGCAAGTGATTGCAAAGACCATGGCCTATATCACACACACCTTAGTCTCCAGACTGACACTGTTGCTCTTCAGTACTTTGGAGAGGTCTCTGACAGCAGACTTTCCCATTGCAATTTGTCTTTTAATTTCCTGGTTGCTGGTGCCAAGAGTGTTGACTGTAGAGCCAAGCAAACTAAAGCTGTTTACAATCTCAATCTCTTCACCCTCTATCATGATGCTGCCAGCTGACCCAGTGATGAGAATCTTTGTTTTCTTGATATTGAGCTTCAATACATACTGAAGGCTGCAATCCTTGACCTTCTGCAGCAAATGCTTCAGGTCCTCCTCAGTTTCAGCAAACAGGGTTGTGTCATCTGCATAACACAGATTGTTGATGAGTCTACCTCCTGATGCCATATTTTTCCTCATAGAGCAGCCTCCCAGATAGTCTATAGATTGAACAGCTATGGAGATAGGACACATCCCTGGCATACACCCTTTCCATATTTGAATCATGCAGTGTTTCCTTGCTCTGTTCTGACAACTGCCTCCTGGTCCAAGTATAGGTTTTGCATTAGCATGATCAAGTGTTCTGGGATTCCCATTCTTCTCAGAGTCAGCCACAGTTTGTTATAATCCATAGAGTCAAACACCTTT
>NW_006399772.1:9432684-9435799 GCF_000299155.1 Elephantulus edwardii | reverse complement strand
TATATATATATATAAAGAGAAAGAGAGAGAGTATGTGTTTTGCTTCTTTAGAGAACCTAGCTTAAGGCACCTTGCAATCACTATGTCAATGAGCCCCCAAGGTACCACATCCTATCTGCTATGACTTTTTCCAAGATGATTAATACTTGAAATGTCCTCATTATTCAGGGATGAATTGGTTTTGCCTCAAGACCCCCAAGAAGAGAAGAAAGTAAAACTTTTTCCAAGTCTAGTCTAATTAAAATATCACTAAGAATGGGATTCAAAACCAACCATCAACAGGGGCCTGAGCTTGCTCACCTTGACTCCACTTGGTGCTTCTTCATCGGCATGAACAAGGATGAACTTCTCTGTCCCCACTCCCTCCTAGAGACTTTCCAGTCTCCATTGCTACTCTCCTAGGGGTAGCTGTACCAGCAAGAACAGCTGTGCATATTCCAAGAATTAAGAGCAATCTTCATATGATCTGAAGACTAAGTCTTCATTAAAGATAAAATTTTCCTAACAAAAGTAATTTTAAGAGATGTAACTCTACCCATGATGAAAACAGGGTTTTTTTTATGTTATTGTGCATGACACTAGAAAGATATGAGCTGAATTTTGGCATTTGAGAATATTTTCTTTACCTTTTCATAAACAAATATCTATTATAATGTTTTCCCAAAACAAAGAAATGGTTGCCTCAGAGAAGAATGTCTCCCACGAACCAACCCTTAATACATCAAACAATTAAAGCTTTGAAAGTCCAGGTCTTTTCTTTTTTGTTTTCTCCAAAGATTTCAAAGATTCCAAGAAACATTTTTTTTTTTTGCTAGAGATCAAGATCAAAGAGTTGTGTCCTTCCTTTCCTCTCAAGTCTGCAATAAAGATGTTTTCCCTGGGCCTACGGCCTAAGATGGAAAGTCTTCATCACACTTGTCACTAGAATTGCAGCAGTCAGTGGTGGCAGAGTTGAGGATATTTCTGGTTGGTGCAAATGATCATCATGCTCAACTGTTAACTAAAAGGTTAAAAGTGCAAGTCCACCCAGACACTCCTGAGATAACAGATTTAGTGAGCTTCTTCAGAAAGGTCAGTGATTGACAACCCTTGTGGAATAGAGTTCTATTAAGCCACATACTGAGACATGAGTTGAAATAGACTCACAGGTGATTGGAGCGGGATTGGTAAGGGAGGCACTCAGAGAACCAGGAAGGTTCTCCAGTGTGATCATACTGGCAGCAAGGCCTTCCTGGCCAGGCAGGATCCATGAAGGTAAGGCAAGGTGATGCCCTGTTCTGGTGCTACCTCCCAGAGGACACTGAGAGTGCTCTTACTCCCCGCTCCACTCTTTCAGTCATTCCATTAGATGTTAGCTCCAGATCAAGAGGGCCCTAGGTAAGTATATTCATGTCTATGTGTCACTCTTAACATTGTCAATTTAGGTAACACAGCAGCCATCTTTCTATGGAGAGCATTTCCTAAGATGCAAAAATTGCAAAGTGTCTTAGAGTTTCACTAATCCACATTTTTCAACCTTTAGATGAATAACTTGAAATCCAAAAGTAAAATTCCATTATCATGACTGGATAGCAGGTTTGTACCAGAACTGGAACATTGGACTTAAGTTTCTACCTTCTAGTCAGATGTTGTTCTTAGGCAGCAAGGATTTGAGATTGGAGGTAGTAATGGACTATGATAAGGGATCAGTGGGGAAATTCTGCAGATTTAATCATCCAGAGAGCTATTCCTAAGAGATACTGATGTTCCAGACTCGTTTCTCCGCACTGGGACTACAAAGATAAATAGAATATGGCTCTGCTCTTAAAGAAGACTCCTACATGATGCAAATAGCTAGTAACTAGAATTTGGTACTTCAGTCCACCTAGAGGTGACTCAGATATGACTGGCCACCTACTTCCTGAGAGATCGGAGTGACTGAGGAATCTATGAGACAGTTCTCCTGTGCACATATGGGGTCGCCATAAGTTGGAACTGTCTTGGTGGCAACTGGTTCGGGTTGCCTTTGAACCTTTAAAGAGTTAGAGATGAAAGAAGGAAGATGATGTTTTAGTAGTAGAAGTGCTATGACAGAAGGGTATCAGCTCCTTCAGGTTTACCAAGCAAAGATACCTTCCCAGACAAAAAGCTTTACTCTCATTCTGACTTTGAATATTTCGGCTATCTTCAACCTTCCTGGAAGGAGAGTTCTGCTTCAGAGAAGTTTAACTATTGCTTCCTTATTCAGGTAGCATGGAGGTGCATGTGCTGGGAGTTGAGGCCCGAGTTCAGCCGCTCCGACTTTCTCAAGCGCTGAGTTAGCGTTTGCCCCAGAAACCCCAGAGAGGATTAGAAGTGCCCCAGCCTGGCGACCCACATCTGGGAACTTTGCCCGGCCTCAGGATGAGCCTGCAGAACACCCCTTCTGCACAGAACCTGTCTATACAGCTCTTGGTGTGGTCAGGTCTCATAAAACAGAAGCTCGTAATGCTTAGTAACGTGACATTGCATTTTTAAGCATCAGCCTTGGCACTAGCACTCAGGCAGGTAGAGATATTTTGAGAGAGAGAGAACACTCCGAGGGACTCTCATCCATGGCTACTCAGGAGACGTGTTCTTGAGCCAGGACCAACTGCAGAGCAGAAGTCTGGACCAGGGAGTCTCAGAAAGCAGCACTGGCCAATCTGTAAGACAAGTGCACTCTGAAAGGGTGATTCCACTCCACACACCCAGACAGTCAACCTTGAATCCACTCAGTTTTCCTGGGAGCTCTTGACTCCTGAAACCAGGTGCTCAGAGAGAAACCCTGGGAGCCTTCATGTGCTGCACATTTAGATGGATGTGAGAATGAGGGCAAATTAGAGGAGAGGATACAGAAAGTGTAGTACAATGCTTTAGAAGCCAGCTCTAAGACCAGATCATTGTATTCAACTCTTGAGTGCACTTACTGTGCCTGTGGTCTTATGCAAGTTGAGTGATATCTGGGCTATAACCTTCTCATCTATAAAATTAGGGTAAAAATATTCATTATCTCACAGCATTGTTGTTTAATTGGATACATATAAAGTATCAGTTCTATAATAAGTATATAATAATATACTACTATGGTATTATAATAATATATAATTATTATATA
>NW_006399772.1:9428426-9432584 GCF_000299155.1 Elephantulus edwardii | reverse complement strand
AAACACAGATAGACATTCCTCTGGTATTCCCTGCTTTCAGCCAAGATCCATCTAACATTAGCTACAGTATCCCTAGTACCAGGGCCTCTTCTAAACCCGGCCTGCACTTCTGGCAGTTCTCTGCTGCTCTTCCGGTCGTTTTTGGGTGATCTTCAGCAGAATCTTGCTTGCATGTGATAGGCCACCAGAGCTCCCTAGATATACCTATGGATCTAAATAAGGGAGGTCTGGTAGCCTAGTGGTAAGAATCTGTGGTGCAATTCTGAAGCCACCCAGTTTGAATCTGCCAGCTGTTCTATGAAAGAAGGATTGGCAATCTCCTCCGGTGTGATTACAGCCTCTGAAAACCTACTGGAGGGTCAGCTATGGGCTAGTTCTGATTCAATGTACACAACAAAGATATTTCCCTCCTGTATTTTCTTCAAGTATGGATCATAGAAACTCAAAGAGAATAACAAATGGATTTTTTTTTTTAAAAAAAGCAACAGAAAAACAACCCTAACATTTCCTGCCACTAAGTCGGTTTTGACTCATAGTGACCTTTTGTCAGGTTTCTGAGATTGCAGATTTCAGTGGGAGGAGATTGCTCGTCTTTCCCACATGAGAACACTGGTTGTGCAGCAGGGATGTGCAGCCTTTGGGTTATCAGCTCAACTCAGTATGGAGTACACGCCAGGGCTCCCTCCAGTGCAGTAAGAATGAGATGTTTTTCAGAGCAGTTGGTTGGAGGGCACAAGGACAGTCCAGGGCCAAGGTTAGTACCAGGAAAGTAGGGCGGTCAGCATAGAGACCCTGGGCAAATTGTGGCCTTTAAGAAAAGCTGAATTCAAAAGGGGAATGGAAAACAATGGCGAGGAATTTCATTTGCTTCCGATTTTTACTTTGGGCTTGGCTTTGAAGGTAATGGTAAGATGTATAAAGGAAAGGATGTGGTGATTATATATATCGTATTTTTAAAAGAAGCATTCTCCTTATTTGTAATATTCTACCTAATGCCTAGCTGTCTCTGAAATGGTCTCCAAATTCCAATCCCTCAGCATCTAAATGACCTTTCCCCAACTGCCTCTTACATCCAGAAGCAGTACAAAACCCTTTGCATACAATATGACTAGATGATTGCCTTGGGGGGAAAAGCAATTCCTGAAACTTTTTGTAGATGCCATTAATTCATTTATCTAGTACACATAGATTATAAACCAGATTAACACTGTCATTGGAGATACAAAGAGAACAGAGTCCAGGACTTACAGAGTCATAGTTATAGAATTTCCTGTAGCATCTAATTTAAGTTCTAAAACGTAAATATCTTGCTTTCAAAATTTAAAAAAAAATGCATTTGACACACAGACATTCACCATTCATCAGATTGAAGCTCCTTAAGCTCCTCTTTCCCTAAATCATCAAGTCTACATTTGGGGAACCAAACTAAGGGACACTGGTTTGTGGATACTCTTGCCTCGTGTGACCATTAGGTTATAGGATTAGAGTTGCTCAAAGTTGTTGTTGTTGTTGTTGTTAGGTGTCATCAAAGGAGCACTCTGGCTGCCTCTTCTCCAAGAACCAATCATATGCTCAAACCCAAATGCTCAAAGTAGAGTCCCTGAAAAGATCTGAAAAGGACCAAAGCCTAAAATATAACGATGTCAAATTATTCAGTGATGGTGACAGGCTGACTTAGTGAGAGGACAGAGTGGGGATGGTGGAAACAATTACATAAACAAGTTGCTCATGCTTCAGATACATGGTGAAGAGATTGAGATTGGCTCCACAATCAATACTCTTGGTACCAGCAGCCAGGAAACCAAGAGATGAATTGCCTTCAGAAAGTCTGCGGCCAGGGACCTTCCCAGAGTACTGAAGAGCGACGATGTCAGCCTGTAGACTAAGGTGCTCCTGATGTAGGCCATAGTCTTTGTAATTACTTGCTATGTGTCAGAAAGCTGGACAGTGACCAGGGATGACAGAAGGATAATTGATGCCTTTGAGCTGCGGTGCTGGAGAAGAGTATTGAATATACCATGGACTGCCAGGAAAACAAATAGGTTTGTCCTAGAGAGCATGAAACCAGGCTGCTTCTTGGAGACAAGGATTCTGAGGCTTCATCTGACATACTTTGGACATGGTGCAAGAAGAGACCAGTCTTTGGAGAGGGACGTCATGCTTGGGAAGGTGGAGGGACAGCGCAAGAGAGGAAGCCCCTCGATGAGATAGATTGATTCAGTGAATGGGGTCATGGGGGTTGGTGTGACAATGAAATTGGCACAGGATAGAGCAGGGTTCAAGGATGTTGTACATAATATGGTCATTCTGAGTCGCAAGTGACTCGAAGACACTTAACAACAACCTGCTTCAGTGAAAATCTGAAGCTGAGAAAGCGTAACTGTGGCCTAGCCCACAGGGATTTGCACTGATAACTGAAAGATGGGACCCCTCTGGTGATTTAAACCCACCATCAGCTCCTCGGGAGAAAGATGAACAATTCCTTCACATGCAATTTCCAACTTTGGAAACCCAAGAGAAGGTCAGCTATGGGTTGATTCTGACTTCATGGCAATGAGGTGTTTTCTTTTTAAATGAAGAGGTAAGGGACTGCCCCAATCCCATTCCATTTGCAATAAAGTTAGAACAAGATTGCTAGCTTCCAATGCTCTTTCTATATAGTGCTGATTGTTGTTGTTTTGTACTTTCTAGTCAGAATCATAACTGACCTTGAAGGAGTTTTCAGAGTTAGTTAATTGCTGGGGAGAATAAAAGGTTTTTGTTTCATTTCTGCACAAATTTTTCTCATCATGATTGTGATCCCGTTTGTCTTTTGTATGCTTCTCACTGCCCTCAAAATTCCCTTCCTTTGAGGAAGGACAGGGTCCTTCCTAGTCTTTGCACTTTGCAAGGAGAAACTTTACTAAAAATATCCCACTTATTTTCTCACTGAGTGGTTCCCACCAGCATAAACGTAGGAGGGCCTGGACACTCTCCTTGACGATTCCTTTCCTTCAGTATTTTCAGAGACAGGGATTATTTCACAGCTGTTGCCTCTTAACCTGTAATGATAGTTGTGCCTGAAGCATCACCTGGTTTCCAACCTTTATACTCTGTTTCCTCACAGACCTCGTTGGCTTTGCTGCCAGTCCATCCTGAAGCTATCATGGGAACTAGTGTTGTAATTACCAAGGCCCTTAATTTCCCAAGCATGTGGCTAAACCAAGCTGTTCCAATACTGTACAACTTTACTAAATATTTGGAAATAACAGACAGGAATTACAGCTCTGAGAGAGTCTGGTACAACTCTGGTACTAGAAACAAAGAATCAGAGTTCACTGTTCAAATCTCTCTGTGTACAACCTCTCCTGGACACCCAGCACCTCAGTTCTCAACCCACATCATCAATATAGACTCTTCTTATTTCTTTCCATGAAAAAGAAAGAGGGCTCCAGTTCTCCTTTCTATGAAGTCTCTGTCTTGTGCAGTAGTTAAGATCAGCATGGCTATGATTCTGATTTGGCAGTTCTAATGCTGTCATCCCCTTGATGAGACCTTATATGATGTAATCACTCATTACGATATCAGCTATTAGCAGCCTGTCAGTGGAAAAGGAATTTCAATTAGTGTGTGGTCTATCTTCTGTGAACAGCCAGTAGAAAGGGAGTGTTTGGGGTTTTTTTTCTTGGGGTGGGGGGGGCAATGGTATGGCCTACATGAAATTATTTTTGACAGGGTTCACTTGCTTTTGCTCTATGTGGATCCTCGATAGAGCGCATAGCCTCTGATTCTTTGGACTTTGGATCTAGCGGCCTTTCTTAATCGCCAGCTTTTGGACTCATCAGCCTCCAAATCCAGCAATCTACTGCCTAACCTACCAGTCTTGGATTTATCAGCCTTTGCTAGTATATGAATTGGGAGACAATTTTCTACACTGATGCCTCACTCACAAACCTGAAACATACAAGTTTCTATAGCCTCAATATAAACTCTCATCATAGATAGATAGATAGATAGATAGATAGATAGATAGATAGATAGATAGATAGATAGATAGATGATAGATAGATAGATAGAGGTTGTGTTGTTGTTATGTGCCATCGAGTCGTTTCCGACTCATAGCGACCCTATGCACAACAGCTCTAAACCCTGCTCTATCCTGCGCCAACCGCACCGCCT
>NW_006399772.1:9410156-9422111 GCF_000299155.1 Elephantulus edwardii | reverse complement strand
AGCATAAAGCATGGTTCTTAAATCCCACATTCTTTACAATAGTGGGAGAGGTGAGAAAAATACATATGCAACAAAAGCATGAACTTGAGACAATGTATAATTAGATGTTAAACAGTGTGTGGTTCAGACTCTAAGAACTGTGGGAATTTGGGAAAAAGAAGATTAGTGTGAATTTGCATAAAGTCCATCCTAAATGATCTGTAGAGGAAGCCTATCTTTGAAAAGGAAGAGAGGAGTATTACGGCAAAATCCGTGTTGGTGCAGACCTTTAATGTGCTCAGTTAACTAACTGAAAGGTTGTAGGTTTTAACCCAGCACAAAGAAAAGAATCCAGATCTTTGGAAGAAAAACCTACCAATCTGCTTTCAAAAAGCAGTCACTAGAATCCTGAAGTGTACAGGAGGCCACCATGAGCTGGAGATAACTTGACAACAGGCAGGAGTCTTTTAAAAACTGTCAGAGTTGAATGTGAACTTGAAAGTCAGAGTCAGACATGTGGTGTTAGAATTCCCATTCCATCAAATGCCAGCTATATAAATGATGCTAAAATTTCCAAGCTTCTGTTTTTTCCCTTATAACTTACATATTCTCTTATATATTAGGGTGGATAACACCCATTTCTCTCGCGCGCGCATTATGGTGTAGTCAGAACTGACTCATAGCTGATCCTCCAGCAGCTTCTCTGAAGGTTTCAATCTCATGGGAGGAGATTCCTCATCTTTTTCTCAAGGAGTCAATGGTGTGTTCAAACAGGTGGAGAGATATCACTTTTGGGTTAGCAGTACAACTCCCTGTATACTAGACTACCCAAGCCCTCTAATACAAAGATTCACATTATTGGTCACATTATAGACTTATCTATTATTTGGCAGATAATCAAGTTCAGACCAATAAGCCCATCCTTGTTTTTCCACCAATAATTTTTAGTTTTTCCGAGTGGGTGTCTCAGTAAGGAGGTGCTAGAAATGACATAAAATGTATTTGTATTTAGTGACTTAGGGAATTCTTTAATCAAGTGTTATCTAGACTGGATATTATCAGGAAACAGGAGTAATTCTATGGTTGCTGTTATTAATTGCCATCAAGTCTATTGTTGGGCATCTCAACAAACCTCTAGAATCTAGAGAGAAGTCAGACCAGAGTGAGCTGAATGAAGACTCGCAATCAATCATGGAACATCTTGGGTTTTGTTATTTTGGGGGTTTTTTAAACAGTATTGGAAGCAGGAGTGGCATCCACTTCCAAAACAACATGCCTCCGGAAACTATGAACTTTGATAAATGTCGATAGTTGTCGAGGGGCTTCAGGCCTTTTGTTCAAACAGTCACTATGAGTCGTGCTCAACTCGAAGGCAATCAACCACACAACACAAGAACATGTTTTATATATGTCCAGGCATGATTACAGAGCAGACTTGTGTTTGTCTAGCTCCATTGTGGTCATAGAGTGGCCTTGATTCAGGTTGAAACTGTGAAATTGTTGATGTTCTAAAGTCGAACAGGAAGGCCGGTTCTTGGATGTCAGGACCTGCTTTCCTCTGTCTCACAAGCTGCAGGGAGAAATGAGCTGAGGGCTTCTGTTGTTCTCAGTCTGCCTCCCAGGGGCACCTTGGAGAAGTGGTTGATTGTCTATTTGTAACCCTTTCTCAAATACTCATTGGAAAGTTGTGACTGCTGTGTTTCATAAGAAAAATGTCTTTTCCTTTCATCTCAAGAAATAATATCAGGATTTGGTTCAGAGCTCCCAGAACAACACATTTATCCTGTGGACAAATGAATTAAAATATGAGTAGTTTCAGGTGTCAAGCGTGTTTTCATCACTCTAAAGTTGTCAAGGATTCGATAGCAGTGTGCATTTCAGACCCCAGCCAGGTTGCTGGTGCGTATCCAAGAGGCCGATAGCTTGTGACAACCCTCTGGGGCAGCCAGCTGGTGCTGGGCAGCTCTCTGTGCCACTCAAAGTTATTTTACAAAGAGTTGCCTCAGAATCTCATAGACAAACTGTGGTAAACTTAAAAACTACTCTGTCATCATGACAAGGCTCTGTATAATTAAAACCTGTGCATCCATTTTATTCCACTCTTATCTTGTGTACCTTTACCATAAACATATATCTTCTTCACTGATGCCGTGACACTATTACACTAGTGTTTCAGACCTTTCAGACACTGCAGAGTCCTTGTGAACTAATGAAAGCTTGAAGATTCCAACTTCTAGTGACCTGAGAAAGCGCAGATCCAATTGTTCCTGCAGAATCCTTACAAGGTAATCAGGGCTTTGACCAGATTCATTTAAGTTTGGAAATCTCTGTTGAAAAACTGTGACCCCCCATCACAAACATACTGACTCAAAACAAACATTTTAGCAAGACATCTGAAATACTTTGGACATGTTTCAAGGAGGGACCAGTCCTTGGAGAGGGATGTCATTCTTGGAAAGGTAGAGGGACGGTGCAAGAGAGGAAGGCCCTCTATGAGGTGGATTGGTTCAGTGACTGGCGTTTTGGGGCTGGGTGTGTCAGAGACAGTGAGGCTGGCACAGGACAGAGCAGGGTTTAGGGCTGTTGTATATAGGGTCGCTATGAATTGCAGGCAACTCGATGTTACATAACAACAACAACAAGAAGTCATTGTCCGTTTTGTGATCTAGTATGGTTGCCCTCCATTTTTCAGTAGTACCAATTTTCACATAAAAACCTGGTCTTTGGACCCTAATCATATTGGTGAGAAGTGGATACATATATAAAACAAAAATTTCACCAAACAATACTTACCTTTATCACATGCATCATATAAAATGTTCTCTAATATTCCCTATTCTCTTCCATCATAGAAAATAAAATGCTAATTTGCTCCTGCTGTCTTTATGTCTCATTATAGGTAAAACTTTGTAGTTTGAAAGCTCTGGATTGCTGTATTTGTTGGATTAGCTCTGGTGGCTTGTTGTTGTTAGGTGCTGTCAAGGCTAGCTTGATCCCTAGTAACCCCATGAAACAATTGATCTGAAGCCTGTGCATCCCTTACCATCCTCACAATCTCTGGCACACTCAAGCCCATTGCCACAGTCACCATGTCAACCCACCTGGTTGAAGGTGTTCCTCTCTTTCACTGCCCCTCTACATTTCCGGGGATGAGGTTCCTTTGTAAGGAATACCCTCTCCTAACAACATGCTCAACATATATGAGATGAAGCGTCATCATTTTTACCTCCAAGGAGTACTCTGGCTGCATTTTTCAAGACATATCTGTTTATTCTTTTGGCTGTCCATGGAATATTAAGTTCTTTTCTCCAACACCACAACTCAAACATGTCAATTCTTCTATCATCCTTAGTCAATGTCCTGCTCTAAGATGTATAGCAAGTGACTAAAAAGACCATAGCCTGAATCACACACACCTTAGTCCTCAAACTGACATCATTACTCCTTCATTTGCTTTCCTGACTGTTGATTGTGGAGCCAAGAATGGTGAAGTTGTTAACAATCTCAATCTCTTCACCATCTATTATAAAGCTGCTAATTGGACCAGTGGTGAGAATCTTTGTGTTCTGTATTGTAACTCGAGGTTTGACTTGAGCTGGTGATAAGGAATCATGCTGCCACCCCAAAGGCAGATTGTTTAACTCCACCAGCTCTCAGCTGGTGGATTCAAAGGGACATCATAGCCAATGTTAGATGGATTTTGGCCAAAAGCAGAGAGTAGTTGGCATTTATTTAACTGTGTGGACAACAGCAAATTGTGGCAACCATGGAGAAAAATGGGGATCCCAGACCTTGTAATTGTGCTCATGTGAAACCTATGCTTGGGCCAGAAAGCAGCAGTCAGAACAGCAGAGAAACATTGCATGGTTCAGGATCCGGAAAGGCGTGCATCAGGAATGCATCCTATCTCCATACCTTTTCAATCTATATGCACAACATATCTTTCAAGAGGCTGGACTTTATCAGGAGGAATGTGACATTAAGACTGGAGGAAGACTCATCAACAGCCTGTATTATGCAGGTGACACAACCTTCCTTACTGAAACTGAGCAGAACATGAGGCATGTGCTGCAGAAGGTCAAGGACTATAGTCTTCAATATGGATTGAAGCTCAACATCAAGAACACAAAGATTCTCTCCACTGGTCCAATTAGCAGCTTCATAATAGATGGTGAAGAGATTGAGATTGTTAACAACTTCACCTTTCTTGGCTCCACAATCAACAGTCAGGAAAGTAAAAGACAAATTACACTGGGAATGTCTGCTGTCAGGGATCTCTCTAGAGTACTGAAGAGCAACAATATCAGTATGAGACTAAGGTGTGTCTGGTACAGGCCATAGTCTTCATATTACTTGCTATGCCTCGTAGAGCTGGACAATAACTAAGGATAATAGAAGAAGCATCAATGCCTTTGAGTGTGGTGCTGGAGAAAAATGTTTAACAAAGTCTGCATGTACTGCCAGAAAAACAAGTCTGTCCTAGAGAGGGTGAAACCAAGCTGCTCCCTGGAGGCAAGAATTTTTAAGCTCATCTCACATACTTTGGGCATGTGGCCAAGAGTGACCAGTCCTTGGAAAAGGACATCATGTTGGAATGGTAGATAGACAGCACAGGAGAGGAAGATCCAGGATGAGATGGATTGACTCAGTCACTGGACAAAAGGCATTAGGTCTGTTGGAGATTATATAAGATTAGCTCAGGAAAGGGCAGGGTTTGGAGCTAGCTACGCTAGTACATAGGGTCGCTATGAGTCACAGGAGACTTGATGGCACATAACAATAACAACAATATGGGAATGATAGTATGAAACATAATGTTAATGAAGGAGAGTATGAAACATAATGCATATGAATTTTATTAAATTTTTTTTTTTAGGAAAAAAACCAACAACTAGCATCCTTGCTCTTTAGAACATTGTAGAGGTCTTTGACAGTAGATTTCCCCAAAGTAATATGTTTTGAAATCTTGACTGCTGCCTTTATGAGTTTTGATTGCTGATCCAAGTAAAATCAAATACTTGACAACTTCAACTTTTTCTCCATCTATCACAATGTCCAGTGGTGAGGATTTTTGTTTGCTTGACATTGAAATGTAATATATTTTGAAGGCTATCGTCCTTAGTCTTCTGCATTCAGTTCTTCAAGTCCAACCCAAGTAAGGTTGGATCATCTGCATCACAAAGGTAGTTCATAAGTATTCCTCCAATCCTGATGCCACATTCTTCTTCATATGGTCCAGTTTCTCAAATTATTTATTTAGTTTGCAGATTGAATAGGTATGGATAAAGATTACAACCCTGATGTACAGCTTTCCTGATTTTAAACCATGCAGTTTTTCCTTGTTCTCAGTTTTTCAACTGCTTCCTTGATCCATATAAAGATTTCACATGCTGCTGTTGTAGTTATGTGCCGTTGAGCTGACTACAACTCACAGTGACTCTACACACAATAACTCTGAACCCTGCACTATCCTGAGCCAATTTCACTGTCTCTGACACATTTCCCCCATTACCCCAGTTACTGTGTCAATCCATCAAATTGGGGTCTTTCTCTCCTTCACCCTTCCAAGCATGATATCCTTCTCCAAGGACCGATCTCTCCTGGCAACATGCCCCAAATACATAAAACAAAGCCTCAAAATCCTTGCCTCTAAGGAGCGGCTTGGTTTCACTCTCTTTAAGACATGTATGTTCTGTTGGCAGTCCACAGTATGTTCAGTACTTGTCTCCAATAGCACAATTCAAAGGCATCAAGTCCTCTGTAATCTTTGGCCATTGTCCACATGAGCACAACTAATAATTGGTATTCTTTTGGCCACTTTTTAAACTCCTTCTTGATACCTGGAGCAAAAGCACTCTGTCAATATTGTCAATAACTATAAACCCAGTGTCTATTTCCTTCCTATTTCTATTTCCTTCAGATTGAAAGCACGATTATCTCAGCTAGGAGGAGTTTAGTCCAAAGTCAGGCAAGAGATTGATAGGTAAATAGTGCCACAAATCCTGCCCTTTACTCCTCTGCAAAACTGTAACACTTGCTAAGGAAAAGCATTTGTAATGAGTTCGCCTGGACCATAGCTTTCTACCTGAAGATACTTCTCAGAATCTTAGTGTTGACTTACTTCAACCTCCATGCCTCCCACACGCTCCAATCCTACCCAAACTCCAGTATTCTTCACCTGCAGGTATCTTTCCTGAGAACTATAGAACACTGGACTTCCCAGTGCAACTGTAATCATTACCATTAGAGTTAATACTTAGAGTCCCAGATTCAAACATTAGCTGCATTATTTTTCCCAGTAGTTTCATATCACTTCACTAGATTATCAGTTTCCTGAGAACACTAGATTATCAGGCCATCCAGAGAACAGAAACATGAATGATTCAATACCCTTCCCTCTGAAATAACATCTTATTTCAAATTCACCTATTGAATCAGCATTTCCACAGAACTCCAGCTGTCACACATGTCCCAAGCAAGCACTCTGTGGATGATACAAAAACAAATCAGATATAAACTCAGACAACTCAACGTTTATCTGGTGATAAAACAAAGCAGGAAATGTGGCTGATGGACAAATCTATTCTTTTTGCATATGATGAAGAAGGAAAGCCTTTGTAACTACAGAAAAATACCAGTTCTTTATCAGGACCTCCCAAATTGATCCTTAGAACAAGATCTGGGTAGACTGGGTTCTGTTCTAAAACACCACGTGCCTTAAAAAAGCTGCTTACAAATTGCAGGTACTTATGTATCTGCCTTGAACCAACAGATTGCACTAAAACAAAACAACAAAAATTAAAATATAAATCACTGGCCTTTAAGAACAACCCCATCTCAAAAATCTGTATCATTTGACAAAAAATTGGATCCAGATTCTAATGAAAGTGTGTTTGGATCCTTTCCCAGGAGATCCCCTCTCTTTCAGACAGTCTCCTTTCTTTAAAGTGAGATGTTCACCTGATTCAGACCATGGTCTTTTCAATCACTTACAATACATCTGAGAGCGTAACAATGAATAAGGACAGCAGAAGAAGAATTAATGCCTTTTAGTTGTGTGGAGAAGAATTCTGAATATCCCATGAGTTGCCAAAAGCACAGATATGTTTTGGAAAAGGTGCAGCCAGAGAGCTTCTTGGCGGCAAAGATGACAAAACTTGGTCTCACATACTTTAGTTATATTACTAGAAGAGGCTATTTCTTGGAGAGGGACACGGCACTTGGAAAGGTGGAAGGTCAGCAAAAGAGAGGAAGATCTTCAACAAGATGGGTTGATACACTGACAGTGGAAATGGGCTCAAGTCAGAGATGATGAGGATGAAGCAGGACACACCAGAGTTCAGATCTGTTGTTCATATCATTAGGAGTCATATTCAACTTGATGGTACCTGTTGTTGTTGTTATGTGCCATCGAGTCGTTTACGACTCATAGCGCCCCTATGTACAACAGCCCTAAACCCTGCTCTATCCCGTGCCTAGTGTTAGCTTAAAAGTTGGCTTTTCTATCCATTACATTAGCCCCCTATGGTCTCCACCTACCTTAACTGCAGACACATAGTCTTACAAATTATCAACAGCTGTGGTACTAGGATAAGAGAGAAAGTGCTTCCCACACTAAGCAGCAAGACTGGAGGGAGACTGGAGCAAGACCCTGGAGAGAATAAGATACTTGTCGTGAGACCCTGATGATGGTGGTAGAAAGACTGTGGCATTGCTGTGGAAAAACTGTGGCATGTGTAACCAGAGGAGCTCTGAGATAAAGGCTACAGTTAAAGGTTTTGCTGTTCTTGCCAGATGATGGAAGGAAAAGCTGACTGCTCAACTGAAACTGGAGTTGTGGGCTAACTGACAAAGTGTGCCTTAGGGCTGTATGGCTAAAACCTGGACTTGAACTGGATAATATTCTTTATCTCCCCCACTCTGCATCTTACTTCCCTAATAAACCTCACTTGTGGTACCACAATCTATAAGTAAAGTCTGTGAGTCAACAACAAATATCAGACCTAAAGGATTGTAGAAAGAAGTCTAGGAGAATGGGGTGGGGAGGGGGGTTTGCTATGTCTGACTGAACAGCTATTTGCTGCTATGGATATTATTGGCGGGTACAGTTCCCCTATATGAAGCAGGTGGAAGTCAGACAAGGCTACTGCCATTGCCACATTGCATTAGCTCCTACTTTTATAGCACCTAATAATAACATTCTGATATAAGAAAAAAAAAATAGTTGATTGCAGACCCATTCCTCCCCTGCTTACTAAACAAAATAACCTCTCTGAATCCATTTCCTCCTTTCTGCAATAAAGCACCAATGTTTACATTTCAGGCTAATGTTAGAATTAGAGGAAGCATATACAAAGTGAAATGAGGTGGATTGCTTCAGTGACTGGGGTAATCGGGATGGGTGTATCAGAGACAGTGTGATTGGCACAGGACAGAGCAGAGTTTAGGGCTGTTGTACGTAGGGTCGCTATGAGTTGCAAGCGACTCGACAGCACATAACAAAAACAACAATAAACATATACAAAGTATTGAAGTATGGAGGACACCGTCCGGTGATAATAGTAGCCATTCTCTTTATTATGGTAGCAATTGACCACAGTAACAAGACTGCTTTCACTAAAATTGAAAAAGTAAACCTTCCAAAGCGGACTATTTGTCTTGAAGCTTGACATGAGGCTTAAATTCTGGCTCCCTTTTTCCATGTAATATTTTTTAAAGTAGAATTGTTTTGACAAATTCATTTCCTTACCATGAAAAAATGCAAAATTTTAGATCATATATCAGAAGAAGGGATTCATTCCAACCCAAAGCCAACTCTGAGTAAGAGAATTCAGAAAAGTGGAGAAGAGATTTTGTAGAACTGACTAGCTATTTCCATCCAGGTGCTATACGAAGTATGTATATGCTACAACTTTTTCTGCAGCTCAGGATGAAAAATAAAATGAACAGTTGCACCAAAGGTTTTGCATAAATTTTGATAGTTTATTTTGCATCAATCTATCATAGTTATTTTGTTATGATTTTGAGACGCATCTTTCTCTTTCTGGGTCTTTCTACCCTAAGAAACTCTCTTTCTTTCACGAAATGTAGACCTGCTTTGTTGTCCAAGCTGCTCAGCATGTGTCTTAGTTATCTCATGCTACTACTATACCAGAAATAGCGTGAGTGAATGTCTTGGACAATCTGAAGTGTGTTCTTTCATAGTTTATAGTATTAGCAGACCAAATTCAGGGCACGAGCTCTAGGGGGAGGCTCTCTCTCCCTATCCACTTGACGTTTTGGAGGAAAGTCCTTGTCTCCTTTTTGTGTCTATGAGCCCAGTGTTCCTGAGAGATTTCCATGTACCTTAACATAAATCTTCTCCTGGGTTTAGGAGATTTTCAGCACAAGAACACTAGGTCCACCGGGTGCACTTTGCTCCTGGCTCTTCTTTCCTGGTTGTGCTGAAGTTCCTCTGTTCCCACATCTTCCTCCTTTTCTCTCCTATATGATAAAAGGTGATATAAGTCACACTTCAGGGAAATTACTCATAAATAGTTTACCTGGATTTAGAGCCTTGCCTGAGTAGAGGTGCTGTATCCCACCCCTTACAACTGATTGGCTGATTACATCAGTTAGATCAATTTATGAGGATTATTGCAGCATTACATAACTGCCATACTGTATCATTACCCAATTACTAAACCACTGAAAATCATGGCCTTCCAACTTAAGAGAAAGACAGTTCAATCCATGACAGTGAGTGGAAGTATGACTCACAGTTTGTTTTGGTTATGGACATTAGGAAAGACTCAGCATCAGAGAGCTGGACAATGACTAGGGATGATAGAAGAAGAGTTGATGCCTTTTCAGCTGTGGTGCTGGAGAAGAGTGTTGAATATACCAAGGACTGCTAGGAGAACAAACAGATTTATCCTGGAGGGAGTGAAGCCAGGCTTCTCCTTGGAGGCAAGGATTCTGAAGCCTCATCTGACATACTTTGGACATGTTGCAAGGT
Source organism: Elephantulus edwardii (assembly GCF_000299155.1). Classification (NCBI taxonomy): domain Eukaryota; kingdom Metazoa; phylum Chordata; class Mammalia; order Macroscelidea; family Macroscelididae; genus Elephantulus; species Elephantulus edwardii. Next base: position 9,412,135 of record NW_006399772.1, on the reverse strand, counting down.
GGAATCAGTCCTTGGAGAGGGGTGTCATGCTTGACAGTGTTGAGGGACAGCGCAGGAGAGGAAGACCTTCGATGAGATGGGTTGATTTCATCACTAAGGTAATGGGGATAGGTGTGTTGGGGACAATAAGACTGGCAAGGGATAGAGGTTAAGGCTGCTGAATGTAGGGTCACTATGAGTCACAGGCATATGGGCATATAACAACAACAACAACTTAGGGAAGATACAGTCTTTATGACTTGATGTAGAGCCAAAGATCCTTCATGTAACTCCTCGAGATTTAGGTGTTCTGTGGCCTTCACTAAATCCAGGTAGATCTACACATAGGACTCCTACAAACACAACCTGAAGAAACTGGAAATATGAGGGGTACACAGAACTTGCCTCTCATTTGCACACAAAATGAAACATTCTGGGATCTCTGAGCCAGAGTAGAGGTCAGCTTCCTACTACTTTGACCCACAGAGTAACCCCTGCCCTAAGCTTGGGTCAAGTCCAGCTAACCACATAGTTCATTATCTCTTTTTGGAGAGGGTAGAGGTGTGGAGGTGGCAAAGAGCCAAACCCTTGGTGAGATGCCAAAGCTCTTATTGTATAAGAAACCTGTTTGACTTGCTCATGCCAGAATGGAGGTTTCATAATGCTGTGTCATTTCCAGGTATGAGTGACTTGTGATTTGACATTTTCTGAAAGTAAAATCTGGGTGTTATACAGAGGACAGAGTCTCAGGCAGATCCACAGAAACCTTTTCTGTTTCTGATCAATGTGTTTTGAAATACTGTCTTCAGCTAAGTAGCTCTCTCTCATCAGTTATGGGCCACTGTGACTACTCTTGGGCTGGTTTATATTTCTTCTTGGTGAGATGAACAATAGCCTCTATCTACTAAAAATTGTTATTTCGGGACAAACTTTTCATAGAGGCAAAAAAGACTCCCCCAACTCATTGGATTAATTATTACTGGACTGGTAGTTAATCCTCAAAGCTAACAAGAATAACATTTAAATACCACTTTAGTAGTAATTAATCCTTGAAGCTAACAAGAATAACATTTAAAAAACACTTAATAGTGACATAATATGCAAGAGGTCACACTGCTAACCCAAATGTGATGCCTGTCTGGTAATCTAAACCCATAGCAGTTCCAAGAAAGAAAGATGAACAGTCTCCTCCTGTGTGATTTACAGCCTCTGGAAATCTACTGAAGAGTCAGCTGGGGGTAATTTCCAACTCAATGGGCAATGAGGTTGAAATTAATAGGGACATGCACTATTTATCCTAAGACCTTGACATGCATTCACTCATTTAACTTGGAAAAACCACCCTTTGAGACAGATATTATTGTTGTTTTTGTTGTTGTTGTTGTTGTTATTGTTGTTAAGTGCCATCATATTTTACAGTTGAGGAACTGAAAGATGGAATGGTTAAAGGTGCACATCCAAACTCAGTTGATATATAGTGAAGTAAATGTTCAACCCAAGAAGATTGTATCCAAAGTCCTTAACTATTTTTTTTTGTCCCCCTATCTTAGAGGATGTCTAGATTCCAACTTCACTTCTCCCGTTGACTATGAGTTAAGGGGAAATATTAACATGCCCTATCTATTTCATTTTATTTTCTTTAAGCCTCTTGTTTAGAGTCAACAAAATCTCCTGGAGGGCCCTTGTATTTAAAATTTGGGCCCAGGAGGTTAATATTTTAATCCCTTGTTACTATATTTTGGAGGAACATTCTTCTAAGTCCTGCAATAGTCTTCTGTCAACTTGCTGTGCTGAGGCAACCTGGGTTTGCTGTAATGCTGAACCTTGTGCCATTGGGGTCTCAATGCCATAATGGCTCCCCATGGTGGGCAGTGCTTGTTGGAGCTCCCAGTTTAAAACAGTTTTGGAAGCAGGAGTGGCATCCACTTCGTAAACAACATGCCCCTGGAAACTCTATGAACTTGAAGAAACAATAGTTATAGAAAGGCTTCAGATCTTTT
>NW_006399772.1:9405258-9408201 GCF_000299155.1 Elephantulus edwardii | reverse complement strand
TTGTCTTCTTGACATTGAGCCTTAGTCCATACTCAAGCTGCAGTCCTTGACCCTCTGCAGCAAGTGCATGAGGTCCTCCTCAGTTTTGGCAAGCAGGGTTGTGTCATCTACATAACGCAGATTGTTAATAGATCTTCCACCAATCTTGACACCAGACTTAGAGCTTTTAAAAGTCAACCCAATGGATCAGCTATGTGCCAGATGCAACTAAATGACAATTAGTGAATGAGTCATTTACTTCATGGCTATTGTTGTGAGAACCAAGTGAACAGCCAATCAACAAGCCAACCTAACCAGATACAAGGGAGTGGGCCTTAATGCCACCTTCTTTCTCACACACACCTTTCACATCCAATAAAACATCAAATTCCTATTAGTACACATCTAGTCTTATGCCAAGAAAATGCATCATCCAAGCTGCTTCAGAAGATGCACATGGACCATGTCACTTTCTAACTTGTTAAATACAAAGACCATTTGTCCTTTTTTCTACTAGATATACACCCCACTCTATGTTAAGTAAACTGATGTTGTGTGAGCATTGGAATGCATCCAGACTATGTTTCCCTGCTACTGGCAGCTAGGATTTGAGGAATTGATTCAGCTAGTTAGATGCTCTTCTCTGAGCTTCTTATTCAGAATGGTATAAAGAAACAGAAGATGTAGAATGTATAACTAGGTGAAACCCTAAATCTAAATATTCAGAAGCCTGGGCAGGTGGTGGTTGTGCCTGTGTTGTTAGCATTACTACCAGATTCTGTCTGGGTTATCCTGGGATCTAAAATGTTTAGCCTCCATTTTTTTACCACTTTCCAAATCTAGTTCTGTTAATCTACTCATGAGCTCTAAAAACCCTTGTAGCAGCTCTAAGTGTTGCTTTGTTGAACTATACTCCTTAGAGTCTTCTGCATTGTGATCTTTCAGAAGTAGATTATCTGACCTTGCTTCCAAGGTGGAGTCCACCCACCAAACTTCCACTGTGGAGTCAATTGCTTGACTATTTTCACCACATATATCTTACTTAAAATATAGCTCTTTTAAAATTAATTAGAATTGATTTCTGGGTTTTGAAATCAAGAATCCTGATGCTATAAAATCACATCTATGAATAGATTGCAGTTAACAGACATGAATGATTTCATATTGATGAACCCTTGTAATCATTGGGGAAAGTGCTAAAAATTCTACCATTAATAAGAGATAGGTAACTTGATGTCTCCAGGGGTGTAACTGCTAAGTGAATTGCCCTGCTAATTGCTGGCCACCAGGCATAAAGGCAAGATTTCCAAGGAGTTGAATTGTGCTCACTATGAAGCAATACGAAGGACATGAAAAATTTGAGGTTGGTGGAATTCTGAAAGGACAGCTTAAAGAGAAAAACCAGTTTAATTAGACAAATCCTAACTTAGACTGAAACTAGAGACTCTGTATGATTATGGAAGAGGATATCTTATCTCTTGCAACTAGAGAAGGTGCTGAAACAAAAAGCGTAATTTGATCCCATGGATTGCCAAATTACCATGCCAATTGAATTCATGACCTTGCCAAATCTTTTGTAAGAAATTTAGGCCAATAGTCTCATTTTCTTATCTGCAGCACTTAGCAAAGAGCCTGGCCCTCACCCAAGGCATCCTTGTGAAATGAATGAATAAATCATCAAATTAAAATAAAAGTCCTCTTTCCTTTACATTTGCAAAGCAGCAATAAAGCAATGACTTATGTTGCACTATAAATTTCACCTTCAGAGGTATTAAAAATTAGTAACTCTTCTAATTCTTAACTTTATATCTCCAAAAGGTACAAGGAAAAATAGAAGATGTGCATTTTACTGTAGTTCGAAAGCTGCATTCTGCTGTATTTGTCTTCTTGAGAATTGTAAGGCATTTGGTAAAATATTTCCAAATCATTTGGCAGAGGCATGTCTTTTAAACAGTGGGCTAAAGCATTTGAAAAAGGCAATGCAGCCTTCTGGCTACACACAAATGCATGTCCAACAATCTCCCAGAGGAAGTGGAAACCTTTCAGGATCTATGCCCTCTAGGATCTCAGGTGGGAACACACCTGAGGATATCCTTTCTCTGTAAGGTAAATTGAAGGGCACACATTAATAGTAAGCTGAACCCTATTTCTTCACTGATTGGCTCCCAACGTATGGTGTAGAATTTATAAGTGCATCTTTTAAGGCTTATGTACTTAGACAGGTATGACATGAACACTTGTTTTTACTTTGTGAGTGTTGCATAAGGATCTCACATTTCCTGACCTCCCAGGTTACTGTGTGTACTCCAAATCATTCTCCCTATCAAATCCACTCTTCTAACCTAATCTGAAATTCTCACTAATTAATTCAGAAAGCAATGATTAGGTATCTCCAATGAGCCAGATTTGGGACTACTGACAAGTTACATAACTGCTCTGATTCTCTGGACTCTTATCTGCAAAATGAGCATAATGATACCTTGTGAATAAATGATGAAAGTTAAATATAATGCTTTACTTGAAAACAGCATAGTGCATGGCCCATAATCAGACATCACTATTATTATTTTTGCTCACGAATTCAATTCTACACTGCCTATGACCAGCTTCCACTTGGTGGTTAACTCACTGCCAGCTTTGTTTCAGACTTCTTATATATGCAGGAAAGTAATGTAATTCTAAAGTCAGTGTCCTTAAGTCTAAAGAATGTCTACATTCTAAAGAATGTGTGCTATCAGGTAGTAGGAAGTGTCTGCATTCCAGCCACTGCCCCACTCTCTTTCCAGAAAACCACAGCTGATGTTCAAAAAAGACAGAGATCCAAGATGGCGGCGGAGGCAGAGACAGTGTGGTGAGCTGTGGGAGCAGCGAACCACTTAAAGCAGGGCCATTATGGCCTTCCACAGACCTCAGCTTATTGATAATTGAACACTTAAACAGTTGATGACTGGCCCTCAGTGAAGA
>NW_006399772.1:9395151-9403458 GCF_000299155.1 Elephantulus edwardii | reverse complement strand
AAAAAAAAAAGGCAAGAAAAAGACCACGCTTACTGCTCTGAACATGGCCTAGTGGTAAGAACCTGTGCTGCAATTCCAAAGGCACATGGTTCAAATCCATCAGCTGCTCCTTGAGAAGAAGATGGGTCAGTTCCTCCCTTGAGATTTGCTGGCTCTGAAAACCTGCTGGAGGGTCAGCTATAAGTGCATTCTGACTCCACGGCACACAACAACCACCTTGAAATTCAAGGCTCCGACGGAGGCCACCTCTCAGCCAATAATAAGCAATAAAACTCTTGGAGAATATTCCTTAGAACAATCAACTATATGCAGCCAAAAGGCAACATTTACCCAAAACCAAAGATAAGAAGGCACGTCGGGGCAGCGAAATTGAATGAATGAAAATGTGTAATCCAAGCAAGAAATGGGGACAGTGTTAACACATAGCAAGGATTACAACCAAGGTTACAGAACTACTGGTGTATATAAATTATTGTTAGAAAACTAATTTTCTATGTAAACTTTCACCATAAGTTGCTCAAAATATTTTGGGAAATAAAGTGAAATTTTAAAAAAGATGACTCTATGAGTTGATGCATAAATAACCAAAATTGGCAGACATACAATGAAATATTACTCAGCAATGAGAAGGAATGAAGTACTGTTTCATGTAATAACATGGACCATGGATGAACCTTTAAAATATGCTGAGTGAAAGAAGCAAATCAGAAAAGACCAGATTTTTTTAAAAAAAAAAGATCAGATAATATACAATCCCATGTGTGTAAAAAGTCCATAATAGATAAATCTGTATTGACAAGAATTACATTACTGGTGGCCCAGAACTGCAGAAAGGAGATTATGGAGCATGGAAGGGGCTTTGGAGGATTCTTTCTAGATGCCAAAAATGGTCTAAAATTAATTATGGTGGTGGTTGCGCAATTCTGTACCATTGAATTGTACACATAAAAGTAGTGAATTATAAAGTATGGAATCTCTATCTCGAAAAAGACGTATTCTTTAAAAGAAGAAGAAAGACGGGAAAGGAGTCAAGTCTGCCGTAATTTTAACAGGCTCTCATTGAATTGACTTCTGCTTCTCTTTTATGCTGATTGGGCTGGCTTCCCAAAGATGGGAATAAAAAGGCAAAATCCAACCAAAAATGCAAACCCACTGCCGTCAAGTCAATTCTGACTCATATTAACCATCAGATGTCTAAGGCTGTAAATCTTTATGGGAGGAGACTGCCAATGCTTTCCAGGTGAATTCCAACTGCCAAACTTCAAGTAAGCAGCTCAATACATTATATATTACATCCCCATGGTGCCTTTGCCCATAGAAAGGGTTGACTCTCTGGCACCTAACAGTAACGACAGAGAGATTGTGGACTTTCTACTGACAGCCCCCTTCTCCTGCCACTGCCACCACACACATGCAATGTGTGTGTACTAACACTTACGTACTAACACTTATGTCAGTGCTTACAAGTACTGACACTTATGCTAAAGTCACAGAAACAGAAGACTGACTGCTTACAGAATTTATTCCCCACCAGAGAGTGTCTGTTTTTGTTCATTCACAGATGGCTTCAGGTAGTTGCTTTTTTATTTTATGACAATGATTTATAGGGTGTTTTGGGTTTTCCTTCTGCAGAGAAGTTCTCCAGCAGAGTCTTATTCCATCACTGTCTGAATAAAAATCCATCTTGGAGTTTTTTTGGTCTGCTGTTGTTGTTTTAATTAAAGAGTATTGTCATTTACCACCCAAAAATTTTTAGGCCCTTGCAGAGTTGTACTGCACTACTCACATGATGAGAAGTATCTGCTGAGAAGATCATGTTCTGAAGTCATTCTGTCTTCAGGGCATTCAGCAAAATCCATCCAAATATCACCTTAAAAAAAATAGCCCTGAGTTTTACACGTCAGACCAACCACTCAATTGAAAACTCTTCCTCTGCTAAAACCACCAAATGTTTGCACTTAAGAGTATATTTATCTGTTTTTTTACCCAGATTCTCACAAGATTTTAAAAATATTTTCAAGTTTAACTCATGTTTCTCCAAGTTAGCCATTTTATAGCATCATCCAGAACTTCTCATTTTATTGCCAAGATATTTTGAAAGCAGCACCACTGTGTGAGGAAGGCAGTGTGCAGTGACAGTGTGAGGACGGAACATTCTCACGTAGTCACCGCTGACAAGCATCATCACTTAGAAGTCAACATCGTCCTCCCAAGAGGATTTTTTATGTACAGGCATGAACACCACACGTTAATGGTCCTTGGACCTCCGCTTGGGTCCAGCAGGTTTTCATAGCAGGAAACGTTCTTTTGGATTTCACAGTTATTTACAAATTTTACAAATGCCACAATGACATTTATTGGTGAGATCTGATAACCCAGCCTAGACAAAGAAACTGCTATGTTTCAATTTGTTTCACAGAACCTTCTTGGGATCATGTAACAGGCTGTCACTTCTGTGTATGGTTTCATGCATAGAACCTCTTCGGGGCTTATTGTGCATCTTATCCTAATGCCTTATGATAATTTTATATACTTATATCATTAAGAGTCTTTTTAATTATATGGTTTTCTGACAAAAGCAATATATTCTACAACTAAATAACCTGCTTTCTTATATTTGTCACTAAATTGAATATGCCACAGGTTTTGTATTTTTTTAAGCAAGACTTATATTCGTTAAGAGACTCGATATAGCTATTTAATTACTCAATACCTTTACTTCTCAAATGGCCATGATGTGTATTTGAGTGCTTTCCATTTTACTGCACTCATTGCTGCATTTGTACATTGTTTGACACAGTTGTTTTTGTTTTTAGGTGCTACCAAGTCAGCTCCAATGCATAGCAACTCTATGTATAACAGAGCAAAACCCTGTCCAAGCCTGTGCCATCCTCATAATCTCTGCCGCACTTAAACCTACTCTTGCAGTTGCTGGGCCAATCCGTCTTGTCGAGGATCTTTTTCCCTTCAGCTGACTCTCTACTATTCCAAGAATAATGTCTTTCTCCAGAGACTGGCCTCTCCTCATACCATGCCCCAAGTATGTGAGACAAAAATCTCAGCATCCTTGCTTCTAAGCAACACTCTGGATGTACTTCTTCCAAGACAGATGTGTGTGTTCTTTTTGGCAGTACATGGCACATTCAAAAGTCTTCATCAACACCACAATGCAAAGACAGCAGTTTCCTTATTCATTGTCCACATTTGCACTGTCTCTGACACATCTACTCCCCCCCCCATTATGTCAGTTACTAAATCAACATGTCTCATCTAGGGTTTGCTCTCCTGCACTGTCCTCCCACCTTTCCAAGCATGATGTCCTTCTCCAAGGACTGGTTCCTCCTGACAACATACCCACAGTACATAAGGCAGAGCTTCAAAATCCTTGCCTCTAAGCAGCAACTTCACTTCACCTTCTCTGGTACTTCTCTTTGTTCTTTTAGCAGACCATGGTTTGTTCAATACTCTTCTCCAGCATGACAACTCAAAGGCATCAATTCTTCTTGTCATCCTTATTCATTGTCCAGCTTTCTGATGTGTAGCAAGTAATTGCAAAGACCATGGCCTGGAGCAGACACTATTTAAATCTCTAGACTGCCATCATTGCTCTTTAGCACTCTGCAGAGGTCCCTGACAGCAGATTTTCCCAAAGCAATTTACTTATTTATTTCCTGACTGTTGGTGCCAAGAGTGTTGACTGTGGGACCAAGTAAGCTGAAATTGTTAACAATCTCAATCTCTTCTCCATCTATCATGGGGCTATCATTTGGCCCAGACATGAGAATCGTTTTCTTCTTGATGTTGAGCTTCAGTCCATATTAGAGACTGCAGTTCTTGACTCTCTACAGCAAATGCTTCAGGTCCTCCTCAATTTCAACAAGCAAGGTTGTGTCATCTACATAAAGCATGTCATTGACAAATGTTCCTTCAATCCTGACACCACATATCTCCTCATAGAGTCCAGCCTCTTTAATGAATGATCTGATAGAAAGATTGAAAATGTATGGAGAAAAGAAACATCTCTTACTCCTTTTCTGGTTTTGGACCATGCAGTGTTCCAATGACAGCCTCCTGGTCCAAATATAGATTTCATATACTGGGATTTCCGTGATTCTCATGATTAGCCACAATTTTTGTGATATGCACATAGTCAAAAAACTTTGAATAATCAATGAAACACAGTACCTCTGGTACTTTCAGCTTTCAGCCAAGATCCATCTGACATTGATGTTCCTAGTATAATGGCCTCTTCTAAACCCAGCTTGTACTTCTGGTAGTTCTCTGTCGATGTTTTGTTTTGTTTTTTTATTGTTCCAGTCATTTTTTTATAATCTTCAGTGTTATTTTGCTTGCATGTAATATTAATGATATTGTAATATAATTCCCATACTCTGTGAGATAACCTTGTTTTGGAATAGGAATAAATAATGATCTCTTCCAATCAGTTGGCCAGGTAGTTTGTCCTCCAGATTTCTTGGCACAGCCTGATGAGCACATTTAGGGCTACATCTGTTTATTGAAATATGTCAGTTGATGTTTCATCAGTTCCTAGGGCCTTGTTTTTTACTAATTCCTTCAGAACAGCTTGAACTTTTTCTTCATCACAATTGCCTCTTGATCATAAATTGTTTCATGAAATTCCTCTGTGTCAGCCAGTTCTTTTTGGTGACTCAGTGTACTCCTTCCATCTTTTTTTGATGCTTTCTGAGTCAATCCATATTCTGCACATAGCATCCTTAAGGATTTCCACTCAAGACTTGAATTTGTTTTTCAGTTCCTTCAGCTTAAGAAATGTTGACTGGGTTCATCCTTTGTGGTTTTTTTACTCCAACTCTTAGCACATTTCATTTTAATACTTTGTTTTGTCTTCCTACACTACCCTTTAAATTTTTCAGTTTTGCTTCTTCACATCTTGATTTTCTTCCCTTTGCTTTGGCTTCTCGATATTCTGCTGCAATGTTCAGAGTCTCCTCTGACATCCATCTCAGTCTTTTCTTCCTTCTCTTTCTTAGTAATGACCTTTTGCATTCTTCTTGGATGATATTCTTGAAATCCTCCTACAGCTCATGTGGTTGCCATTCACTAGTGCTCAAGCCCTCAAACATGGTCCTCAGATGGCTTTTAAATTCAGGTTGGATAAACTCAAGATCAAATGTTGGTTTTTGTTGATTTTTTCTAATTTTCTTTAGCTTCAATTTGAACTTGCATATAAGTAGTTCCACAATCAGTACCTGGCCTAGTGTTCACAGTTGATATTGAACTTCTCCAATCATTCTTTCCACAGATGTAAAGCCAATCAGAAAAATCACAGTTCACATATGAATCAGAAGTTCACAGGGTGGTAACTGTATCTTTAGAATGAAAATTTCCCTCAATTTCCTATAAGTAGACCTTATTTGGTCATCCCATAGTAGGGAAGGAGGATGTGGGATACTGTCTGCTCCACCATGCAATACAACACTGATAAATCATCACTAGATTCCTCTGTCTTGTATCAATAATGACTTTAACCAAATATGTAGAATTCTATTGCACAGTGCCATGTGGGGCTCAAAGACCTCTAAATGCTACTCAGTCACTATCCGTCCTCATACAGTTCAAACTGCCAAAGTTGATGTTTACTTTTTAAAATCACAACCTTAGGTGGAAGCCCTAGTGATAACCTACTGAACTCTAGGGGTTCCATGGGATTCAAAATAAGAAATTCCAAAATATTTTGTCTTCATTTGCACAATGCAAAAGCCCATTACATTTATTTTCCCTCTCCAAGGTAGAAGGGCTGTCTTTCTCCAAAGATAAATTTAATCTTTAAGTTGTTAGCAGTGTTAAAATACCAAATTGTTCACTCTCGGCCCTAAATATTTTAGGAAATAGCAAGTGACCTAGAGTGGTCACTCTATTATATCAATAACTCTCTTATTTGAAGAATATGATAAGCCCACAAACAAACACTAAAGTGTTCTATTTTTTTTCTTTTTTTTTTTGCTCTTTTTTTATTAATTTTAATGAACATTTACAGAGATTTTGGATTTCCATTCATTCATTGTTGCACTTTTCTCCCTGCCCACCCCTCCCCCAGCCCAGTTCACTCCTCTCTTTAAAAAGTAAAAGAAAAATTCCTTCATTGGTATACAATCCGCCCCGCCCCGAGTACACTCCACTATGCAACCTTAGTATGAATCTACATTATGGTTAAATCACTTCTCAGTAGAAGAGATGTTGTTGTTATTGTTGCTGTCATGTACTTTCAAGTCAATTACAATTCACAGTGACCCTATGAACAACAGATCTAAACTCTGTCCTGCCCTGCGCCATCCTCATCATCTCTGACACAGTTGAACGCATTGCTGCACTGTGTTAATCCATCTTATTGAGGGTCTTCTCTTTCACCGACCTCCCACCTTTCCTACCATGATGTCCTTTTCCAAGGAATACCCCCCTCTAGCAACATACCTGAAGTATGTGAGACAAAGCTTCACTGTCCTTGCCTCTGCAGAACATTCTTGCTGCTCTTTCTCTGAGACAGGATTTCCTAAACGATTTTACATTTACAATAGGCCTCAGAAGAGGCTTACCATGAATCACATATAATGAAACAACATTTACATGGATAGAATGTAATACCCAAATACATGGAGGGAGGAAAATTATGGAGAAGGCTAGGACTATAAGTGATCCAATTGGCAGAATTACAAGAAGTTCTGGTAACCTAGTGATTATGAAATTGCCTTATTAACCCAAAGGCAGGTAGTTCAAATCCACCAGCTGTCCCAAGGGATGGGAGCTCTCCTCCTATATGATATACAGCCTCTGAAAACCCACTGAAGGGTAAGCTATGAGTTGGTTCTGAATAGACAGCATGAGATGGGACTTGAAATGAGGTTATTAACAAGTTAGCTTAAAGCCAGAAGCCAGCCAGAAAGTCTAAAATTCTAGGACAAGAAATTGAGCTTTTTATTAATGAGAACTGTTAAAGAGTTCTGGGGAGTAATATGACAAAACCTCCCAGGTACCAGGTTACTTGTTAACAATGAGAGATGATTCCTATAAAGCTCCTTCACACAGTATATGCCCTGGAAGTCATTTAGATGGAGGAATGCAAATTATTTTAATAGATTTCTTTTGATTCATATATATTCTCTTCCCATTTCCTCCAGTAACCAGTGACACACATTTTGTAAGACAGCTGATGGGGTTAGAAGTGTTGTCTATGTCAGTGAAACAGAATTTTTCTATCTCAAAACAGATGAAAACATCACAGAAATGGGGAGAGAATGAGACACAATGGCAGAGCGGTCAGACTGAACCAAATTCTCATTAATGTCTCAAACCCACATACAGATAGGCAGAGAGCTTTATATAACTTGTAGGGAGGTTCTGTCTGTATAGTCAGATTGAAAAAGAGCACTATGAAAGCAAAAACTAATCTCACTTGATATCATAGCTTGTAATTTTTTGTTAAAAGCCTTGATTTCTTCCGTGATTGGTTTTCCCCAGTATGTGGATCTAGCTTCCATCCCTCTCGCCCCGAAAGGCTGCATAAATTTGCAAATCCAAGTCAGAAGCAAATGCAGCCATTCCTCAGAGTTGCTACCTTGAGGGACAGAGCTTCATCTGGGAGTCTTCGTGTTTGAGTAGGCAAAGCACTGGAGTGACTACTGTAAGACAGGACAAAAATAAAAGGATAACTATGGGAGAAGAAACATATTTTATAAAAAATGGATCCTCCAGTAAAAGGCAAAGATTGAGAGGAAGCATAATTGAATATTATATAATCATGAGCATTAGAAATAAGAATATGAATTTTATTACCAACTCCTGAAGTATTCAAATGAATCAGACAACTCTGGAAGCAGCTGCTGCTGCAGCAAGCCAATTCTGATTCAGAGAGAGGAATCCTGTAGAGCAGGATAGACTTTCCCTTGAGTTTCCTAAGCTCTCATTATAGGAGCAGAATGTGAAATCCTCCCCCTTGCAGAACAGCTTATGGGTCTGAGTTTCCAACTCTTCTGTTAGTTGTAGAGAGCTTAATCATTGTATCACCAAAACTCCTTAGAAACTACTATATTTGATTAAACTAAAGAAAATTTTATTTCACATTTTAGACGATTGAATTCAAGTTGGAGTCTTGAGAAGTTTCAATGTTGTGTTGCTGTTGTTCCAGGCCGTCAAGTCCACTCCAATACCTAGGAACCCTGTGGACAACAGGGAATACCCTTGTCCAATCCTGTGCTGTCCTCACATTAAATCCATTGTTACAACTCCTGTGTTGATCTGCCTGGCTGAGAGTTTCCTTCTTTTTCACTG
>NW_006399772.1:9341966-9354962 GCF_000299155.1 Elephantulus edwardii | reverse complement strand
GTGGATGCCACTCATGCTTCCAAACCCCTCTTAATTTCGGAGTTCCACCAAACACTGCTCACCATGTGTAACCATTATGGCATTTGACATTCCAGTGGCACATTGTTCAGCATGCCAGCAATTCCAAGTTACCTCAGTACAGCAAATTGACAGACCGGTGCTGTACCATTTAGAAGAATGTTAGTCCCAAAGACAATTGGCACCAACTTATTTTAAATGTGAAGGCCCTCCACTATGTCCTGTTGACTCTATACAAAAGGCTTCCCACTGACAGCTCATTGTTAGCTAAATCTAGCAAATCTAGTCAGCTCACACACAACTGTGAATGAAATATAGTCCACACCCAACCCTCAACCAGCACAAAACATCCCACCTTCCAGGATCCAACTACTTCACACATCATCCTCCAAACGTATAGCAACAGGTTTCATATTCCAAAATGATTTCTCTATCTTGTCCTGTCTATGTCTTAATAGAAGTTCTCTATACCCTAGTGATATGGTACATAATATACCAAGATACAAACCTAAAGTTTAGTTGTGTGAATCCATCAGTCATTGTGAAAGAAAGAGATGGCCAGTCTCCTCCCATAAATATTTACAGCCAAATGGAGGGTCACAATGAGTTACTGTTACGTGCCATTAAGTCCTGTATGACTCAGAATGACCCTAAGAACAACAGATCTGTATCCTGTCACATCCTGCACCACCCTGATCATCTTTGATACACTTCATTCCATTGCCACAGTCACTACATCAGTCCATCTCTCTGAGGATCTTCTGGTCCTTCATTGGCCTTCCACCTTTCCAAGTATGATATCCCTTTCCAAGATATAGCCTCTTCTAGCAACATGCCTAAAGTAAACTTCATCATCGTTGCCTTCAAGGACCATTCTGTTTCACATTCTCCAAGACATATCTGTTTGGGTTTTTTTGGCATTCCCTGAGATATTCAACTCTTTTCTCCAACACAACTCAAGTACTTCTTCTATCATCCTTATTCATTATACATCTCTCAAGCATAGAGCAAGTGTTTGAAAAGACCATGGCTTGAATCAAGCACACCTTAGTCTTTAAACTGACATAATTTCTTTTTAGGACTTTGGAAAGACCTATGACAGTAGACCTTCTCACTGCTATATGTCTTCTTATCTCCAGGGTACTGAAGAGCAATGATGTCACTCTGGAGACTAATGTGCCTCTGATACAGGCCATGGTCTTTGCAATCACTTGTTATGCATCAGAGAGTTGGACAATGACTAGGGAGGATAGAAGGAGAATTGATGCCTTTGAGCTGTGGTGCTGGAGAAGAGTATTGAATACATCATAGACTGCCAAGAAAACAAACAGATTCATCCTGGAGAGGGTTCAACCAGGTTGCTCCTTGGAGGCAAGGATTCTGGGGCTTCGTCTGACATACTTTGGACTTGTTGTAAGGAGGGACAGATTCTTGGAAAGGGACATCATGCTTGGGAGGGTGGAGGGATGGCGCAAGAGGGGAAGACCCTTTATGAGGTGGATTGATTCAGTGACTGGGACAATCGGGATGGGTGTGTCAGAGACAGTGAGATCGGCACAGGATAGAGCAGGGTTTTAGGTCTGTTGTACATAGGGTCACTATGAGTCCGCAAACGACTTGATGGCACATAACAACAACAACATCTCCTGATTACTGGTACCAAGCATTTTAGATCCAAGTAAGATTAAATCATTGACAATTTCGATCTTTTCTTTATCTATCATTATGTGGCCTCGTGGCCCAGTGATGAGGACTTTTACTTTCTTGTCAAAAATCTCTGATCTAATCCCACTCCTTCACTTTGTCCACAAAGTGGACATTTACAAGGGGTAAATATGGCTTTTACAAAGTTGAAGAGTTTTTCCTTTGGACCTTTACTCTGAAAGCGGCTTTTATTATTGTTACTGAGATGATCAATTTAATTGCAATGGCCTCGCCAGTAAATTTTATGTTAACCTTGGCTTTATCCATTTGATCATTCTGTTTTAATCTTATACAGTAATCTGATTCATATTTTATATGATTTTATGACATTAGCTGTCACTTTGTCACTTTTATTTTATGACTTTAACTTCCAAAATAATTTTACTGACTTCCAAAAAGTTCCTGAACATCTATTTTAGGAACATGGATGTTAGTGGCCTGTCCAAGTTACAGAATCAGTCCACCATTGGTCATAAATTTTTTTTTAAATTTATAAACACTTTATATTGACTTGCTCACAAAATTTGTTTACATTGTGTTTCACACTATTCTTCATTCATGTTATATTTCATACAATCATTCCCATGCATTATGTTTTATAAAATCAGTCACCATTGAACCTTGACCATCATTACCCAATCTTTTCAGAGCCCCACCCTGAACCTTCCCACTTCCTTCATCCTCTCCCTTCACTTACTAAACTGTTCAACCCTGTGGTTTTCCCCTTACCCATTCTCAACCCTCTGTGCTCACCCCTTCCTCCCTTGGGTCCCCATACATTTTTTTACTACTTATCCTTCTATTTCTACAACAATGGCCTTATGCAGTATTTGTTCTTCTGAGACTGAGTTAGTTCTTCAGCATAATAGTCTCCAGTCTCTCCCAAGTTATGTAGTATTTTCTGGAAACCATTTCTCCTGAGTGCTGCATAGTATTCCATTGTGTGGATATGCCACAATTTCTCAATTCATTCAGTTGTATTTGGACATTTGGACTGTTTCCATTATCATGCAATGGTGAAACACTGCTATGAACATTGGCAAACAGATCTCCATTTGTGTTCTACTGTTCCATTTTCAGTTCTAATTTCCTTGGTGTATATTCCTAGTAGTAGAATAACTGGATCATATAGAGTTTCTGTGTTCAACTTTTTGAGGAAATGCCAAACTGTCTTCTAGAATGCTTGTACCATTTCACAGTCCCACAAACAGTGTATGATAGTTTTCACCTCTCCACATCCTCTCCAACATTTATTGCTTGATGTTCTGCTAAACTCTGCCACTGCGACTGGTGTAAGAATGTTTCTCAATATTGTTTTAATATGCATCTCTCTTATTGCTGGTGATTTTGAGCTGTCCTGCAAATGTTTTGAACAAAAAGAAGATGCTGGCACCATTTTTCACTCTCTTTTATTATTCAAACATAACTTTGCAAAAACATATCAACCAAAGCAAATAGTGTGTGATAGTTGAATGGGAAACCAATTTGTTCAATAAACTTTTACTTAAATAAAAATAAAAAGTTGAGGTTTTTTTAAAAGTCAACCAAAAACTTTGATCACAAATATTAGCAGCATATGCATAAATAATAATAAATGTATAAAATAAATACTTTTACATGTCTTATGTCAAACTTTGGCAGGTATTGCCTATTGAGCATCTCTTCTCTTAAAATTCAACCTAACAGGCCTTTGGCAATTATTTTTTTTACTGATCTTCCACTCCAACCTCTCCTCTTGAGCTTTTTCCTTGCTTTGTAAAAGAATTATGCTCAGTTCAATACGTCTAGTGTGAATTTTAAGGAATCTATACTTAAAATTTCTCAGTCCATGTAGGTCTTTATTTTACTTTTTAAAAATATTTTTATTTACTTGATTTTTTAATTATATCCTTTTTTAAATTTCTCATTTAGTTCTCATAAATACCTTACACTGTATGATGCATTGTACGTCTCAACAGCAACACCAGTGTATCTCAATCCAGTTGTACTTCTTATAGTATGATGTTGACACTTATTTATGAATATTAGTTCCTCTTGAATCTAGATGAGCACGGAACTATGGGATAGTATCTGTATAACTTCTAAGAGTAACACAAAAAGGATGACAGAGCTTATCGCCACTCTTTTTCCCATGGGACAGATGCCTCAAAAGTTCTCTGTTGATACGTAAGGAGTCCAGCCTTGGTTAATTGCATCCTCCCAATCCAGGCAACAGACAGGCCAGTGAGCAAAAACAGTCTTCAGTTGATTCTAGCTCCCCAGTCTTCAAGACATTTCAACCAATGTGGAATATAAAAAAAAACATCCTTCTGCAATCTCTGCACAGACTGCAGATATATGAGAAAGAAAAAAAAAATTTTTCAACCTTGAAGTTTTGGGATCATTTGTTATCTCCATTTGAAACTGGAGTAAAATATAATATTACACTTGGGATTCTTTTTGGCTGCAGATAATAAAATAGCCAATTCATCTTGATTTAAGCTTAAAAGCAAGTGCATTGACTTATATAAGTAAGAAGTCCAGGGCTAATGCTGTCTTAGGGAGCTCTGGCAGCATGGTCTGTAGGTAGCATGTTGCACTGCTAATCAGAGGGTCAGATAGTCTGTGGTCTTTCAACTCCACCAGCTTCTCCTCAGGGGAAAGACTGGCAGTCTCTTCCTGTTAAGATGTTTACTCTCAGTAACCCAGTGGAGGGCCACTATGAGTGGGAACCAACTTGCTGGCAGTGAGCTTGAGCTGTTTGTTTGGTTTTTTTTTTTATATTTTATTAATTTTCATAAACATTTACAGAGATTTTGGGTTTCCATTCATTCATTGTTGCACTATTCTCTCTACCCTCCTCCCAGTTTGTTCTTGTCCAAATGCCACTTAAGCTCACTTTTAACAAGGGCCCTCTTGTGACATCACAAGCTCCTCTACAGCCCTCCATTGACTCATTCTCATGCTGCCTCTTAGGTTTCAGATGGTAGCAGGGAGTTTGCAGAAGTTTCAGGCATTGACCTTGACAATTCAAGTTCAGTGACAGCAGCAAAGAGAACTCCCTTTCAATAGTTCAAACAAAGGTCTGAAGTTCAATCCCATTAGTTAAATTTGATTTGTCCCATTCCTGAACCATGAAATGTGCTGATTAGCCAGGCTAGAGGCACATATATGGAAATCCAGGGATGAATTTTAATCCACCAGAAATACACAAACTGAGGACTGGAGAAGATTCTTTTGTCCAAAGAAATGTTGGAATACTGGGACCAAAAGAAAAGACACTAGGTTGAAGAAAAAAAAAAAAGAAGAAGAAGAAGAAGAAAGAAAAGAAGCATTGATGCCTTTGAACTGTGTTGGTGAAAAATATTACTAGCCTATGGCTTTCCAGGAGGATAAACAAATCTGTCTTGAAAGAAGTGTGGAATGCTCCTTTGAAGCAAGGATGGAAAGACGGGTTTACATACATTGAACATATTATATGGAGAGGCAAGTTCATGTTTGCTAGAAGAGTCAGTTAAAAAAGAGGAAGACTCTCAGTTAAATGGCTTAATACAGTAACTGCAACAATAGGTACAAGAATAGCAATAATGGTGAGAATAAAGCAGAATTGAACAGTTATTTCTGCTGTGCGTGGGGTCAGTATTTGTCAGAACCAATTTTATAGCACTTAATAACGACAAGTCAAACAACAGCAAACCCTCCCACAATATGTGAGAAAACAGATTTCAACAATTTTCCTCAGATGTTGCCCTACAATTAGTTGAGTCACTTCGCCTTATCTGCCCACAATGAGCTGAGTTATAATTTGAACACAGCTCTATCTGTTGCAAAATTCATTTCTTTGGTCCAAACCATGATGAAATGACATTTCCAGACATTGATGTTGGCCTATTCAAGTTTAGTAGTGGTAACAGAGAACTACCTTTCAACAGTTCAAACAAACTTAGTCTCTTTTCTCCTAAATTCTCACTTCACACAGAAGTGAAAGAGGAAAACCTTATTGCTGAGAATATAGATTTCTTGTAAAAACTTTTCCTAGCAGAAAGAAGTAACTTTCAATTGGACTTTTTTTTAGACTTTCTTTAGACTTTCCCCAGAATTCCAGTCTACCCTATGTCAGTAGTTTACTGCTTTCACTAGGATTGGCTTGAGATTGTGTGCAGAAAAAGGTCTTCTGAGCCATGAGGATGAGGTGGAGGTGGGTGCTTTGTTTTTTTTTTTGTTTTGTTTTGTTTTGTCTTTAACAAACAGAAAGGCATTCTAGTACCATTTAGAAAATTGAAGGTCCAAGTTCAGAGTACCAGCTCTCAAGGAAGCTCCACTCCTCCCTTCACTCTGTTTGTTCCTTGTTTCTTTCATAATCTATAGTCCTAAAGTTCCCTAGGTCTCCATCTGTCTTGGCATTTTCCAGTGCCAAGTTTCCTAGCATGGAAAACTAAATGGAAAAGAATACATTTTACTCTGGTGATTTGCATTTGGTGGTACAGAAGTATCCTCCTAGGCTCCATCCCTCTCCCCCCTCAACCCCCTTTATCTCTTATGAGATAAAAGCTGTTGCAGGCTGTACTCTGAAAACTTTGCTTACCTCAGAGCTGTGGTGGGAATAATGGATATTCCATTTAATTCTTAATTTTTTTACACCTAACTAGTTTCCTTACTTGCTATGCTTCTGAAATTGGGACAGTAAATAAGGATAAAAGAAGAGGAGTGGATGTCTTCAAACTGTGGTGTTGGAGAAAAGTATTGAATATCCCATGGCCAAAAGAACATTTATTTTTTTTTTTTTGCTTTTATTAGGTGTTGTCGAGTTCAGTATGACTCATAGCGGCCCTATGAACAACAGATCTGAGCCTGTATCTTATGCCAACCTCATAGTCTCTGACACACTCAAACCCATTGCTACATTCACTGTATCAATCCACCTGATTGAAGGTATTCTTCTCTTTCACCATCCCCTTCCCTTTTTCAAGCATGATTTCATCCTCCAAGGAATAGCCTCTCATAGCAACATATGTTGGGGGATATAATTCAATCTAGGGCTCATTTACATATATACCATGCTGAGTAACAGTGTGTGACACACAGTGGGTGTTCTCTGAAGCTGGGAGCAGTTATTATTTCTTCTATCCACTTGGTAACTTTAAACTTTTGAACCAAAGTACATATCCTCATGCAATGCTAAGTGTCAGAATTATTTAGCACAATAAATAATTTGCCATCCTCAGAATCTAGCTGTTAAATTTCTGCTTTTGTTTCTGAGAAAGGAGACAAAGCATTAGCATGGTTGCAGCCCAGTGACAGGCATGGTGGCTGGAGCTCTGTTGATTTTCCTCTTGCTGTGACATTGAAGCTATTTTGTCCTTGCTCCACTTCTATCCTTCTCACTAGGTTCTTAGAACCATGATCCCTGTCTTCAGATTCTGCTCTCTCATCAAATTCCATGTGGTCCAAGACCACTGTTAGAATTTGAATCCCAGAACTAGTTTTTAAAGTTCTTCTATACCAGAAATTCTTCAGTCAATTGTTAGCTAAGTTTCACTGTAGTCTATGGAATTACTGTAGAACAGAACGGAACAGAACAGAATATAATAGATAATTATAAATTGTCATTCAATCTCAATCCTTGCATCAACCAAGTAAATTCCTCTACTGCAGATAGAAAATGACATTTTATATTTTCCTTGGATCACTTATATCTGGTGCCTCAAAATGTCATACTCTCTACTTTCTTCACTGATAGTTTGCTTGTCACCTGGCAGGATAGTTCTTAAACAAATGTCTCTGACCCAGATTGTGGTAGCTTCTAGAGTAGAAGATCTCAATAAGTAGCAAGACTGTAGAAGAAAAGGTCACAGCAGAAAAATCACATGTGGGATTTTGTCAAAAAGCTGATATCTCCTCTCCACAGCCTATGTCACCCACTCCTGGAATACAACCATGATGACAGAAGAAAGAGGAAAGTCAGAAACAATTGTTTGAGAAAATTCCCCAGGTCTATCTGGTAACTAGTGCCATGTGCTTATGCAAGGAGAAATAAGAGCTGCATAAGCCAACAATATCCAAACTTTCAGCCTCAGAGGAAGAAGGAGTAGAGGGAGGGGAGATTTGCTTAAAAGCATTATTTTTTTAATTCTCGATCATACATCAAATGAAAGAGAAATGGGCTCCTTAATCATGTTAGCCAAATGGGCAGGAGAAATTGAAGAAGCAAAACCAGGGAATAAAGAGGCCGAGAATGATGAGTGAACATATCACAAAAACAGTTTCATAAAAAATAACAGTGGAAAGATAATTCACTCTTGGAATTCAGAGTCACAAGATTGAAATGTGTAAGAGATTGCCAACGCCAAAATGAAATTACAGAAGACACAGGCCCATGGAAGAACCCTGGGGAAACAACTTCAATCTTATTTTTGAGGAAGTGAGCAAGGGCTTTAAAACAAGCAAAAAAGAAAAAAGTTTAAGGAAGTTTAAACAAGTTTAAGGAAGTATATAACAAGAAAAAAGGAACTTTGGAGAAAAAGAAACTGAAAGAAAAGAATAAAAGGTGCAATTAGATAAAGGGAATTTTGAACTTGAGCCAATTTATGTCCTGATTGAAATTCCATCTATCCCTGGAGATTTTTTTTTTTCTGATGCCTTCAACACAGCTTGAACTTCTTCTTCCTTCACTCCCTTTTGTTATTGATCATGCACTACTTTCGGAAATGGTTCTGTGTCCACCAATTATTTCTGGTACAGTGGCTCTGTGTATTCCTTCTATCTTCTTTTGATACTTCCTGGATCATTCAGTATTTTGCCCATGACATCCTTTAGTATTTCAACGCAAGGTTTGAATTTGTTTTTCAGTTCTTTCAGCTTGAGAAATACTGAATAACTTCTTCCTTTTTGTTTACCAACTCCAGCTCATTAATAATTCTTTGATAATGCTTGACTTAGTATTATGAAGTATTAGTATTATTAACCTACATCTAGACCAAGAAGTTGTTGTCTGAACAGAGTAAGGGCACACTGCATGGTTAGGAATCAGTAAAGACGTGTGTCAGGATTTTATCCTTTCTCCATACTTATTCAATCTGTACACAGAACAAATATTTCAAGAAGCTGAACTCTATGAAAAACAATGTGGCATCAGGACTGGAGGAAGACTCATCAACATCCTATGTAACACAGAAAACATAATTTTGCTTACTGAAAGTGAAGAGGATCTGAAGCGCTTGCTGCAAAAGATCGGAGACTAAAGTTTTCAACATAGATTACATCTTAACATCAAGGGAACAAAAATCCTCACTACTAAGTGAAGAGGCAACATCATGACAGAAGGAACAGAAATAGAAATTGTCAATTATTTCACCTTGCTTACATCAATGGTCAACACCCTTGGCACCAGCTGTCAGAAAGCCAAAAGACATATTGCACTGGGAAAATCTGCTGTCAGGGATCTCTCCAAAGGGCTGAAGAGAAAGATGTCAGTTTAAAGACTAAGGGGAGCCTAATTCAAGCCATGGTCTTTTCAATCATTTGCTACGCAAGTTAGACAATGAAAAAGATGACAGAAAAAGAGTTGCAATGCTGAAGAAGAGTGCTGAATATCCCATGGCCTGCCAAAAGGATGAACAAGTATGTCTTGAAAGCAGGGATAAGGACACTTCATCTGACATACTTTGGGTGTGTTGTTAGAAGAGACTAGTCCTTGGAAAAGGACATCATGCTTGAAAAGGTGGAGGGTCAGTGAAGAAAGGGAAGACCCTCAACAATATGAATTGACAGTGACTCTAACGGTGGGCTTAAGTGAGTCAGAGAAGATGAGGATGGCGTTGGATAAAGCAGAGTTCAGATCCACTGTTCATAGAGTAACTATGAGCCGAAGTTGACTCAATGTATGCTACTCAACGTAGTGGTAACAAGTTGCACTGCCAACCCAATGCAGTTCAATTCCATCAGCTTTTCCACAGGAAACAGATGGGCACTCTCCTCCCATGTGATATACTCCCTCTGAAAACTTGCAAATAAATGCATACACTTAAGAAAGGGCAATTTCCTTATCCCACCAGAATTATTTCAAATCCTGCTAAAACTTGAATCATGTAAATGATGGACAACAGGGAAGGAGCCAGTTACTTGGATTTGCAAACCTCTCATGGCTTTTGTTGTTAGGTGTCTCCAAGTCAACTACAGCCCTATGAACAATAGATCTGAACCTTGCCCTATCCTGTACCATCCTCACAAACTCCAACATGCTCGAGCCAGTTGTTACAATCACTGTGTTAAGGGTCTTCCTTTCTTTCTCCAACCCTCCATCTTTCCTAGTTGTCTTGTGCCATCAAGTTGTTTGCAACTCATAGTGACCCTATGTACAGGAGCCCAAAACCCTGATTTATCTTGTGCCAACCTTATTGTCTCTGACACAACTACCCTCATTAACCCAGTGACTGAACCAATCCATCTCATTGAGGGTCTACCTCTCCTGCACTGTCCCTCCACCCTCCCAAGCATGACATTCCACTCCAAGGACTGGTCCCTCCTTGTAACATGTCCAAAGTATGTCAGACAAAGCTTCAGAATCCTTGTCTCCAAGAAGCAACCTGGTTTTACCTTCTCTTGGATGAACCTGTTTGTTCTCCTGGCAGTCCATGGGATATTCAACACTTTTCTCCAGCACCACAGCTCAAAGGCTTCAATTCTCTATCATCCCTAGTCATTGTCCAGCTCTCTGACACATAGCAAGCAATTGCGAAGACTATGGCTTGGATCAGGTACACCTTAGTCTCCAGACTGACATCGTTGCTCTTCAGTACTCTGGAGAGGTTCCTGACAGCCAACTTCCCCAATGCAATTCATCTCTTGATTTCCTGGCTGCTGGTACTGAGAGTGTTGATTATGGAGTCAAGCAAATTGAAGCTGTTAACAATCTCAATCTCTTTAGCATCCATAATGATTATTTCCTAGTACAATGTCTTTTTCCAAGAACTGGAGTTTCCTGCCTAAGTATATGAGATGGAGTTTCAACATCTTTGCCTCTAAAGAACACTTGGCTACCCTTCATCTGAAACAAGACTAGTTTTATTTATACCTTCTTTGCCTGTTTTTCACAACTAACTCTACAGCAGGTTTTCAACTGTATAATGCATGGGAGTGATAGTTCATCTTTCTCCTGCAGAGCGACTGGTAGATTCAAACAGTGTGTCTTTTAGTTGACAGTGCGATTTCCTACCACCAAGCAACCAGAGCACCCTAATTCTATGCAAACCATTAAAGCAGGAGACACAAAAACGGCCTCAGGGCATTAATTAAGAACTTTTAAAAGTACTACATTAAAGCTATGTTGTTAAATAGGCACAAACGATATCTCATGTTATAGCTTAAATTGCCAGAGAGGCACCACCTTTAGCTGTGAGCTGAGGGATGACTGGGGACTAAATTTATGTTGTTAAGTCTTAAATCTATGTTGTTAAATAGACACAAACAATATCTCGTGTTATAGTTTCAATTGCCAGAGAGACACCACCTTTGGCTGTAGGCTGAGGGGTGACTGGAGACCAGACCAGCCTGCTGTATTCACCAAGATGTAGAAGAATCATTCTCTAACCTTTACATGGTTTCTGTCCAAATGAGTCAATAGCAAAACTCCCTACAGAAGAGGCCACTAGAACTCAGTTTTTGAGAATAATTAATATGGAAACTTTCTAGAGACAAAAATAAAAATAGCTTTATACTTATTCACACTTAAAAATTCTCTGATCCTCTGAGGCTTTTTCTAGGAAGGAAAGATAATCTATCAGTCCTTATTATAAAACCAAGCTCATTTTTACACCACCATATTAAAAATAATATTTTTATTTAATGTATATAAATAACCTCCTAAAATTTAACCTTGTGTTTATTTCATTCTAAAAGTATATCTCTTTCCAAGTAGGTTCAGCTAACACTTATCCCTCTTATATTTTATTTAATCTTATAAACCAATTCTTCAATGACTCTACTTATTTTTACTGTTTATAAATAAACTCATATTTATTTGTATATAAACTAAGAACTTTAAGCTGAAAGGGGATATTTGCATCATTTAGCCCAAAAACAAGTGTACTGTCTGAGAGATCTCTCACAACCACATATGGAGAGATCAGATAGTAGATCAGTAGAAAGTTCTGTTGAGACTAGAAACAGCACTGTGGTATATTGGTTAGAAGTTCAGCTACTAAATGGAAAGGTTGGCTGTTTGAATCTATAAGTAACACGAAAGAAAAAAAAAAGATGTGGAAGTCTACTTCTATGAAGATTGTTTGGAAATGCTATGGGACAGTTGTACTTTGTATTACAGGGTCAACAAGAATCCCTTTTATTTATTTTTTTTTATTGTTTTTGGTGGTGGTGGTTTTTTTTTAGGCAATGAGATTTCCATCCACCCCCAGCCCCAAGCCAGGTTAACAGCAAGACACAATTCAAATAGCACAATTCAAAATTAGTTCAGTTTGTCAGTCAACAAATCCAAGTCCAAGTTTAATCCAGCAATACAAATGCTGCAAGAAACCTCTGGTTTCCTCAAAATCCAGCAAGTTTTGTCTTAACAGTACTCAGCTCTACCTTTAATTGTCTCCACAAACAAAACCTTTAACTACAGGATTTAACTCCAGAGATTCTATTAGGCTACACCTCATCAAATTCTCTCCACAGTCTGGCCAATTCTTCTTTTATGGTGGCTCAAATGTAGAAGACACTGGTCAACAGTGAACTATTTTTCCACAGTTGAGGCAGCTAAAGATGATGCCTCTAGAAAGGACTAAAAGCAATGGCTAGAAAGCCCCTTTGCAAAAGTGGCAATGACATTTTTGTTGGCTCATTTGTCTGTAACTTGAGAGGTACTGAGCGTTCAACATTTAATTGCCTTAGCTCAAAAAGCTAAGATTGAGTCATTACTCAGCCTGACAGAACCACTCTTCCCTCTGGCAAGAACTGGGAGGCTCACTGTATAGGATGGTAGAGTCTGTGTAAGTACAAGGGCTTTGGGTAGAGGGGTGTCAGGGGACCAGACCAGCCTGCTGGATTCACCAAGGTGTAGGAAAAGAGCCATTCTCTAACCTTCACAAGGTTTCCATCCTAATGAATCAATAATGACTCTGAGAATTTGTTGTTGTTGTTATGTGCCGTCGAGTCGCCTGCGACTCATAGCGACCCTATGTACAACAGCCCTAAACTCCGCTCTGTCTTGTGCCAATCGCACTGTCTCTGACACTCCCATCCCAATTATCCCAGTCACTGAATCAATCCACCTCATAGAGGGCCTTCCTCTCCTGC
>NW_006399772.1:9335812-9341266 GCF_000299155.1 Elephantulus edwardii | reverse complement strand
TTCTCCTCATAGAGCCCAGCCTCCCAGATAATCTGTTCTGCATATAGGTTGAAAAGGTATGGAGATAGGATGCATCCCTGGCGTACGCCCTTCCCAGTTTTGAACCATGCAGTGTTCCCTTGCTCTGTTCTGATGACTGCCTCCTGGTCCAAGTATACAGAGTCTGAGAATAGATTACAATTTATTCAATAACGGCCAACGTAGTCTGCTTGAGTTCAGGAACCATTTGTACCTAACAAATAAACACCAGAACCATTTTTAGCACGATGAGAGGTGCACATGAGAGAGACGTACAGATGTGTAAACTAAGACTGATAAAGGAAGAGAAGGTTCATGTCTCCCATGTCACACTTACTTCATGGGCTACAGTGGGTGGAATCTACGTGGAATTGAAAATACTTTCTTTTGGTGTCAGAGTACTAGTAGATATTCTCAAAAGATAACTTAGTGCAGAAACTGTTTACAAAAGTACAGTCAGGATTAAAGGAAGCCAGGAAGGAAAATGAGGCACCCCAGTTGTGGCAACTCCTAGTTTGGAAATGACAGCGGAAAGAACACTTGTCAGAATTTCCAGGGAAAACTGTGGCTAAAGGAGTGTCTTGCCCAACAGGGGCAGTGACCTTCTCTAAAGAAACACAGTCAAAGTGTGTCTGTTGAAGTGGAAAATGAGGTGATGGGAAGTTAAGGTGCTTCTTAACCTCTCCCGTCCTCTTCTTCAACCCTCTCATCTCCTGGTGACTTCTGTAAAACAAACATAACCAGTAGACAAAAGGCAAAGGAGCCTATCTGATGCATCCATAGAGACCCATCTCCCAAGCACATAGCAGAGCACAGAAGGACATGGAGTATAGGTAGAAGATCAAACGAAGGCTGTCCAGCATGTAGGTTTTAACTCTTCTAGGTTAAGTATACTTAATGATATTACTAGTTTCTTGGCTTAGCTACTTTGGACATTATTCTCTAATAGATAGGGATTTAGTTCAGATACTCTACTCTCTAAAAGTTTCCATTCTAAGTGTTAATCGGGTTTGGTTTTTTTTTTTTTTGGTTGGGTTTTTTTATTTTGAGAATTAAGTTTTTATTTTTGGTATCTTTTTTTAAAAAACATTTAAAATTCTTATTATTAATTTCAATGAACATCTACAGAGATTTTGGAATTCCATTCATTCATTGTTGCACTTTTCTCCCCACCCACTCACCCCCCCCCCCACCCCTAGTTCGCTCCTCTACTTGAAAAGCAAAAGAAAAACTCCTTCATTGGTACACACTCCGCCCCGCCCCGCACATCCCCACTCCCACCCCAGGTATACTCCACTCTGAGAATAGTTTAAAATTAATATATTTTAAGGCATTATGATTATCATAAGGGTCCGGAATGAGGGTTGCAGAGTGGAGTAAATGTTAATCGTTTTAATGATTCTCATTCCACTTTCTCTATAGCCTTCCTTTGTCATTGTTATGTACTAGAACGACTAAGCCCTTTCGTCGTCAGCTTTCAGCAATCTCTCTTGACCCTTGTTTTATAAGATACCGGTGCTGTTAACCCATCTTTTACTTTTCCTTTTTCTTTTTCCTCAACCCCCCTCAACTTGCATAAGTCTGACATAGCCTTTTTGTATCATCAGAGTCTGAAGTAATCGACTTAGTAATGTAATGAAGCATTCTAGGTATTGCCTGTCAGTTGATTAAGTAAATTGAAAATCAATAAACAAGACTGATTTTATTGCAGCCATGTAAGCTTGTTGGTGCAGAGCCACATAGTGAGGTAAATGCTAGGCTGACATTATATTCCTTAAAGTGCCGTCACAATCACTACGCCACTCAATGAATGAGCCAGAGTCAAAGCAAAATGGCTTGGCCTTTCTTGGTCTTCACCAGTTTTTTAAATTATGACACATTTTGGATTGCATATTTGGGCCATAACTTTCTCTTTCTTGTAATTTACCCTTTTTTAGAGGAAGCCTTCAAAATTTTATTAAACTTGTCCCTGATTTTCTAAAATATAGCATTTTGTTTTTCTGCTATTTCTAATTGCTTTTAATTTTCCTTATGAAAAGTAAACATTGCCTCCCTTTTTTCCCCGTTGCAAATTCCAGCTTCTTTCTCATGCCAGATATTAGAAGTTACTACATAAATTAATGCTATTTTTCTTCTTGACACACATTGACTTTCTATATTAATTTATTGCTTTCTAGACCTGCTGAACAAATATCATTCTGAGATTATTTTATAAGAATTATAAACAATTGTATTCCTGGATTAGTTCTATATGTCTTTTACTCTACATTGTTTTTCATTTAGGTTTTCACTTGTGTGCAACTGGATAATAACACTAACTAATATACCAAAATAATTATACATTGTTACATCATTTTTTGTTTCTTTTGACTGCTAATTTTTCTACTTAGAATGCTTTATCTGATTTATGGGGAATACTTTATGTATGTATATGTATATATTGTTGTTATTGTTGTTGTTGTTGTTGTTGTTGTTGTTGTTGTTATGTGCCATCAAGTCACCAGCAAATCATAGCGACCCTAGGTACAACAGTCCTAAACCCTACTCTATCCTGTGCCAATCTTACTGTCTCTCACACATTTACCTCCATTACCCCAGTCACTGAATCAATCCATCTCATCAAGGGTCTTCCTCTCCTGCACTGTCCCTCCACTCTCCCAAGCTTGATGTCCCTTTCCAAGGACTGGTCCTTCTCCAAGAACTGGTCCCTCTCCAAGGACTGGTCCCTTCTTGCAACATGTTCAAAGTAGGTCAGACGAAGCTTCAAAATCCTTGCCTCCAAAAAGCAGTCTGGTTTCACCTCTCCAGGACAAAAGCTTGTTTGTAGTCAATACTCTTCTCCAGCACCACAGCTCAAAGGCATCAATTCTTCTCCTGTCATCCCTAGACATTGTCCAGCTCTCTGATGCATAGCAAGTAATTGCAAATACTATGGCCTGGATTCGGTGGACCTTAGTCTCTAGACTGACATCCTTGCTCTTCAGTATTTTGGAGAGGTCTCTGACAGCAGATTTTCCCAATGAAATACGTCTTTTAATTTCTTGGCTGCTGGTACCAAGAGTGTTGATTGTGAAGTCAAGCAGATTGAAGCTGTTAACAATCTCAATATCTTCACCATCTGTCATGATGCTACCAATCAGCCCAATGGTGAGAATCTTTGTTTTCTTGATCTTGAGCTTCAATCCATATTGAAGGCTACAATCCTTGACCTTCTGCAACAAGATAGATAGATATAGAGATATGTAACTTACCACTTAAAAGATAAGATACAACCTTTCAATTACTGAATAGCTCATCTTTAGATTTAATATAATCCCTTTTTGTATTAATTTCAATGAACATTTACAAAGATTTTTGGATTTCCATTCATTCATTGTTGCACTTTTCTCCCCGCCCACCCCCAGCTCACTCTTCTCTTTGAAAAGCAAAAGAAAAACTCCTTCATTGGTATACAATCCCCCAGATTTAATATATTCTTTAAAACATCTCTTTCACTGCCTTGTAGTAAGATATACTAATGCAGTCATGTATGTTATGCTGATTGCTCCTGGGCTATATTGGTTTTTACTTGCTGGACCTTAGCAGAAACCACTGCCTTTGGGATACAGAGCAGTGAAAGTAGTAGTAGTCCAAGATGAGCCAGCTGGATGATGAAAAGTGAGAGCTGCCTGTACTGTCTGTTTCTCACTGAATTTGCTATCTGACTAGACTTTTCACAATTTACTTGCTTACCAAAGAGTTCTAGGGCGCTCTGGTGGAGTAGTACATGAGAATTGTACTGCTAGCCCAAGGATGTGTCCATCCTTCAGGCGTTTGATGGGCTGTCTCTTTCCAAGAGATTTACAGCCTGAAAAAACCTGCTAAGAGGATTAGTTATGAGTTGCTTCTGACTCCACAGCAATGGCCCAGAGAGAAAGACAGTGAGAGCTAGATAAATTCCACAACAGTGACAAAATGTCCTTGATTTAAAGCAGCTCCACCCCTAAAAACCATATACCTGAAAAAAGTCTGTGTATGTGCTAAAACAATGATTATAAAAGTAAATTATCAGGGGAGCTCTGGTGGCCTAGTGGCAAGAAGCTGCAACTACAATCCCAGAGGTGCACGGTTCAAATCCACCAGATGCTCTGCCGGGGAAGGAGGGGTAATCTCCTCCTGTACCAGTCAGATCTGATTTGACGGTACACGCACACACACACACAAAAAAAAATAAAATAAAAAATATTTTTAAAAAAGTAAATTATCTCTGTGATCCTGGCCCACTTCATTACCATTCACTGATCCCCAACATAATCAGTAATGGGTGAGAATGTAAACTGATACAACCATCATGGAAACCATTTGGTGGATCCTCAAAAAGATTGCTGGAATGAGAATGCTTCCTATAAACAAAAATAAAGGGAATTCATGAAAAACAGACCAACCTTATGAGAAATACCAAAGGGAGTTCTTTGGATTCCTTTTACCAACAATGGTAGATAACAACCTCAAATGACAACAACATCAGAAATCAACCTTACAGAAGTAAACAAGTAAAATAAATATGTTGTTGTTAAGTGCCATCGAGTCACAGACGACTCATAATGACCCTATGAACAAAAGTCCTATACACTTCCTGTATAACTTTCATCCTTTCTCTGGGTTCATAGGGTTTCCAGAGGCAAGCTGTTGTGGACATGGATGTCACTCCTGACTCCAAAATAAATATAGAAGACTAAAAATGAACCAGAGGCCTTTATCGGTAAAAGAGGACAACTACAAAACAGAAGAAAAATGTTATAGTAGTTACAAAACGTCAAACGGCGAGGAACTCAATATTTCAAGATAGCATGAACTGTTCTAAAGTTGAGGACAACAAAGTAATTTATAAGACAACCTCAAAGAAAAGTAATAAACTTTCTTATAAAAAAAAAAAGAAAGAAAAATCATCAAGGCTTAGTGATTGTTGTATGCAGGAACCAACCCATAGCTGACCCCCCAGCAGGTTTTCAGAAGCAGTAAATCGTATGGGAAGAGATTGCCTATAACTTCCCAAACTGTGTGCCTTTGATATTAAAGCTCAGCAAAGTCTTAGTAAACATTAAAATAATAACAATTAAGGAAATTATAAGATAATTCATAAATGAAATTAATACAGTATAGAAAAGTATAGTTGTTGTTGTTATGTGCCATCGAGTCCTTTCCGACTCATAGCGACCCTATGCACAACAGCCCTAAACCCTGCTCTATCCTGCGCCAGCCGCACCTCCCCTGACACACCCATCCCGATTACCCCAGTCACCGAATCAATCCATCTCATAGAGGGTCTTCCCCTCCTGCGCTGTCCCTCCACCCTCCCAAGCAAGATGTCCCTCTCCAAGGAGCCGTCCCTCCTGGCAATATGTCCAGAGTATGTCAGACGAAGCCCCAGAATCCTTGCCTCCAAGGAGTAGCTTG
>NW_006399772.1:9328975-9333223 GCF_000299155.1 Elephantulus edwardii | reverse complement strand
ATCTGAATGTTCAGGTTTAGAGGAGTATCTGACAGACAGCAATTTGTGGAGCAGTTAAAGATAAATGAAACAAAAAAGTAGCAACATCACACCAAAAGGAATGTACAACAAAAAATGGCAGTAATGAAATCGTATCTATTAAGGAGCTCTGGTAACATAGCACATTATATATTGAATTGTTGACTGAAAGATCAGTGGTTCAAATCCACCAGATGTTCCATGTGAAAAAGTTGGATTGTCTACTTCTGCAAATATTTATAGCCTCAGAAACACAGTAAAGGGTCATTGTGAGTCCCAATCAACAGCAGTAGGTGTGGCTTGGGTTTTAACAGATAGTGCTTGCAATAATGGGCATCCATATGCAGAAAATCAAACCAAGATCCATATCTCACACCATATACAAGAACTAACTGTAGAGATAATAAAAATAAAAATAGATGTAAACTTAGACCCTCGTCTAGGGCATTAATAAACTATCAAATACTTTTTAAAATTTTATTTTACTAATTTTAATGAACATTTACAGAGATTTTGGGTTTTCATTAATTCATTGTTGCATTTTTCTCTCTACCCACCCCTCCCCAGTTTGCTCTTCTCTTTGAAAAGTAAAAGAAAAATTCCTTCATTGATATAGTCTCCCTCCCCCACCCCTCTGCCCCGAGTACACTCCACTATGCAACCTTCATTCTAGACTCTTGTCATAACCATAATACCCAATCATATATTGCTATTAAATTGTTCTCTCCCTCATCTCTTTCAATGCAGTATACATAATTTATCCAATTTTTCTCAGCCTCAACTCAACCCTGATGTCAGCCCCATTCTACAACCTTGGCACTATGCAGTCCTTTTGTGACTGAGATATTTCACTCAGCATCATGTCCTCCAGAGTCACCCATTTTTAATAGTATTTCATGAGTTCCTTGGTTTTTCAACGCTGCATAGTATTCCATTTTGTGAATATACCAGAGTTTCTCTATCCATTCATTTGCTGATGGGCACTTAGGTTTCCAACTCTTTGCCATTGTGAATAAAGGTGCAATAAACATAAGTGTGCACATATCTGTCTGGGTGGCAGTTTTAGTTTCTTTAGAGTATATTCCCAGTAGAGTAATTGCTGGGTCAAATGGTATTTCTATTCCCAGCTTTTTGAGAAAGCGCCATACAGCCTTCCATAGTGGTTGCACCATTTTACACTGCCACTATAGTGAATAAGGGTTCCAGTTCCTCCGCAACCTTGCCAGCATTTATTGGCAAACACTATTTTTTAAAGTAAACAAACAGCAGAGGATAAAATAAACTGGGACCTTCAAAAAATTAAATCCTACATTGTGGAGCAAAACTCAAAAACAGTTTTACTAACCCAGCCAAGACTGATGAAACTCCCAAACTATGACTCTTAGTCATTGTTTAAACCTGGAACAAAACTCACCTTCTTTGTATGTAAGTCAGTATAAAATAAACTGAAAAAAAAACAGCTTACCTCCATGGACTCAACTTTCAGCCAAACAATAGGCAGTCCTGTAAGTGACCAATAATATCAGGAAAGCACTCATTCCTTAGAATATCAAAACATCTAAGGTTAAAAAAGCAGTATTTGCACAAAGGTGAAGGTCAGAAGCAGGAAGGAGTAGGACGGGATTAATTGAAAATGAGAATTACTGGGTGGAAATGGCAAAGTATGATTACATGGCAAATATTGTAACTTATGTTGTAAAACAAAAGACAAACAGTCCAATTACAAAATGAGAAAATAAAAAAAAAACCTACAACAACCCACTAGTGAGATATCATTCCACTCTAGTAGTGTGTTGTATGTTGTGGGCTAACAAACATATGAGATGTTCAAATCCACCATCCTATCCAAGGGACAAAATGAGTAGTCTCCTACTATTAAGATATATAGTCTTGGAAACCCAGTTGAGTGTCACGGCGAGGTAGAAGTAACATAATGGTGATGGCCAATTATCTACTTACCAATTTTCACAGCCTTCTCGCATCCTCTCCTTCCCTGGTGACCAGCCAAAAAGAGATGAGTTATTTCTATGTATAAATATGTCTTTAGCTTTTTGTAGTAGTTGCTATATGCTGTAGAGTTAGTATCAATCCATAGCTGACTATCCAGTGGGTTTCACAGTGCAGCTGGTGGATTTGACTGCATGCCTTGGGAACTGCTGTGCAGCTTCTTCCTATGTAGACTCATACAGTATGGATCCTTACATAAGTCCCTTATTTCAGTCAGCTTAAAATCCTCTAGATACACCCATGAGAAGCAATGTTTTGTCATTTATTACGTTACTGTTCATTAGTGTTGAACAACATTCCATTGTGTATATGTACCATTGGCTTTTTCATTCATTCACTAATGGACATTTGGATGATTTATCGATTTTTTACTATTGTAAGTAATGCTGCAATGAACATGGGTATCCTTATATCTGTTCAAGTTCTAATTGTTATTTCTTTAAGATATATACCTAGTAGTGGGATTGCTAGATCACATGGTATTTCTTTTTCCAGTATTTTAAGGAAGTATCAACCTATTTCTCACAGTGCTTGCACCATTTGACAGTCCCACCAGTAGTGTAAGAGAGTTCCAATTCTCCTCATCTTTGCCATAATTCGTTCTTTTCTGCCTTGTTAAGCTTTGTTGTTGCTGCTGGGGTGAAAGGATATCTGAGTGTTCTTTTTTTATTTGTATCTTTCTATCAGTGAATGTTATCCATGGGTTGCTATGAGTTGTACTCAGCTTGACAGTTCATAAGAACAACAATAATTAATTTCTTCATGTGTTTATTTGCTAGTGGATACAAACTGCCCACTTTTTAGTTACCCATGTGCCATGTTACATACTACATTACTTCAAAAGTTCACTGTCATTTCATTAGGTTTTTTCCCTTTTTTTATTGGTATACATATAAATTATTCATATACATTCTGTTTCATTTATGTATATAATGGTATTTTTATTATGTGTGTGTCACACTTTCCTTCATTGATAGTAGGTTTCATACTTCATTCTCATCATTAGTTTTTTTAATTCATAACAACCCTCCACCAGTTTCTAAGGCTGGAATATACCAGGGGAGGAACTTTCACATCTTTCTCCCACAATGGTACTGGTAGTTTCAAAACTCAACAGTTGCCTTCAGGTGAGTAGCACAACACTTCACGGGCCACATCACCAGAACTCCTTAAGTAGATATTAAACATATTTTAAGTTGGGTAATGGAAAGGAAATATAGAAAAAATTGATTATTGTTGTCTTCCGTCGAGTTGGAAGCAATTCATAGCTGATCCTTCAGCAGGTTTTCAGAGACAGGAAGATATTGTCCATCCTTCTCCCATGGAGCAGCTGGTGGCCTCGAACCACGTGCCTTTGGGATTGCAGTGCAGTTTCTTGCCACTAGACCACCAGAGTTCAGTAAATTGTTGAGGAAAAAATTAAACATAGAATTACCACATCATCTAACAATTTCACTCGTATGTACATACCAAAAAAAATCAGGGACATTAAAAACTGTTTACTAGGTTCTTGAAGATGGCGGCAGAGGCAGAGACAGCGTGGTGAGCTGCAGGAGCAGCAAACCACTTAAAGCAGGGCCATTATGGCCTTCCACAGACTTCAGCTTATTGATAATAGTACACTTAAACAGTTGATGACTGGCCGTCAGTGAAGATCGAGGCTCAACAACAGGAATTCAAGGATTTCCAAGGAGAAATGGGTGAGTCTCATGGCTCCCAACACCCACCCCTCCCCACAGAGTCCGTGCTGCGCTGCACAGCCACTGCAGCTCCATGAGGCTTCCACAGCCGGAACAAATGTATTCCCTCACCCATGATGGATGCTGGGCACTGGCCCTCCTCAAGACTGGTACAGTGAAGCCACCACACTGTCGCAAGGTGGACTTGGTCTAGAGAGAATTCTTGGAGCCAAGATGGTGGCTGTGGGCGGGCGCCCGCCGGCCACCCGCACAAGAAGGGCTGTGCACCCACCGAGTGCCGGTGCAGCGGGGTGGGGGGGTGTGCGCCCCCAATGGCTGCCCGCGCTGGGGGGGCTGCATGCCTCCCACAGGCCTCCTGCGCTGGGGGGGTGCCCCACTGGCCGCCTGCGTAGGAGGTGGGGGATGGGATGCATGCCCGCCATCTGCAGGTTTGGGTTTCCTTGGACAGGCCAAAGAAGATGATTACCTATGCATTGAACAGGCCAAAGAAGATGATTACCTATGCATTGAACAGGCCAAAGAA
>NW_006399772.1:9324996-9327860 GCF_000299155.1 Elephantulus edwardii | reverse complement strand
ATCTGGTCCCCACTGGACCCTCATCATTTCCTTCACCTGCTCCCCGCCACCGACCAAACTGTGCAGCTCTGCAACTGCATCCTGGCCCATCCTCACCCATCTGCCCCCAACCCTCATCTCCTTGTACTCCCAATATGTTTTTCCCAATTAAAAAAAACAAAAGAAAACAAAACAAAATCTATTTACTAGAACTTGCTTTAGGCTCAGTGTTACACTAGAAGTTTTGTGGCACATAACAAATGAATGAATGAATGAATGAATGAATGAATGAATATCTCTCACCATAGTTGGCCAACAATTTGAGTTTTCAACAACAATTTGAATTTTCATGGTCTCCCAGAAGAATTACTAAATCTGTCCTAGAATAAGTACAGTCAGAATGTTCCTTAGAAGCAAGAATGAGGAGACTTTATCTCAAGTCTTTTGGTCATTGTTATCAGGAAGAATCAGTCCATGGAGACGGACACCAAGCTTGGTAAAGTAGACCAACAGTGAAAAAGAGAAATGGATCAACACAGTGGCTTCACCAATGGACTCAAACCTAGCAGCAGTTGTGGGAACCAGGGTATGCCAACTTGACAATGTCTCACAATAGCAAGTACCACTAGAGTATAAATTCCATGAGCTCAGGAACAGCATCTGTTTCTGATTACCATTGTAGCCTTATAGAACCCGGCACAGCACTTGGCACTAAATGGATGACAGATAAATAAACAAGTCAGTAAGGGTATTTAACTGTGCAGGAAAATATGAAAGGTAACAAAGGATATTAATTCTATGCCTAAGGCAAAAATTATGAACGACTCAAATAAGGAAAAAATCAATATGAAATAAAATTTCCAATGACATATTTATGAGCCCTTTAGGAACTGGGCCAGAAGATGGTTGGGAAAGCATATATAACACTATGCCATGACTCCAATAGTGTTGTCAGATTTCATTCCAAAAGGTAAGTCTCCCAGTAGTAAATTCTATAAGAAAAATGAAAATAGGTGCAACAAAAGAATAGTAGCCCAATTAAAATGCCATGTTTTAGATTGCATTTTACCATTAGTGTTTTCTGTAAAATACATCTACCTCCCCTCCTACCCAAAATATATAAGAAAAATACTCAAAGAATAATGCATTGACTTAAGTAATACATATTTTTTTAAAAATCTATCTCAAAGCAAGTTAACTTAAAGGTAGAAAAAGGAGGGAGTTATATAAATATGGGATAAATTATGTATACTGCATTGAAACAGATGAGGGAGAGAACTGTTTAAAGGGGCTATATGAGTAGGTGTTATTATCATAACAAGAGGCCAGAACAAAGACTGTATAATGGAGTGGACTTGGGGGGAGGGATTGTATAACAATGAAAGAATTTTTTTTTACTTTTCAAAGAGAAGAACAAACTTGGGAGAAGGGGTGGGCAGGGAGAAAAGTGTAACAACGAATGAATGGAAATCCAAAGTCTTCTGTAAACTTTCATTAAAATTAATAATAATAATAAAAAAGAACCTAATGTAGGAGAATGTACTATTGTCATGGCAGTAGAGTACAACATACATTCAAAGTGGTTTAATTGGTCACCATCTTTGAGCTGGGTGCAATTGTTTACAATTCTGTCAATCAAGAGATTTTGTTGCCATTTGACATGTTGCTTTTGTTTTCTAAGATGTTTTTCAGATCATCAAGTTAATAAAATAAATTCAGACTGACAAAAAAAAATTCAAATCCTGCTATTCTCCACAAAAATTTAACAGGTTAATTGTTTTTCCAGTTGTTATAACATTGAACTGCTAAATGTATTAACCAGCATTTTGACTTGCACTAATGCTTTAAAAAGTCACACACAAATTAAAATGGAAGAACTGTCAATACCTGGAAAGAAAGAAGGTAGGGGAAAAGATCATTCAAAGAAGGGAAAAGCAAGTAATTAAGGAACCATTAAAAACAAAAAATTTGCTATTTAAAATAATATTTGTTCTTTTTATTTAAAAAATAAGAATTGCTCAATAAAATCACAAATTGTTTCCTTAAAAGTCAAAGTTATTGCTGTCAAGTTGGAACTTCCAAGTGGTTTTTGGAAGCTATTAATCACATGGGATGTGGTTGTTGTTATTAAATGCCATTGAATCCACTACAATTCATAGTAACCCTATGAACAACCTTACCCTATTCTGATGTACCTGAATCCAATGTTACAGTCACTTCATTGTGACTTCGATGTTACAGTCATTTCATTAAGTGTCAATTCATTTTATCCAAGGTCTTCCTTTCTTTGGATCACCTGCCACTTTTCCAAGTATGATGTCTTTTTCCAAAGACTGGCCTCTCCTAACAGCATGTCCAACATAGGTGAGACGAAGTATCTATACCTCTAAGGAGAAACCTGGTTTTACTTTCACCAAGACATACTTACTTTTTTTTTTGAGCAGTCAACTCTTCTTTTGTCATCCTTAGCCATTTTCTAACTTTTAGATGCATAGCAAGTAATTGAAAAGTTCATGGCTTGGATCAGGTACACCTAGTCTTTAAACAGACATCACTGTTCTTTAGCACTTTGGAGAGGTCTTTGACAGCAGATTTCCTCAATGTCTTTTGACTTCTTGACTGCTGATACCAAGAGTTTTGATTGTGGATCCAAATAAGATAAAATCCTTGACAATGTTATTATTTTCTCCATCTGTCTTGATGTTGTACATAGGGTTTTCAGAGGCCTGCTATTTCAGAAGTGGATGGCCAATCCTTCTTCCTAGTCTGTCTTAATGTGAATGTTCAGATTTAGAGAAGTATCAGACAGACCAGCATGTTAAAAAAGGTATATCCCTTATTGCGGCATTAACTTTAGTGTCAGTGTTGTCCCTGCCTTTCTCACA
>NW_006399772.1:9313089-9323111 GCF_000299155.1 Elephantulus edwardii | reverse complement strand
GTCGCAGGTGACTCGACGGCACATAACAACAACAACAACATCTTGATGTTGTCTATTGGTTCAGCGGTGACGATTTTTCTTTATGTTGAAATGTAATCTACAGTGCAGATTGTAGTATTTGATCTTCTGCAGCAAGTTTCAAGACCTCTTTACTTGCAGGAATTAAAGCTGTTTCATTTGCATAATATAGTTATGAATCTTCCTTCAATACTCCTGCCACATTCCTCTTCATATAATACAGCTTCCCAAATTCTTTTTCTCAGCATACAGATTGAATAGGTTTGGAGAACTTAAAACAGCCCTGTTGCATATCTTTCCTAATTTTAAACCATGCAGTGTTCCCTTGCTGTATTCATTCATACAACTGCTTCTAGGTTTAGGCTCTACATGAGTATAATTGTTTTAATATTTCTATTCTCAATGATAGCCATAATTTCTTATGATCCACACAAATACTTTTGCATAGTCAATGAAACATAAATAGACATCCTTCTGGTATTCTCTGCTTCCAACCAAGATTCATTTGACATCAGCAATATCATCTTTTGCATCATGGCCTCTTGTAAATCCAGCTTTAATTTCTGGCAGTTCTTTGCCAAGGTACTGAAGCAAGATTCACTATCCACTTGTGAAATAACAGACCTACGAAAACCCTGTTAATAGTAAAGGAACATTGTTAGATATAATTATGAAAGTAGAACCCTCAGATTATAAGACTCAAAAAAGTGAGGACAAGGGGAGCTCTCGTGGCCTAGTGGCAAGGAGCTGCAACTACAATCCCAAAG
Source organism: Elephantulus edwardii (assembly GCF_000299155.1). NCBI lineage: Eukaryota > Metazoa > Chordata > Mammalia > Macroscelidea > Macroscelididae > Elephantulus > Elephantulus edwardii. The sequence continues at coordinate 9,322,326 of NW_006399772.1, read as the reverse complement.
GCGCACGTTTCAAATCCACCAGATGCTCTGCCGGGGAAGGAGGGACAATCTCCTCCTGTACCAGTCAGATCTGATTTGACGGTACACGCACACAACAATGATTAAAAAAAGTGAGGACAAGCAGCTGCAGACATCCATTAATAATTGAAATGTGAAATGTACAGGAGTATGAATGGAAGCAAATTGGATGTTGCAAAAATGAAATACATAAAGATGATATTCTAGGTATTAATGAGTTGAGATGGACTAATATTGACCATTTTGAATCAGATTGTGAAGTAAAAAGGAAAAATTGAGGAAGAATGATATTGCATTCATTCATAGTAAAAAAGACCATTTCAAGATCCATCCTGAAGTACAATCCTGTGAGTGAGAGGATATTAACAATGCATATATAAGGAATACCTGTTAATACAACAATTATTTTAATATATGCACATCAAGTAAAGCCAAAGAGGAGAAGATTGATAATTCATACCAACTTTTGCAATCTGAAATGGATCAAATAAGCAATCATGATTTATTAATAAAATTGGTGACTGGAATACTAACAGGAAGAGATTGCTCATATTTCTCCCAAGGACCAGCAAATAGATTCACTGCTGCAGAGGCCTTTGAGTTTGTGGGATAGCTCTCTACATACTAAGCCACCAAAGCTCCTTGTTTCCTAAAAAAAAAAATAATAATAGACAGTCTGTGAAAAATCTGATTATAAGTAAAGAGAAGTATCAAATAAACTACCTCAGAAAGAGAACCTTAAGTAAGGAGAATATGTTGCTTCTTTTGATGTTACTTCATATAATTCTAATATTTTCTTCATTTACTTCCATCTTCTATTTTTTTTTCTTCGTTAATTCCCAAGTTCGTGTCTTCCAGTTCACTGACTCTCTCTTTTGTCTCTTCTGTTATGTTTTTTGTCCCTGCAGCATGTTGAAAATTTCTACAGGACTGGCCTTGATATTCTGGATTGCATGATCATGCATTTCTGTGGTTTTTAGTACTGACTGCAGTAGTTGTTTCTAGTATTGGTTGCACCCTGTCTTGTGATTAGTTTTTTAAAAAATTCTTGCACCTCTTTATTTATGGTTTTCATTCTTTCTTCCATCATTGTTAACTGCTTCAGTGTTGTTATTACTGTGTGCTGCCGAGTCACATGTATCTCATAGCGACCCTATGTACAACAGCCCTAAACCCTGTTCTATCCTGTGCCAGCCACATTGTCTCTGACATTACTACTCCCGCTACCTCAATCCATCTCATCATGGGTCTTCCTCTCCTGTGCTGTCCCTCCACTCTCCCAAACATGATGTCCTTCTTCAATGACTGGTCCCTCCTTGAAACATGCCCTAAGTATGTCAGATGAAGCTTCAGAATCCTTGACTACAAGGAGCAGCCCATCTTCACCCTCTCAGGACAAACCTATTTCTTTTCCTAGCAGTCCATGGTATAGTCAACATTCTTCTCGAGCACCACAGCTCAGAGGCATCAATTCTCTATCATCCCTAATCACTGTCCAGCTCCCTGATGCATAGCACACAATTGTGAAGACTATAGCCCAGATCAGGAACACCTTAGTCTCCAGCCTGACATCGTTGCTCTTCAGTACTCTGGAGAGGTCTCTGACAGCTGACTTTCCCAGTGCAATTAATTTTTCCCTTGATTTCCTGGCTGCTGGTACCAAGAGTACTGACTGTGAATCCAAGCAAACTAAAACTGTTAACTATCTCAATCTCTTCACCATCCATACTGATGCTGTCAATTGGCCCAGTGGTGAGAATTTTCATTTTCTTGATGTTGAGCTTCAATCCGTATTGATGGCTGCAGTCCTTGACCTTCTGCAGCAAGTGCTTCAGGTCCTCTTCAATTTCAGCAAGCAAGGTTGTGTAATCTGCATAATGCAGGTTGTTGATGAATTTTCCACCAATCCTGATGCCACATTCCTCCTCATTCAGCCCAGTATCCTGGATGATCTGTTCTACATACAGATTGAAAAGGTATGAAGACAGAATACATCTCTGGCAGACCCTTTTCCCAATTTTGAACCATGCAATGGCTCCTTTCTCTGTTCTGACAACTGCATCTTGGTCCAAGTATAGGTTTCACATAATCACAATCAAATGTTCTGGGATTCTCATTCTTCTCAGAGTCAGCCACAGTTTGTTATGATCCACAGTCAAACGCCTTTGCATAATCAATGAAACACAGATAGACATTCCTCTGGTATTCCCTGCTTTCAGCTAAGATCCATCTAACATCAGCTACAATATCTCTAGTACCACGACCCCTTCTAAACCCAGCCTGGACTTCTGGCAGTTCTCTGCTGATGTGCTGTTCCAGTCGTTTTTGGATAATCTTCAGTAGAATCTTGCTTGCACGTGAAATCAATGATATTGTTCTGTAGTTTCCACACTCTGTTGGGCCACCCTTCTTTGGAATGGGAACAAATAAGGATCTCTTCCAGTCAGTTGGCCAAGTGGTTGTTCTCCAGATTTCTTGCACAACTTGGTGAGCACATCCAGGGCAGCATCTGTTAGCTGAAATATGTCAATTGGTATACCATCTATTCCTGGTGCCTTATTTCTTACTATTTCCTTCAAAGCAGCCTGAACTTCTTCTTTCATCACCATAGGCTGTTGCTCATATGTTGTTTCATTAAATTCTTCTGTGTCCGCCAATTCCTTTTGATACAGTGACTCAGCATATTCTTTCCATCTTCTTTTAATACTTCCTGGATCATTTAATATTCTGCCTAAAGCATCTCTGATTACAGCAACTTGAGGTTTGAATTTGTTCTTCAGTTCCTTGAGCTTAAGAAATGCTGAGCCAGTTCGACCCTTTTGATTTTCTGACTCCAGCTCCTCGCACATTTCATTGTAATATTTTACTTTGTCATCCTGCATTGCCTTTTGAAATCTTCTGTTCAGCTCTTCAGTATCTTGAATTCTTCCTTCTGCTTTGGCTTCTCTGTACTCCAGTGCAATATTCAGAGTTTTTTTTCTGACATCCATTTTGGTCTTTTCCTCCTCTGTCTTTGTAATGAATGTTTGCACTCTTCCTGGATGATATCCTTGATATCTTCCCACAACTCTTCTTCATAGCAGATAGAGCCCTCAAATTTAAAAGGGTGGAAAAATATGTTTCCACTGGTTATAAATTACTGAGGTGGAATCACTTCCAGTGTTAACATATTAGGTAACATCATTTATCACAGCAAACAAAGCTCTTCAAAACAAAAACGAAACAAGGCTCTTCAAAGCTCCCTGTTTGGAGATCTTGCATAGGTTGTGGTTTATTCTGAATATTTTCTTAACGGTATATTATACTCAAATAATACTCAAAACCTATTACTATTGCATGAGAACTAACCTATAGCTAAGCCTCCAGTTCATTTCCAAAGCTAAATTGCATAGGAGGAGGTCCCCCATTCTTCTCCTAAGGAGCCTCTGTTGGATTTGAACAACCAGAAAGGTGCCATTTTTTGGGGTTACTAGTGCTACTTCCTATGAACTATGCCACCAGAGCTCCCTCTTGCTGTTCCAAAAATAGTATGATTAACTGCCAGATTCTCAGCTTCTTGAGGCACATCTCAAGAAGGCACTTACCATGTATTGGGCATAGAGTTTTGTGAGATATATATATATATATATATATATATATATATATATATATATATGCAAAGGCGTGAAGGTACTGTGAAGATGTGGCAATTCATTTGTCTACATCAAGATATCCCCACAGAGGGACTGTGCTCAGCTACAGGCAGCTGCTTCACTTCAGACATCTCTCCTCAGAAATGTGGTACTTAAATACTATAAGATATCACGAACTTTGGTGGTGCAGTCTGTAGGGAAATACAATCTTAACTCAAATGATGGTAAATATCCTGCTATTCAACTTACAGCACTGGGAACCAGCTGGAAGGTCATTTGTGAATTTGTTATGACTCAGTGGCAATGCCTAAGTTAAGAAATTATACAGGGAAGGTTTACAGAGCACATAGTACCTGGTAAGCACTGACTACCTTTTCTGAACTTATGTTGAGTGCATGTCCCGTTGCCGTTGTGTTGGAACCAACCCATAGCTGACCCTCCACTGGGTTTTCAGAGACTCTAAATTGTGTAGGAGGAGATTACCCATATTTCTCCCAAAGAACAGCTAGTGGGTTTGAGCCACCAGAGATGTACCATTTTTAGGTTCAAAGTGCAACTCTCTAGGGACTACAATTCCAGATGGGAAATGCCTTGCTGTCATAGGGCATCCCATAAATGAACCAGCAGATGTGATATGGTAGGTGGGAGCTGGTAAGTGGACAGAGCATCAGGAGGCTTGAGTGTGTCCCCTTTCATAGGGAAGTGAACAATGTCTTTTCACGTAAGATCTGAGAAAGGAAGGGAGACTTAGAGACAGCTTTCCCAAGGGAGAAAACCCCCTGTGTAAAGTCCCGAGGAGGAAAATATGTGTGACACGTTGAGGATCAAGAGAGATTCCAGGAAGCATAAAATGTGAGCTAGAGGAAAAGGGCAGGGCACAGGGTCAAAGAGGACCAGGCTGGGCAGACACTGGACAGGGTCGAGTGCTTTGTTCTCTTTTTGGGTTTTTCTTGTGGGTTTTTTGTGTGTTTTTTTAAGATAGCGTCTGTTTTGTTTATTAAGGTCCAAATGCACAATGATCTTGTGGAATAAAATCATATAAGAGCTTTATTCTCTTCTTGAAGAACTGTGAGCTGAGAAATGAAGTAATTTGGTGCATATCTGAACAGTAATGCAGTGCTTTGTTACTCTTGTTTTTAAGGGGCCCAGGCAGAAAGAGATATGATGGTTATGACTCTAGGGTATGACTATAAATTGGAGGACTTTGGAGAAAGAGGTCCCTATGCCAGCACATAGTAGCTAGTATTCCCTCCAGACAAAGGCCTAGAGAAGTGACTTTTAAAGCCATTCTTAAAACTCAAAATCTGTTGGCACATTGGAGAACTAAACTAGAATATCCAGAATGTGAGGCTAGAACAAGTAATGAAAACAGAAAACATTGCACACATTCACCAAAAACTGAAAAGATGTCATACAAATGTGTTGTTGATAGAGTTAGGAAATCATCAATTCTCCTACCAAGAAAATATGACTCAACTGATATTTATGTAAAGTGTAATTGTTTCCCATTTCCAGTTGTATTATCATTTGCTTACATCTTGAAATAGTACCTGTAGAATTTACCAGTGTTTCTCAGATACTAGCCAGGAAGACCCATAATTCATGAAATCCTGGAACACTTAATTGTGCTCATCTGAAACTTGTACTTAAACCAAGAAGCAATTGTACAAACAGAAATGGAGAACACTGCATGGTTTAAAATTAGGAAAGGTGTGCCTCAGGTGAGTATCTTTTTTTCTATACCTGTACAATCTGTATTCTAAGCAAATGATTTTAAAAGCTTGACTTTGAATGAAATGCGACTTGGAAGAATGTGACATTGGTATTGAAGGAAGACTCATCAACCATTTTTATTATGCAAATGACCCAACCTTGCTTGTAAAAATGTCAAGATTTGAAGGACTAACTGCGGAAGATCAAAGCCTTCCATACATCAAAAAACCAAAAATGCTTACTACTGGATAACTGAACATCATGCATGACAAATGGAGAAAAGATCTAAATTGTCAATTGTTTCATTTTACTTGCATCTGCAATCACTTGTAGTAGTAGTAGTTGGCTGTCAAGTCAGAAACAACCCATAGCTGACCCTCCAGTGGGTTTCAGAGGGAGTTAATGGCATAAGAGGAGATTCTCCTGTGGAGCAGCTGGTGGATTTGAATTGCATGCTTGTGAGATTACAGCACAGTTTCTTACCACTAGGCCCCCAGCCAGGAATCTTGATAATATTTTGGGGTTGCTGAACCTACCCTAGAAACATCTCCTATCAGATTCTTGTTGTGGGTGATATTAAATCCCTGTCTTTTAAGTCTTTTAATCATTATAACCAGCTACTTTATAACCTACAATCAAAAGCATCCTCATTGAGAAAAATAATGAGAGATTATTTGATGAAAGCAGAATGTCAAAAGCATCCTCACTGAGAAAAGTAATGAAAGACTATTTGATGAAAGCAGAATGATGGTCTTCAGATATTTTCTAGGCAAGCCCTTGGAAAGTTGTCCTAAGTGTCTTATTTGAGAAAATTTTAAAAGACAAAACGCTGTTAAGAGGTATGTTAAGAGCTAGAGTGGCTGAAGAGTCAAGAGCATCAGGGCAATTCACAGAAACACCAAGCAGCTAGATGAGAACAGCTGTAGGCAAGTGGACACAGAGAACGACTAGAAAGAAATCTAGAAATATGACCACATATCAGAACAGCGAGAAGGACCAGCAAAGAGAATGACTCCCAGATCTGAGAGTAGCCAATGAACGAATGCACGGAAATAAGTTTTTTGGATACTTTGGGAAGTAAAGAGCTAAGACAATTAGGAAGAAGAAATGCAGGAAAGTCGAAATTATTTTGTTTGCCTCACAGTTTCTTGATAATCACAAGCATGACATGGAAACAAGCAAAAAAATCTCTAATGATGATTTATTATGTGTCTACAATATCTTGCTATGCATCTGAGAGCTGGACAATGAATAAGGATAACAGACAAAAAGGAAAAGGAAACCTCAATTAATAAGGATCACAAAAGAATTGATACCTTTGAGCTGTGGTGTTGGAGAAGAGCACTGAACACCTCAAGAGGACTGCCAAAAGAACAAACAAATATGTCTTGGAGAAAGTGCAGCCAGAGAACTCCTTAGAGGCACAGAGGATAATGCTTCGACTCACAGACTTCAGGTGTGTTGCTAGGGAGGCTAGTCGTTGGAGAGCGGCATCATGCGTGGGGAGGTGGAGGGTCGGTGAACCAGGATGGGTTGACACAGTGACTGCCACGATGGGCTCTAGTGTGTCAGCAAGTGTGAGGCTGGCACAGGATAGGACAGGGTCCAAATTTGATGTTTATTGGGTCGCTATGGGTCATACTCAATTAGATGGCACCTAACAACAACAACTACAGTACCTTTCTTGTGGTGTAAAACTCTTCACTACAGATTGGTTACTAAGTGCAAGCAAATCCATACTTACCTCGCTTACTGGGTACACCAATGCTGTCAGGGATTGTAAATGTAAAGAGGTTTTTATTCTGCAGGAAGGTGCTATGGGTGAAAGACAGATAGATCCCAACCCAATCTAGACGCAGAATCTTTGATGTGGTATTTAAAACATAATTACAAAACTCTTCACTACACATTAGCAAACAAACAGAAGCAAACCCATGCTTAACTTGCTAGTTGGGCAATTCAACACATTTTAAAAGTCTTGGCAAGAACTGTAGACTTCACTTAAATCGGATCACTTTAATTACCCAGTATGTACAGACAGGTTGCTGAGTTTTCAGATAGTGCCCATGTACATTTTTACTAAGCTTGGGTGATTTGAAGCAAATTGATTTCCTTATACACGGTTAAGGCAAATGTCCACAAAGCATCCAGTCCATGTGCCTGAATTCACAACTCTGAATTTCAAAGCAGACCACATGAGAAACTCCTTGATCTCTTGTAAAAATGAGGAAATCTTTGGGGATCGAGACTTGGCCCTAGGACCATGTGAGTGACACTACTAGACAAAACCATGCAAATGCCCCCTAGCCTCTAAATAACAAGTCCTCTGGAAGCCTAGCCTGAGGGAGTCATGCTGCTAACTCAAGGCCGGGATAAAGATGGTCAATCTCCTCTGGAATGATTGACACCCTCAGAAAGCCATTGGAGGGTAAGCTATGAGTCAGCTCTAACTCATCAGCAGTAAGTGTTTTAAATAGGTAATAAGGAAATGTATTGTCAGGAAAGAAAGTGGTGCCTAGCTCGAGTACAGCATTTTACGTTGTGTTGACTCTGATGTTGCTGCTAGTGTCCTCTACTTGGCTCTGACTCATAGCATCCCTGCATACAACAGAACGAAACTCTCCCCAGTCCTCACAATCTCTGCTGGGCTTAAGCCCATGGATTCTGTCACTGTCAATCCATTTTACTGAAGCTCTTCCTTTCCTTTGCTTTACTTTCCCAAGCATGTTGTCTTCTTCCAAGGATGATCCCCCCTTGGCAACATGCCCAAAATACATGGGATGAAGTCCCACTATCCTTACTTCTAAAGAGCACTCTGGCTTCACTTCTTTCAAAACAGATTTGGTTGTTCTTTTTGGCAGTTCTTAGTATAGTCAGTATTCCCCGCCCACACCACAATTCACAATTATCAATTCTCCTTTGGTCTTCCTTATTTGTTATCCAATTTCCATATGCCTATAGAAAAAGTCAAAGTACTTTAGTATTTCAAAATGTGTGTGTGGAGAGAGATAAATATTGAGGTAGGTAACTCATGATTGATCAACCAAGCGAGCTTCATGGCTGATGGCACTGTGAATGGATTGTTCAACCTTCCATTCGAGAGAGTACTCTCTAAGCCTGATAAGCCAAGAGAAAAGCAAGTTGGCTAAAGTTTCAAAGAAACAAAAGGTACAATCCCTCCCTTTTATTAGTGTTACTAGCTAATATCCTCTTGATTTCTTGAGGTTGAGCTTTAATCCATATTGAAGGCTGCAGTCCTTGACCTTCTGCAGCAAGCACTTCATGTCCTCAGTTTCAGCAAGCAGGGTTGTGTCATCTGCATAATGCAGTTTGTTGATGAGTCTATCTCCAATCTTGATGCCACACTTCTTCTCCTAGAGCCCAGCCTCTCAGATAATCTGTTTTCCATATAGATTGAAAAGATATGGAGATAGGACACACCCTTGATGCATACCTTTCCCAGTTTTGAAATATAACCATTGTATCTACCAGAGTATATGGAAAAAGGGGTGGGGCTTCCTGCACCACAACCTCGATTTCCTGCACAACCTCTGGGGTTCTGTGTCCCTCTATTAAGCCCGTCTGGGTAGAATTCTCAAATGAGAACTACACCGCCCCTACAATCCAAATAATGAAGAGTAAAGAAGAGTTGATGCCTTTTAATTATAGTGTTGGCATAGAGTATTGAATATGTACAGACTGCCAAAAGAATGAGCAAATCTATTTTGGAAGAAGTATAGTCAGAATCCTCCTTAGACTTAAGGATGGGGGGTGGAGAAGTAAAGATGGCAAGACTGAACCTTACACACATGTTGTTGTTGTTGTTGTTGTTGTTATGTGCCGTCGAGTCGCCTGCGACTCATAGCGACCCTAT
>NW_006399772.1:9299731-9311400 GCF_000299155.1 Elephantulus edwardii | reverse complement strand
GCTTTGTCATCCCGTGCTGCCTTTTGAAATCTTCTATTCAACTCTTTAGTATCTTGAATTCTTCCCTGTGCTTTGGCTTCTCTGCGCTCCAGTGCAATACACATAGCACATGTTAAAAGGAATGACTAGTCTGTAGAGTGGGACATCATACTGAAGAGCAGCATAAAAAAAAGAGGAAGGCCATCAGTGAGACAGATCAGTGCCGTAGCTACAACAATGGGCTCAACCAGCAAAAGTGTGCAGTGTTTCATTCTGATGTACATAGGCTGCTTTGAGTCAAAATTGACCAATGGAACATAACAACAACAGAAGCCAAAGAACTGAGGCTTTGATGCTGTACAAAGGTAAGTGTAATCTTTCCTGTGAGTTACAGCCTTGGAAACCCCATTATTAATTACATATACTCCCTAAAGCTAACTCAACACCTTGTGGGACTGGTTTTCTGGCTTTGAAGTCTTTGGTCTCTCATGAAGCAACTCATCAATTTGCATGATAAAGTTTATAGTTTATGTTCTAAACCTTCTTTGGTGAGTAATATCCAGGATCGTAAAAGCTTATAAGCAATTATCTAAGATATGACTTTCTAGCTCTTCTCATCTGGATCAAGAGACAGGGAGCCAAAGACTTAATAAGGAGTGTGACCAATATTCTACATGAACTACACCTTCATTTACCCTGACACAAGAAGAACTTCAGTTGGTGCTCAGTTGCCAATATCAACCACTTTGATCAGAGTCACAGTATATGGATCCTGATAGAATGGGAGGTGGGAAAGGGGGAATGTGTAACAGAACCCAAATTCTTGACAAGTTCAGACTTATTGTTAACGTGCCTTTTAAGACTATCATCCTGAGGTACTTCAAAAACCTAGAATAGGGGAGCTCTGGTGGCCTAGTGGCAAGAAGCTGCAACTACAATCCCAGAGGTGCACGGTTCAAATCCACCAGATGCTCTGCCGGGGAAGGAGGGGCAATCTCCTCCTGTACCAGTCAGATCTGATTTGACAGTACACACACACAAAAATAATTTTAAAAAAGCAAACCTAGAATAGGAATTGCTCCTGAGATTAACATTTAGATAAATACTAGTTTCATAAAAGAATCTTACCAGTGAGCACTGTTGTTGTTGTTGTGTGCCATCAAGTCTACTACAACTCTTAGCGACCCTATGCACAATAGCTCTGAACCCTGCTCTATCCCTAAGTCAATCTCACTGTCTTCAACACACCAACCCCCATTACTCAAGTTACTGTGTCAATCCATCTCAGCCAGGGTCTTTCTCTGCTGTGCTGTCCCTTAACTCTTCCAAGTATGATGTCCTTCTCCAAGAATTACTCCCTCTTAACAACACTCCAAAAATATGTGAGACAGAGCTTCTAAACCCTTGCCTCTAAGGAGAAACCTGGTTTAACCTTCTCCAGAGCAGATCTATTTGTTCTCTTAGCAGTCCACAGTATATTCAATACTGTTCTCCAGCACCACAACTCAAAAGCACCAATTCTTCTATAATCCTTAGTCACTGTCCAGCTCTCTGATGCATAGCAAGTTATTGTGAAGACCATGGCCTGTTACAGGTACTCTTTAGTCTCTAGATGACATCATTGCTCTTCAGTACTCTGCAGAGATCCCTGACACCAGACTTTCCTAATGCAATTCATCTGACTGCTGGTGCCAAGACCATTGATTGAGGGTCCAAGCAAGCTGAAATTGTTAGCAATCTCAATCTCTTCCCCTTTTATTATGCTGCTGCCAATTTGCCCAGTGGTTTGAATCTTTGTTCGATTGATGCTGATCCTCAATCCATATTAAAGACTACAGTCCTTGACCTTCTGCAGCAAACACTTCAAGTCCTCTTCAGTTTTGGCAAAAAAAGTTGTATCATCTGTGTAATACATGTTGTTGATGAGTCTTCCTCTAATTCTGATGCCATATTTCTCCTCGTAAAGTCCAGTTACACAAAAATGAAAAGAGTAAAAGCACACACAAAAAATTTGGTTACCGGAAATGAAACATCCAGAATTAAAGAATGAAAATGTTAACATATTGTGAAAATGTAACCAGTGACACTGAGAAATTTATACTTAGTAATTATTAAAGAGGAACTTAATTTGATGTGCATGCTTTCACCAAAAACAAAATCAAAAACTGGAGTGAAATTCTACTTAAAGCTACCCAGTTTTTGTTGTTAGATGCTGTCAAGTTGGGTATGACTCATGTGAACAACGTGAAATCCTGTGAACAACAGATCTGAACCCTATCTTATCCTGTGCCATCCTTATCATCCTTGATATATTTGAGCCCATTGCCAAAATCACTGAATCAATCCATCTGGCCAAACGTCTTTCTTTCTTTCACTACCCTCCATCTTTTCAAATATGATATTCCTTTCCACAAATAGCCTTTCCTAACAACTTGCCTAAAGTATGTGAGATGAAAATTCACCATCCTTGCCTCTAAATAGCACCCTGATTAGACACACCTGTTTGTTTTTTTGGCAGTCGATGAGATGTTCAGTACACTTCTCCAACACCACAGCTCAAATGTGTTGCCTCCTCTGTCATCTCTTCTAGACATTTGCCTTCCAATTTTCCTGGCATAGACTTGTGAGCATGTCCAGGGCTGCCTCTGTTAGTTGAAATGTGTCAGTTGGTATCCCAGAAATTCCTGGGGTTTTATTTTTTTGCCAGTGCCTTCAATGCAGCTTAAATTTCTTCCCTCATCACTGTTAACTATTATATGCTACTTCCTGAAACATTACAGCATCTCTATACATTCTCTCCATCTTCTTTTGATCATTCAAGATTTCCCCCGTAACTTCTCTCAATATTGTAACTTGAGACTTAAATTTATTTTTCAGTTCTTTCAACTTGATAAATGCTGAGCAAGTTCTTTCTTTGTAATTCTCCAATTCAAGCTCTTTGCACATTCCATTATAATACTTTGCTTTGTCTTCTCAAGCTGCCCTTTGAAATCTGCTCATCTCTTTTGCTTTGGCATCTCTTCCCTTTGTTTTAGCTTCTTGATTCTCTAGTGCCATTGTCAGTCACTACTGACAATCATTTTGGTTTCTTCTTCTTCCTCTGTCTTTGTAATAACTTTCATTGCCTTCATATCTTTGATGTCATTCCACAGCTCTTCTTGTCTTCAGCCATTGGTATTCAATGCCTCACACCTACTCTTGAGATGATGTTCAAAATCAGATAGGATAGACCCAAGGTCATATTTTGGTTCTTGTGGACTTGTTTTAATTTTCTTCAACTTCAATTTGAATTTGCATATGAGTAATTGATGATCCACACTCAAAACTTCCTTGTTTAGACTGTGGATACTGAGTTTCTCCAACAATTCTTTTTTGCAGATGTATTCAGTTTGATTTCTGTGCAGTCCATCAGGTGAAGCCCATGTGTATGATCACTATTTGTCTTTTTTTTTAAGTAAACTTTGTTCAGTTTTTTATTTTATAATGGTTTACTGTTTGTGTTTCTTAAAGAAAGTATTTATGAAAAATAAATCATTGAATGTACAAAATTCAATCATTTGATCTCCAGCCTCATTTCTGTACCCAAGCTCATGATTTTCAACTATTGTTCCTTCTATTCTATTTCCACCTTTTGCATTCCAGTCACCAATGTGTCTTGACTGCATGTTTGATCTATTTCAGAAAGCAAAGGCTGGTAAAATGCTTCCATTTAGGATCCTCATAAAATAGGCCGGACAGGCCTTCTGAAGATGGTAGTCTGAAAAGGCTTATGGAGCTGCTGTAGTGGCATTGTTCTCTTCAGTGGTGATAAATGCAAGACAAAAGATTTTTTCATTTACTTTGAGGGTGTGTTCCAGCATGCCTTAGACTACTGAACCCCTAAACCCTCAAAACTATATATTAAGTAGATTTGTAATTTTTCAAGATCCTTCTCTGAAGCAGATGTATTACCAAGATTTCCAGTTCGCTATATCACAACACAAGTGTGCCACTTCTTGAGCATTCTGGCTGATTAGTGTGAACTCACTGATACAGTGAACTAGTGTGATATTCCATGGGATGCTTAGATGGTGCAGAGTCATTTCAGATACAGTAAAGACGGCAGGAGAATTAATGTAGCTCTGTTGGGAGACATGATTTTAAATAATGTCTATACAACAAGAATGTTAAGTGCTTTTAGTCATTCTTTATAATGAGTATGGAAAAGAACTCATTTGTCAAATTAGTACTTAGCATATCTCAGTAAGGAACCTTGGTAGTGTAGTAAGTTAAGCAATTTTTTTGTTATGTGCCATTGAGTCACTTGCAACTCACAGCGACCCTATGTACAACAGCCCTAAACCCTTCTCTATCCTGTGCCTTATTGTCTCTGACACACTTACCACCACCATTCCAGTGACTGAATCAATCTGTCTCATTGGGGGTCTTCCTCTCTTGCATTTTCCCTCTACCCTCCCCAAGCATGATGTCCCTCTCCAAGAACTAGTCCCTCCTTGAAACGTGCCCAAAGTATGTCAGACAAAGCTTCAGAATCCTTGTCTCCAAAGAGCAGCCTGGTTTCACCCTCTCTAGGATGAACCTGTTTGTTTTCTTAGAAGTCCATAATATATTCTTTCAATACTCTTCTCCAGCACCACAGCTCAATAGCTTCAATTCCTCTTCTATCATCCCTAGTCATTGTCCAGCTCTCTGATGCATAGCAACTAATTGCAAAGACTATGGCCTGGATCAGGTGCACCTTAGTTATAGATTGACATTGTTGCTCTTCAGTACTCTGAAGAGGTCCCTGGCAGCAGACTTTCCCAATGCAATTCATCTTTTAATTTCCTGACTGCTGATACTAAGAGTGGTGATTGTGGAGCCAAACAAACTGAAGCTGTGAACACTCTCCATCTCTTCACCATTCATCCTGATGCTGCCAATTGGCCCAGTGGTGAGAATCTTTGTTTTCTTGATGTTGAGCTTCAATCCATATTGAAGTCTGCAGTCCTTGACCTTCTGCTGCGAGTGTTTCAGGTCCTCCTCGATTTCAGCAAGCAGGGTTGTGTCATCTGCATAACACAGATTGTTATTGAGTCTTCCTCCAATCCTGATCTCACATTCCTCCTCATAGATCTCAGCCTCCCAGATGACCTGTTCTGCGTATAGATTGAAAGGTATGGAGATAAGACACATCCCTGGCATACACCACTCTCAATTTCAAACCATGCTGTGTTTCCTTGCTCTGTTCTGATGACAACCTCCTGGTCCAAGTATAGGTTTCACATAAGTGCAATCAAGTGTTCTGGGATTCCTATCCTTCTCAGAGTCAGCTACCATTTGTTGTGATCCACACAGTCAAATATTTTTGCATAGTCAATGAAATACAGATAGATATTCCTCTGGTACCCTTTGTTCACAGCTTCGGTTTGCTCGGCTCCATGGTCAACACTCTTGGTACCAGTAGCCAAGAAATCAAAAAACGTATTGCGATGGGAAAGTCTGCGGTTAGGGACCTCTCTAAAGTACTCAAGAGCAACGGTGTCTCTCTGGAGACTAAGGTGTGCCTGATACAGGCCATGGTTTTTGCAATCACTTGTTATGCATCAGAGAGTTGGACAATGACTAGGGAGGATAGAAGGAGAATTGACGCCTTTGAGCTGTGGTGCTGGAGAAGAGTATTGAATGTACCATGGACTGCCAAGAAAACAAACAGATTCATCCTAGAGAGGGTTAAACCAGGCTGCTCCTTGGAGGCAAGGATTCTGGGGCTTCGTCTGACATACTTTGGACATGTTGTAAGGAGAGACAGGTCTTTAGAGAGGGACATCATGCTGGGTAGAGTAGAGGGACAGCGCAGGAGGGGAAGACCCTCTAAGAGGTGGATTGATTCATTGACTGGGGTAATCGGGATGGGTGTGTCAGAGGCAATGCGATTGGCACAGGATAGAGCACGGTTTAGGGCTTTTGTACATAGGGTCGCTATGACTCAACGGCACATAACAACAACAACAATCCTTTGTTTTCAGCCAAGATGCATCTAACATTAGCTGTTATATCTCTAGCACCACAACCTCTTCTAAATCAAGCCTGCACTTCAGGCAGTTCTCAGCTGATGTGCTGTTCCAGTCATTTTTGGATAATCTTCAGCAGAACCTTGCTTGTATGTGACATTAATACCATTTGACAATCTCCACACTCTGTCAGGTCAACCTTCTTTGGAATTGGAACAGATATGGATCTCCTCCAGTTACGTGTTAGTACTAACCAAAAAGTCAGCAGTTCTATCTCACCAATTGTCCCACAGGAGACAGATCCAACAGTCTCTTCTCGTTAAAATTTATAGCCTTGGAAACACAACGGAGGGCGAATAAGAATGAATTCAAGAGTAGAGCATTTCACTTGGTTTTTGTTTGTTTGCTATTTATTATTCCTATTCCAGTAAAGACAGATCATTCATACAGTAGTTATAACAAGGCTACTTTACTGACAATCAAAAGTTGAAAATTCTTTTCAGGAATGATCAAGAATGAGGAAACAAGATATTGCTTTCAGATTGCTGTTAGAGACCCTTGAATCAACTATGACTCATAGTAATCCTGTGAGCAACATGTCAAAACCTTGCCCTCTCCTGCACCCTCCTCTTCATCTGCACCATGATCAAGCCAGTTGCTGCCGTCGCTGTTGTCATTCCATCTCATTGAGGATAGTCCTCTCTTTCATTGACCCTCTAGTTTTTCAAGCATAAAATACTTTTCCAATGACTGGCCCTCCCCTGACAACATGCCCAAAATAGGTGAGACAAAGTTTCACTTTTTTTGCCTCTAAGGAGCACCCTGGTTGCACTTCCTTGATAGATTAGTTTACATTTTCACAGCCCATGGTATGTCCAATAATCTTCACCAACACCACAATTTAAAAGGATCAATTCTTCTTCAGTCTTCCTTGTTTATTGTCCAGCTTTCAGAGGTATATAAATACCACAGTTTAGAACAGCAATTCCACTACTGGGATTATACTCTGAAGAAACCAGAACTGCCACCCAAGCAGATATATGCACACCTATGTTTATTGCTGCTTTGTTCACAATAACAAAGAGTTGGAAACAACCCACGTGCCCATCAACAAACGAATGGATAGAGAAGCTCTGGTATATTCACACAATGGAATACTACACTGCATTGAAAAACAAGGAACTCATGCAATATTATTCAAAATAGATGAATCTGGAGGACATTATGCTGTGTGAAATATCTCCATCATAAAAGGACAAATACTGCACAGTGCCACTGTTGTAAAACAGGACTAACATTGTGGTTGGGGGGAACTTAAGAAAAGAGGGGATAGATAATGTATACTGCATTAAAACAGATAAAGGAGAGGAGAAAAATATGTAAAACAAATTCTCATCATCCTTGCTTTAAGGTGCACCTTGGTTTCACTTTTTCTTTTGGCAGTCCATGGTATCGTCAATGTTCTTCACCAACATCACAATTCAAAGACATCAACTCCTTGGTCTTCCTCATTCATTGTCCAACTTACTTGTAATGAAGCAAGGGGAAATTCCATGGCTTGGGTCAGGCACATTTTAGCCTCTAAAATTATATCCTTTTACTCTAGCACTTTAAAGGCAGCAGATTTGCCTCATGCAATAACTTGTTTGACTACAGCTTCTATGAGTGTTGATTGTGGACCAAGTAAAATTAAATCCTTCACAACGTCAATCTTTTCTCCCTTTATCATGATGTTTATTGATCAACTTGTGAGAATTTTTGCTTTTTTCTTCCAATCTTGAGGCCACATTTTTCATACAGTCCATGTTTGTGCTCATTCAAAAAAAAAAAGATCCAAAAGAGAGCAGAGATATTAAAATAGTATCATTAATAAGACATGGAAGTTATACACCTATGTTTATTTCTATATTATTCACAATAACAAGGAAATAGAAGCAACCCAAGTGCCCATCAATAAACAAATAGAAAAATTATGGTACAGCCACACAATGGAATAATATGCAGCATTGAAAAACAATGAAATAGTAAAACATCACACCACATGAGGGAGCTGTGAGGACCTTATGCTAAATGAAATATTTCAGTCACAAAAGGATAAATACTGCATAACACCACTGTTACAAAATAGAACAGACATGGCAGGGTGGAGGGGGAATGAGGAAGAGAGAATGGCTAAAGAACACTGAAACAGAACCTAATGAGGCGAAGAACTGTCCAAAAGAAATATATGGTTATGCATTATATGTATGTGGTGCATTGTGGGGTGGGCGGGGGGGGGGAGAGAAAATTTGCAACAATGAATAAATAAAAAGAAAAAATAACACACATGGAGGTAAAATACTGCTGAAGATAATTCTAAAAGGTCCAGAGCAGCAAGCACATTGGTGGAGACCTTCCAAAAATTCAAGCTGGATTCAAAATAAGTTGTGGAACAAAGACATTGTTGCTAGGCCCTATTTTTTCATCAGGCTTTCAGACGCTGTAAATTTCACTGGAGGAAATAGTCCATCTTTCTCCTACAAAGCTTCTAGTGGATTTGAACACTGCGTCTTTAAGTTGACAGCACAACTCCTTATAAGTGGACCACCAGAGCTTTATATTAGTATCATCATTATTGAAAGGAAGAAAACTGATTGTTATGATCCACACAGTCAAATGCCTTTGCATAGTCCTTTAAACACAAATAAAAACTCTTCTGGTATTCTTTTCTTTCAACCAGGATCCATATGACAATAGCAATGATATCCCTGATGTCTTGGCCTCTTCTAAATTCTTCTTGAGGCATTTCCCCATTTACTGTTCTATCCATTTTTGAATGATCTTCAGCAATATTTTGCTGACATGTGATATTAATGATATTGTTTGATAGTTTCCACATTTTGTTCAATCACCTTACTTGGGAATGAGAACAAATATGGATCTCTCCCAATCAGTTGGACATATAGCTGATCATTACAAAAACAGAGGGAAAAGAAAAAACCAAAATGGATGTCTGTAGACCATGAAAATGAGGACCCTTAGAAAGACCATCTACAATAGTACATAGACTGAGAACAGCCACCAGGGATAGCATTGCTGATGTCAGATGGATCCTGGCTGAAAGCAAAGAATAAGAGAAGAAAGTCTATTTGTGATTTATTACTATGCAAAAGCATTTGACTGTGTGGATCATAACAAATCATGGCTAACATTGAGAAGAATAAGAATCTCAGAACATTTCATTCTTTTCATGCAAAACCTATACCTAGACCAAGAAGCTGTTTTCTGAACATAGCAAGGGAATCAGGAAAGGTGTAGAATCGGAAAGGTGTGCATGGTCTAGCATCAGGAAAGGTGTGCATCAGGTCTGTATCCTCTCTCCACCCTTATTCAATCTACACTCAGAAAAAAAATCATTCAAGAAGATGAACTATATAAAGAAGAATGTGACATCAAGATCGGAAGAAGATTCACCAACTATCGATATTATGCAAATAACAAATCCTCGCTTGATATAAGTGAGTAAGACCTGAAATGCTTGTGGCAGAAAATCAAAGACTACAGCCTTCAATATCTATTACATCTCAACATCAAGAAAATAAAAATTCTCAACACTGGACTGCCCCAGCCCCCGGGGATCTTCAACGGTGACCCTAGGAAGGGAAGAACAAGAATGGGGGGGACAGGAGACAAGAGGCATGGAGACAAGTTGAGATTCCAATCAAGTCTCTATTTTATTGAAAGCACTCACAGCTTATATACAGAAGCACAATGGGGGGAGTGGAAAGGAGAAGCATGCAATCAGGGAGAATAACATTATGTCATTTCTAGTAATCTGAAAGTTATCTGGTAAACAGAAATTTAGCAGGGTGTTTCCTGAAACCTATCCTCCCAGGGTGGGGTAAACTGAAACCTATCCTCCCAGGGCAACATGTCCAAACATGTTCTTGGAGAATTACAAAATGGTTTCAGAGAATTACAAAATGGCTTCATTTAAGTTAGTCTTATAGCTCCCGACTGGTCCTCCCTGTTTTTATAATTATTTGAAGACTGCAAAAGTGCAACAGGATAACCTTTGGTGCTCTCCTGTTTAACCATGTATGAAACCAGTACCTGTCTTAGGTTGGACACCGCACCTACTGGCTAACCCAGCAGCTACGGTGCGGCACCTGTCTTAGGTTGAAACAGGGGCCAGTGTCTCTTACCCGTCTCTGGCTGCCCGGTTTATCATCAAGGATTTTCTTTATCGGCCATTTGCAGTCTTTGATAATGGACTTGTATAGGACGGGAGGCTAGGGATTCAACCTGCTGCTTGATAAAGCGTGTAAGTCTCTGTCATTGAGAATGAGCCCCAAAAAAGAGTGACTGGTCTTTGACCACATCCCCTTAACTTTTTTGGCCATAATTGATTGATTATACATTCTTTTGCTTTACATTTTTGTCACAATATGCACTAACGCAATTAAAAACTTAGCCGTGTGGACTTCTTGTGTTGAAGCTACAGCAGAAGTAGAGACAGCAGCAATCATAGGGATAAGAGAAACAATTTCTACAATAACAAGACCTACAGCTCTCTTGGTTCTTAATGATAACATATAACTCTTAAAATTTGCAAGCCATTATTATCATACCAAATATTATTTAACTTTACCAATGTCATAACAAGAGGAGGATTCTTTAGAATAACAACTGAATCATCTTTGGTAACAGAGCTAATATAGTTAGAAATTTTATGGGAACAACTTACATTAAATTTTGGATAATCACCAGTGATTACATTATTACCAATCAATAAGACATATGGTTCAGGTACACATGACAGTACTTTAGCATTTGTGACATCATCTCCCTTACATTTATCTTTTGAGATACAGGAAATATTTATTGAATCCATACTAGCAACTGATTTCCACAATTTAGTTTGAAAGTTCTTCATATCAATAGTCCATATTCCTCCCACAAATCTTTTCATAGAAAGTCCGGGACCATATATATGAAGAGGTGACCAGTTCCCAAGCGAGGTAGCATTCCAAGCGTTGGTCCTTTAAAAATTATATTATCAGTTAGATAAGAGAATGGCCATAGCGCTGTTATGATGACATTTTCTCCAAGGTGGTAGCCAAATGCCAGCATGACCTTTCTCAAAACATGAGGGAAAGTTGGCATCTGCTGGAAAGATGGCGTTTATTCTACCTGCTCCATATCCGGAAGCTCGTCAGTCAGAAGCTAAATAATTCAATCATACAGTCCATGATGGGTTTCCACTACAGATAAATAATTTTTTATAGTAGAAAGAGTACATTCTATAATACCTTGTTTTTGAGGATTGAAAGGAAACTCAGTTTTATGACAAATAGTAAAATATTTACAAAAATTTTGAAAACGTTTGCTGGTATAGCTAGGAGCGTTATTAATCTAGATTATTTTAGGAGTTTCTAA
Source organism: Elephantulus edwardii (assembly GCF_000299155.1). NCBI lineage: Eukaryota > Metazoa > Chordata > Mammalia > Macroscelidea > Macroscelididae > Elephantulus > Elephantulus edwardii. The sequence continues at coordinate 9,300,010 of NW_006399772.1, read as the reverse complement.
TATGTTGTTGTTGTTGTTGTTATGTGCTGTCGAGTCATTTGCGACTCATAACTACCCTGTGCACAACAGCCCTAAACTCTACTCTATCCTGCGCCAACCGCACTGCCTCTGACACAACCATCCCAATTACCCTAGTCACCGAATCAATCCATCTCATAGAGGGTCTTCCCCTCCTGCGCCGTCCCCCCACCCTCCCAAGCATGATGGCCCTCTCCAAGGACCCGTCCCTCCTGGCAACATGTCCAAAGTATGTCAGACGAAGCCCCAGAATCCTTGCCT
>NW_006399772.1:9292901-9299311 GCF_000299155.1 Elephantulus edwardii | reverse complement strand
ATTAACTATGTAAATTATGTAGGTTTATATATAAACCCATATATATAGTTTTAGACTATAGACTGAGGGCAATTATTAGCACTTGCTGAGCAGCTTTTAATTTGGCCTGTAGTGCTAAAAATGATGAACACTCAACTATTTTAAAGATTTCCAATTGGTTCAAAAACAGCCCTTTCTCTGGAAGATTCATCAGTAAATATTACAAGAGCATCAGAAACTGGTTGATTAAAAAAAACTTTAGGAAATACAAATGAGTTTTTATTTGCAAAATATAATAATTTAAATTTCATTTAAAGTAGAGCAATTAACATAGACACAACTCACATAGACTTGTAGTGACAGCCACCGGCATGTGTATTTTACAATATTGGCTGAAACATATGGAAATTTCTACCTAAGTATGTAGATCCTGGATAAAATGCATGGATATCTGAAGGTGATAAGAGGATGCCAAGAGCTGATTTTTCAAAGATCTCTTGAGACAAAAAGTCTCTTTTGGAGCCGTGAGACGTTTGAAACACCCTCTCTTAGCATTTCCTCACTATGAGATTTTAAATTCATACAGATAAAACTTTATATCTTTCTCTACTAATTCTTGTTTTTTACTGAAACCTTTAAACTGTATGAGCTCATTAGTATTATAACTTTGAACACAAGACTAAAAGACAACAAACACGGCAGACAAAAGACAAAACAACACAAACACTGAGGCCTCTTATAACACCTTTCTCCTTATTATTTCCAACTGTTCCTCATATTTCTGTGTTAACATGTTTTTCTTCTATTTCTTACCCATATTTTAGACTCTTCTGAGTTTTAAAACTTTTCCTATTATTAACAAAGGAGAATTCCAAAGGGAGTTGCAGGTTCTATATCAGCTTTTCTGCTAAAAGTACAAGACTTTAGAATTCAGCATTTGACAAAGCAGGGATAGATATAAAAGCTCCAAACTGTTTTAATCAATTTCTTTCCCATAAATTAGCACTAATGTATAACATATAAAATTGCGTTTGAGCCTTTTGGTCATCAGGTTCTGCACAATCATAAATATTTTTAAACCTTTAAACATTGAGAGAGGTTCCTAATTCAGAAAGGGTTAATTTTCATTTTTTGCAAAGGCCAATTAAGAGACTTATTATTTTTTACTAATAACAGACACATTAGCTTTTATATCCACAAGACCTGTAAAAGAAATTTGGTTAACAGAAAAAGAGAGGACTTTTGATCATTGATGATGGTTTTTCCAAAACAAATATTTCTCAGTACTTCCAAATCCTCTTACTTTTGATCTATTAATAGTAGGAAATGCATGATAAGGGAGAAGCAAAAGTTGAGCAATTATTTAACCAGTTTGTAGGAAAAGGAACAATAATTTTATTACTTCTAATGAAGAATTTAAGATACTAAAGAGCTGAACAGAAGATTCCAAAAGCAGCTCGGAATGACAAAGCAAAATATTACAATAAAATGTGTGAGGAGCTAGAGTCGAAAAATCAGAAGGGCCTAACTCGTTCAGCATTTCTTAAGCTCAAGGAACTGAAGAACAAATTCAAACCTAGAGTTGCTATAATCAAGGATGCTTTAGGCAGAATATTAAATGATCCAGGAAGTATTAAAAGAAGATGGAAGGAATATACTGAGTCATTGTATCAAAAGGAATTGGCAGATACAGAAGAATTTAATGAAATAACTTATGAGCAAGAGCCTATGGTGATAAAGGAAGAAGTTCAAGAATAGCTAAGATTTTGTTAATGAAATTGTAGTAAGAAAAAGCAGTCAGGGCCAAAACAACGGTAATAGTCATTTAAACAGTCCCCTACCCTATGCCTTTCTTAGAATCCATAGTTCTTTCTTGTGGGAACCATGGGCAAACATCCTCTAGAAACAAGAAAAATATTTTTAAATCTTTTTTAGTTACCCTTATACCTCGTGCCTTGAGGGAATCCTTGATACTCTTTACGAACAATTCATGTTCACTTAATCCCTGTCCCATATTTTGCTGCCCTTACCTCGTCTTGTGCCTGTCTCTCAGGGCGGGTAATCCCGTGGCAACAGCAGTGTGCCTGTCTCACAGGATGAATAGTCCTGCGGCTGGCAACAGTGCAAGTCTTCACTCGTGGTCCCAGACTCACAGTGACTCAATGGATGGACTGGCCGGTCACTTCTAGCGGGCAGTGTTCATCGACCTTCCCCATTCCTGGGCCCCACGCTGGGCACCAATTATGCCCTGGCTCGTGGGGATCTTCAACAGTGACCTTAGGAGGGGAAGAACAAGAATGGGGGGGACAGGAGACAAGAGGCATGGAGACAAGTTCAGATTCCAATCAAGTCTCTATTTTATTGAAAGCACTCACAGCTTATATACAGAAGCACAATGGGGGGAGTGGAAAGGAGAAGCATGCAATCAGGGAGAATAACATCATGTCATTTCTAGTAATCTGAAAGTTATCTGGTAAACAGAAATTTAGCAGGGCATTTCCTGAAACCTATCCTCCCAGGGTGGGGTAAACTGAAACCTATCCTCCCAGGGCAACATGTCCAAACATGTTCTTGGAGAATTACAAAATGGTTTCAGAGAATTACAAAATGGCTTCAGCTAAGTTAGTCTTATAGCTCCTGACACTGGACCAGTAAGCAACATTATAGGTAGAGAAAATACTAAAATTCTTAATTATTTCATCTTATTTGGGCCCCCAATCAACACACTTGCTAACCATAGTCAGATCAGGAAACACATTACACTGGGAAAGTCTATTGTCAGAGACCTCTCCAAATTACTGAGTAGCAATGAAGTCAGTGTGAAGAATAAGGTGCACCTGATTCAGCCTAAGGTCTTTTCAGCTACTTGCTGTGCATCTGAGAGATGGACAGTGAATAAGGATGAAAAAAGAAGAACCGATGCCTTTGAGTTGTGATACTGAAGAAGAGTACACATATGTCTTAGAGCAAGTGTAGTCACAGTGCTTCTTGGAGGCAAAGATGACAGTTCATCTCACATTCTTTTGGCATGTTTTTGGATACGGTATTCCTTGGAAAGTATTATCATGCTTGAAAAGGTGGAAGGTTGATGAAAACAAGGAAGACCCTCTACCAGATAGACTGACATAGTGACTGCTGCAATGAACTCAAGTATGGCCAAATTGAGGAGGATGATACAAGATAGGACATGATAGGACATGGTTAAGGTCTGTTGTTCATAGGGTTGCTATGAGTCATACTCATCTGAATGATACTTAACAAATGCAACAAAGCAAGCTCTCCTAAGGTTGCAAGATGAAGCTTCATCAGCCTGGTCTCCAACGAGCACTCTGGCTCCACTTTTTCCAAGACATATCTGTTTGTGCTTTTGGAAGTCCATAGGATATTTAGTACTCTTTTCCAACATCACAGCTCAAAGGCATCAATGCTTTTTCTGTCCAAAAACTAGCAGAAAAACTGTTATGACTGGCCCTATAAAGGGGAAAAACTATGAGGTTTTATTCAAGATTTGTGACCAAGAATCAGATATCAAGTGACAGATTTGAGAGGTTTGGTTCATTAGTCAGTGATTTTGAAGTCAAAGAACCTATCCAAGGTTATTAACTGGAAAGAGTAGCAATGAGGTAGAAAGAGGCTGCATGTATAATGGTTAAGATAAGTAGAACAAAGCATAAGGCAAGAGTGTCTTTACTCATACGGCTTGTCTTGAGAGTGGGCCTTCCTTTTCAGTAGTTTTAAGAATAAAGCTTTTTCTGTTCTTGAGGGGGACAGCTGTTAGTGAGTTTCATCAGTTAACATTTTTCTGACAGCAAGACAAAGGGTATGCTTTTATCTTTTGGAAGGTAGACCATCTGTTCTGATTACAAATCATGAAGTGTGGGACAGGGTTTGTCAAAGCCCTAACCTGAGTGTCTCCTATACCAGAGTGAGGCTCTTGGTGGGCAATATGGATGGTGGAAGTGGCAGCTGCTACAGGGCTCAGGCCTTTTTGTCTTCTGTATCTCCTGCCAGAAAGGCTTGACTTCCACTGCACTCCCTTTGGACTGCTGGGCAATCACATGCCCAGTGCCCACACTATTACATCGGGAGCACAGCTTTATGAGAGGCCTTTGTTACTGTATCTGGCTTGCCCTGGCTGGGCATTCATAGTTCTCTAGCTTCCTGTAATAGAAACACTCACCTTTGGGCTTTTTGGGGTAACCTGAGGTGGCAGCGTACTGAATGCCTTGTAAAGCCAAGGCTAAGAGCTTTCTCTTTGACAATCCCTCTGTAATACTTTTATGCCTCTGTAGTACAAGACAGTAAGCCTATCTCCAAAGTAAGTGTTGCTTTAGATTTGCTTGAAGTTTTATTGCTGTCTTCTGCAAATATTTCGAGCTAAGTTATTGATAAAATGGCATTAATGACAATGGGGACTCTGAGAGATCAGGTTTGAATTTGTATATCTCTATATTGTTTCAGTAATCCTAATTCTAAATACAGCTGGGCTTTCTTATGCACGAATTATTTCAGTTCCTTTAGTAAGATTAACAGGTTTAACCTGGGTAGCATTAATTTCTCTAATTAAACAATCATGTCGTTTCTCAGACTTTCTCTGAACTGGTTATTCTGGTAATTTTTAACCTGGATTTTGTGAGGGGATTATGGCATCTCTTAAGGGCAGATTAGGCTGCAAAGACATATGGATGATCTTTTTGTGTCTGCCTTGCTTCTTAGATTGGATTTTGCTCCTAACAGGTACAATTATGTGTCAAGAGTACTCATTTCTTTCTATGCTAGTTCAAACACCTGGATGATGCTTTCAAATTTCCCAATGGATTTAAAACAATTTGTTGAGAACTACCCTAGTTTTACTCAGAAGTTTTCAGCTCCTAATGGAAAATTAGCTGTACTCTCACAAGGTGTTCTCCTGGTCTTGCCATTACATAGTAGAAGGTTAAGAAGAGGAACTGGAGCTGGTGTTAGGACACATCCAAGGGTGCAAGGATCTTTGGAAGTGGTTGGTGGAAACAGAGGAATACTTCCTTACTGGAGGGTGTTTTATTCAAGCCATCCTGAGGGGCACAGGACACTGCCAGCTTGTGTCCAGTCCCACTAGATGACTGCATAGACATATTTTTACACTCTTTGTTAAGTAGGGATTGTCTTTAATATTCATAAAAGTTTAGACATAAGGTAAAAATAGCAAGGGCCACATAAGAATGGCTATATCTGACCTTTACTATGTTCACAAAGGGTAACTGTCCCCATCAACAACATCAACAACACAAAACAAATTCCCGTGAGGTCAGACATGTCCCTCACACTCCCACACTTCTTTTTTACTCATCGTAACACCATTCTTTCTGCTTTCCGGGTTCAAAATCTGTTGCAATAGCTCACAGACCAAATGGAACCATACCGGGCAAGTCTAAAGGTCGTAAGAAGGCTTGTTTGCCCATTCAAAAGGGAATTGGCTAGTCTCACCAGGCAACAAGGGAATTAACTAGTCTTGTTACTAAATTGAGCTGATCCAGCAGCAAAAAAGGGAGAAACCTCACCAGCAGCAAAGAAAAATCAGGAGAATGTAATACATGAGGTTTTAGCATCAGCCAGAAGAGGGCCTAAAGAAGTAATAGATCATAGTAGCCACAGTGGAGAACCAGAGACCTGACATGAGACTATCCTTGGTCATTGTCCATTATCCATTGTCCATTGTCCTCCTTGGTCATTGACCTTGGGACTGCTATACCACTGGACCAGAGCTAAGAGCTTTTGCTCAAGTTTATTTAAGGACTATTATCGGTGTGAGGAGTTTTGGGGAGCAAAGCCAATATTAACAGGATTGAGAACTTAGTAATACTGGTAAAGCTGTGAGACTTTAAATACCTTGAGCACATTTTAAAAGCTGTCCTGATTATTCTATACTAACCATGGGACTATGAGTTTAGTTACAATGGAAAATCAGAACTCTATTTCCTTCGAGAGTTTATATACAAAATTAGTGGGACTAAGGAAGCAATCTCCTATGATCTTTCCTGTAACAGGCAAGATTAAAAAAAGTTCCAAAAATAAGTGTCTCTAATTAATGATACTTCACTCTCCTTTCCCTGCTTATGGCAAAAGAAGTTAAACAGAAAAACTGTAATTGGGCAGCCACTAATGGGCCAAACATCCAAGTAAACACAGATCTGCTACTGTTTCTGACTCCAGACTATTTTGGCCCTAAACACCCTGCCACACTCTAACTTAGCAACTGTTAAGCACAAGGTTAATTTTCAAAATCCTTATACCAACTCCAAGATCTCCAACCTAAGAAATGTCCAAGCTACACCTCTAATTTCTACTCCACTTGCCCTTAAGACTTAAAAAGGACCATCCCCAACCTGTACATTGTACCAAAGCATTTTCCTCTGATGTGCGAGGAACTAGAGTCAGAAAATCAAAAGGGC
>NW_006399772.1:9284278-9291246 GCF_000299155.1 Elephantulus edwardii | reverse complement strand
CAGGATAGAGCAGGGTTTAGAGCTGTTGTGCATAGGGTCGCTATGAGTCGGCAATGACTCGATGGCACATAACAACAACAACAATGTGAGACAGCTTATTAACACAAATATGCCAAGAATCTAAAAAAGAAATTGCCCAAATAAACTCAGTTTTCATTGAGAAAGGACCAGCTAAATTAATGTAATTAGACTTACCACATAAAAATATATATCTATGTTGTCGTTGTTAGGTGCTGTCAAGTATGACTCATAGCCACCCTATAAACAATGGATCTGAACCCTGTCCTGTCATGTACCATCCTGACAATATCTGATAATCAAGCCCATTTCTATGGTCAGTGTCAATCTACCTGGTTAAAGGTCTTCCTCTCTTTTGCTGTTCCTCCACCTTTCTATGCATGATGTTCCTCTCCAAGAAATAACCTCACCTAGCAATGTGCCCAAAGTATGTGAGATGAAGCTTCTTCATCTTTGCCTCCAAGGAGCACTCTGGCTGTACCTTTTCCAAAACCTATCTGTTTGTTCTTTGTCAGTCCATATTCAGGTTTCTTATCCAATTCTACAGTTCAAAGGCATTGTGAAATTAAGGGTTTATTCAAAGTGGCTTTCCTAGCCATTGCTTGACTTTGCTATGTGGGTGGGCAGGGATATGCAAACAGGGACTGTTAGCACATCCATAATGGAATTGGCTATCTCACCAATACACAAGGGAATTGGCTAGTCTTGCTATTAAATTGAGTGGATCCAGCAAGAGAAAGAAGAAACTTCACCACTAGCAAAGAACAGAATGTAACTTGTCCTACAGGACCAGCACAACAGCCATAGCAGCCACAGCAGAGAACCAGAAAACTGACATGACATGGAGCAGACCTTGGGACTGTTGTCCCCCACCTCACCACATGGACAAAACCAGAGCTAAGCTAGGAGCCTTTACCCAAGTTTGTTGGACAGCTTGGGGGTAGCAGGGGGAAAGCCAATACTGGCAGAACTGAGAACTTTGTAATAACAATGGCCTAAAGCCGTGAAGCTCAAAGCTGGGGTATCTGTGAATGCATTTCAGAAGCTTTCCTGACTATACTCTGCCACTAACCTGGATTATAACATTTTGACTACCCCAATATGGTTCTGTGAGGTCTGTGAGCTATCACATTGGATTTTGGACCCAACAAAGCAACAAGATTGGTATAGAGATGAGTAGAGAGAGGTATGGGAGCATGGGGGACATATTTGCCCTAATGGGGATTGATTTTGAGTTGTTGATGATGTTGACAGGAAAAGTTCCCTTTTGTGAATTTGGTAAAGGTCAGGCATGGCCGTCCTTCGTGGTCTTTGCTGTTTTCACAAGCTTCTTCTTCTGTCATCCTTATTCACTATACAGCTCTCAGATGCATAGCAAGTGACTAATAAAGAGCATGGCCTGAATCAGGCAGTCCTTAGTACCCAAATGTATATAGTTACTCTTTAATAATTTGGAGAGGTCCCTGACTATAGACTTTACCAATGCATTATGCCTCCTGACTTCTCATTCCAAGTGTACTGATTGTGGATCCAAGTAAAGTGAAGTCATTGACAACCTGAATCTTTTCTCTGTTTACAATGATGTTGCCTATCGGTTCAGTGGTGAGGATTCTTGTGTTCCTGACCTTGAACTCTATATTGAAAGCTGCTGTGTTTGACCTTTGGCAGCAAGTGCTTCAAGTCCTCCTCACATTCAGCAAGCAACTTTGTGTCATCCACATAATGAAGGCTATTGATGGGTCTTCCTCCAAATCCTGATGCCACATTTTTCTTCATAAAGTCCAGCTTCTTGAATAATTTGCTCAGCAAAGGGCACAACCCTGACACACATCTTCCCTAATTTTAAACCATGCATTGTTCCCTTGCTCTGTTCGAACAATAAGTTCTTTGTCTAGGTAAGTATAGATTTCACAAGAGAATAATTAAGTATTCTGGAATACATATCTATGTTGTTGTTGTTGTTATGTGCCATCGAGTCGTTTGCGACTCATAGCAACCCTATGTACAGCAGCCCTAAACTCCGCTCTGTCCTGTGCCAATCGCACTGTCTCTGACACTCCCATACTGATTATCCCAGTCACTGAATCAATCCACCTCATAGAGGGCCTTCCTGTCCTGCACTGTCCCTCCACCCTCCCAAGCATGATGTCCTTCTCCAAGGACCAGTCTCTCCTTACAACATGTCCACAGTTTGTTAGATGGAGCCTCAGAATCCTTGCCTCCAAGGAGCCACCCAGTTTAACACTTTCCAGGACAAATCTGTTTGTTTTCCTAGTAGTCTATGGTACTCTCAATACCCTTCTCCAGCACCACAGCTCAAAGGTATCAATTCTCCTTCTATCCTCCTTGGTCATTGTCCAACTCTCTGATGCATAACAAGTGATTGCAAAGACCATGGCCTGTATCAGACCCACCTTAGTCTCCAGAGAGACACCATTGCTCTTCAGTACTTTGGAGAGGTCCCTAACAGCAGACTTTCCCATGGCAATGCGCCTTTTAATTTCCTGGCTGCTGGTGCCAAGAGTGTTGACTGTGGAGCCAAGCAAACTAAAGCTGTGTACAATCTCAATCTCTTCACCATCCATCCTGATGCTGCCAATTGGTCCAGTGGTGAGAATCTTTGTCTTCTTGACATTGAGCCTCAATCTATATTGGAGGCTGCAGTCCTTGACCCTCTGCAGCAGGTGCTTCACATATCTATAGGGACCACAAAACATTTGGTTTGCAGATACAGAAGGCATATGAAAATTTACATATGACAACTAAAATTTAACTAGGGAATTGTCACAGTGGAAAGTCTTCCTAAATGTACACCTAAGGGAATGACTTATTTTTTTTAATTCAGTAAGTTGGCTATGACATTCTTCACACCAAATCCAAGAATTGTAATGTAAATTAAAATCTTAAAATAACAATTGAAGCCACAATTAACATATATAAAGGCCACTTGATATTTGTGAATCCTTCCTTTTAGGGGTTAGTCAGGATTTTCAGGAATTCCTTTCAATTTCATCTTAAACTTTTACTTTGTCTGGACAATCCAATCAGGAACGTGTTTGCTATGGCTGAGAAATATGTACCTAGAGCTTTATATGAGCTTTATTGACTTCATAACGGGGAACTGATCCTGTCAACAGCACCAGCACCACAAAACAAAAATACCCATGAGATCAGAAATGTCCATCATACTGCTGTACCTCTTTCTACTCATGTCAACACCAATCTTACTGCTTTGCTGTGTCCAAAATCCAATGTAACAATTAAGAGACCATAGAGTACTATGTTGAGGGAGTCAAAAGTTTATTAACCAAGTTGTAGTTGTTATGTGTCATTGAATCATCTGCAACTCATAGTGACCCCATGTACAACAGCTCTAAACTTTGCTCTATACTATGCCTATCTTATTGTCTCTGACACACCTAACACCATTACCCCAGTCACTGAATCAATCCATCTCATAGAGGTTCTTCTCTTTTGTGCTGTCTCTCCACGCTCCCAAGCATGACGTCCTTCTCAAGGACTATTCCCTCCTTGAAATATGCCCAAAAGATGTCAGACAAAGTGTCAGAATTCTTGCCTCCAAGGAGCAGCTTGGTCTCATCATCTCTAGGATGAACTTGTTTGTTCTCCTAGCAGTCCATAGCATATTCAATACTCTTCTCCAGCACCACAGCTCAAAGGTTTCCTCTATTATCCCTAGTCATCATCCAACTTTCTGATGTATAGCAAGTAATCCGGTGTACCTTAGTCTCCAGACTGGCATCATTGCTTTTTAGTACTTTGGAGAGGTCTTTGAGAGCAGACTTACTGAATGCAATTCATATGCTGGCTGCTGGTACCAAAAGCGTTGATTGTGGAGCCAAGCAAACTAAAGCTGTTAACAATCTCAATCTCTTCACCATCTATTATGATGCTGCCAATCGGCCCAGTGGTGAGAACCTTTGTCTTCTGGATGTTGAGCTTCAATCCATATTGAAGGCTGCAGTCCTTGATCTTCTGCAGCAAGTGCTTCAGGTCCTCCTCAGTTTCAGCACGCAGGGTTGTATCATCTGCATAATGAAGATCATCGATGAGTCTTCCTCCAGTCCTGATACAACATTTCTCCTCATAGAGCCCAGCCTCCCAGATAATCTGTTCAGCATTTAGATTGAAAATGTATAAAGATAAGACATAAACCCTTGCCAATTTTGAATCATGCAGTGTTTCCTTGCTCTGTTCTGATGACTGCCTCCTGGTCCAAGTATAGATTTCATATAAGCACCTTTAGTAGCAGAATATAGTTCGGATAGCTTCTGAAATGTGTACAAAGGCACGTCAGCCTTGAGCTTCATGGTTTTAGACTACTGTTACAAAGTTCTCAGCCCTGCCAATATTGGCTCATCCCTGGCCCTTCAAGTTGTCTGAGCAAAGGCTCTTAGCTCCGGTTCCAATGGTGTAGCAGTCCCAAGGTCCCATCTTACAGTCAGATCACTCGTTTGGCTATGGCTGCTGCTGCCATATGTGAAGTTGGAGAAGGGTTTCTGGGCCAGAAGGACTTGTTACATTTTCATGCTGGATTCTCTTCTTCATGGGCAGAGAAGGTCTAATCCGTGGCTGAAGCTGCTCAATTTATTGGTCAGCCTAGTCAATCCTCTTGTGGAATAGTGAGCTTGCTAATCCCTTTGTGGGTAGGCTAACATACCCCATTATAGCATTCCCACCCATCATCCATCCACATAGCAGAGTCAAGTTCCATGGCTAGGAAAGCCATATTGAAAGATAAACACATCTCAACCTTGCATCCTACAAATTACAAACTGATAGATGAGTAAACAAAGACATTTACATGCTGTGTCAAGGTAAATCTTTTACCCAATGATGAGATATAGATAGATTCTAGAACGCAAAACCTTTGTGGTTAGTAAAAACAGCTTGAGCATAGGCATATTTTATCACTGAAGGTATTCAGCTATATTTACTTTGGTCACTGGTGTGAGATAATCTCCACATAGGAGATAAAGTCTCTGTAAGAAGGAATGCCTCTACCTAGTAAGAATATCTGTATATTATAACTAAAATCTTATTGCAACTCACTTATGGGCAGAAGATACTGGCACTTGGGAGGTGAGAAGTTTTCTTGGACTAAATTTTTGACACAAAGTGCAACCGTCTACTTTTTTTTATTGCCTTCAAAAAGTTACCCCAATAATATTTTACCATCCTTTGTAAAATTGTGTCTCATCTTTAATTATCTTTCTGATGGAAGCCACAGACTTCTTTGAAAGGACTAGAGTTTAAACAGGTCTAATCCACAAACCTGTGTCAATATTTAAAAATACAATTCTCTCTCTCTCAAATCATAGTCGCCATGTAAAGACAAGAATTTGTTACGACCCAGAACCATCAAGATGTTAGGATCAGAGCGAGAGAATATAGACCCAAAAACTCTCTTCATCAAACCTGGACAGACAAAGGCAGGAGTAAAGAGACATTATTCACCATAAAAGGCCCAGAGACCATTTAAGGTAAAGTTGGGTTAGGAAAACCACAGAGAGGAAAAGGAAAATGAACATTTCTGTTTCCAAGAACTCATTTCAGTTTTCAAAAAGTTGACTTGAATTATTTGGCGGGAATGATTATTTTCTTTATAACACACAACTCTGGGTGTTCCCACACACAGATCTGAGGGGAAGTAATCACCAACTACTTATGCCCTTAAATTAACCACCTCCAATGCTTAAGATGATGGAATGCATAAACTAAGGAAAAGCAACTATCTGCTTGGCCTTTCTTTATCCAGTTTGGTAAGCAAAGCTACAAACAGGAAGGGCAAGGCTCAATCTGTCCCAGAGTTATTAACTAGGACAAGGAACTAGAAAAACATATCTTGATGTTGAGATGTAATTCATATTGTAGGCTGTGTTCTTTGATCATCTGCAACAAGTTCTCCTCACTTTTAGCAAGTAAGGTTGTGTCATCAGCAAAACACAGGTTATTGAAGAGTCTTCCTCTGATCCTGATGCCGTATTCTTCATAGGAACCAGGTTCTCGAATGATTTGTTCAGTATACAGATTGGGTAGGTATGGAGAGAGGATACAAGTAGTACATTGTAGAGCAATTTCAATAGCCCTGAGAAGCACCATTTTTAGTATACAGTATGGGGAGCCTTGTTCTTGTTGTTGTTATGTGCCATTGAGTGGCTTGCGACTCATAGCGACCCTATGTACAACAGCCCTAAATCCTGCTCTATCTTGTGCCGATTTCACTGCCTCCAACACACCCACCCTGATTACCCCAGTCACTGAATCAATCCACCTCATAAATGGTCTTCCCCTCTTGCGCCATCCCTCAACCCTCTCAAGCATGATGTCCCTCTCCAAGGACCTGTCCCTCCTTGCAACATGCCCAAAGTATGTCAGACGAAGCCCCAGAATCCTTGCCTCCAAGGAGTTGCTTGGTTTAATCCTCTCCAGGATGAATCTGTTTGTTTTCTTGGCAGTCCATGGTATTCTCAATACTCTTCAATGAAACACAGATAGACATTCTTTTGGTATTCTCTAATTTCAGCGAAGATCCATCTAACATCAGCTACAATATCCCTAGTACCAAGACCCCTTCTAAACCCAGGCTGGAGGCCTTGAACACTAATGAGCGAAGACCAGATGAGTTGTGGGAGGAAGTTAAATGTATCATCCAGGAAGAGTGCAGGCGGTCATTAAAGACAGAAGAGGAAGAAAAGACCAAAATGGATGTCAGAAGAAACTCTGAAGATTGCACTGGAACGTAGAGAAGCCAAAGCACAAGGACGAATACAAGACACTAAAGAGCTGAACAGAAGATTCCAAAAGGCAGCACGGAATGATAAAGCAAAATACTACAATGAAATGTGCGAGGAGCTAGAGTTGGAAAATCAAAAGGGCCGAACTCGTTCAGCATTTCTTAAGCTCAAGGAACTGAAGAACAAATTCAA
>NW_006399772.1:9277178-9282563 GCF_000299155.1 Elephantulus edwardii | reverse complement strand
TTGGAGAGGGACATCATGCTGGGTAGAGTGGAGGGACAGCGCAGGAGGGGAAGACCCTCTATGAGGTGGATTGATTCAGTGACTGGGGTACTCGGGATGGGTTTGTCAGAGGCAATGAGATTGGCACAGGATAGAGCACGGTTTAGGGGTGTTGTATATAGGGTCGCTATGAGTCGCAAATGACTCGACGGCACATAACAACAACAACAACAACATTGGTGAAAAGTACTGACTATAACATGGACTGCCAAAAGAGCAAACAAATCTTTTTTGGAGAGGTGCAACAAGAGTGTTCCTTAGAAACAAAGAGGGTGTAACTTTGTCTCACGTACTTTGGACATGTTTTCAGGAGGCGCCAAATCTTAAAAAAAAAAAAAAGATAATCAAGCTTGGAAAAGTGAAGAGTCAGTTAAAGAGAAAAAGACTCTTAATGAAACGGATTGACACAGTAACTAGCACAGTGGATTTAAGAATGACAGAGATTATGAGGATAATGCAGGATAGATTAATGTTCAGATCTGTTGTTCATAGGGTCACTAGAAACCATAGTTGATAGGACAGAACCTAACAACAACTACCATTCTTAATATAGGTAGGTTACAGTTACTCTGTCATTTCTGCGTTTTTCCATCTCATGGTGGCCCTATGTTCTCGGAGCAGAACTGCTCTATAGTTTTTTCAATGAAAGACTTTTAGAAGTGGACTTTGAAGCTCTACTATTTCTATTATCACTCAAATGATGTTACAGTTTACATCACCCAACTCCAGGGATGTTACTATGTGCTGTCAGGTTGACTCAGACTCATGACTCTATGTACAACAGGATGAAGCTTCCAGATCCTGTGCTATCTGCACATCCTCTGCTGTGCTTAAGGCCACTGTTGCTGCCACTATGCCAATTCATCTTATCAGTAAATTGGATCAGTGAAGGATCTTCCACTTTTTCAAGCAGGATGCCTTTTTCCAAGAACTGACCATTCCTGACAAGTCTCGGCATCCTTGTTCTAGGAGTACTACAGGGGTGGTGATTGTTACTATGTGCCATTGAGTGACCTGACTCATAGTGATCCTATGTACAATAGCTCTGAACTCTGCTCTATCCTGAGTCAATTTCCCTGTTTGTGACACACCTACCCCCATTACCCCAGTTACTGTGTCAACCCCTCTCATCCGAGGTCTTCCTCTCCTGTGCTGTCCCTCAAGCATGATGTCTTTGTCTGAGGACTAGTCCCTCCTGGCCATATGCCCAATGCATGTGAGACAGAACAGAGAAAGGAAGTGAAACAAATAAGCAAGTCCTTGAAAAATCATTGTCCTTGGGGAGCTCTGGTGGCCTAGTGGCAAGGAGCTGCAACTACAATCCCAGAGGCGCACGGTTCGAATCCACCAGATGCTCTGCCGGGGAAGGAGGGACAATCTCCTCCTGTACCAGTCAGATCTGATTTGATGGTGCACGCACACAAAAATAAAAAAAAAAGAAAAATCATTGTCCTTGTGACTTTGTTAGCAGCCAGTGATTCAGCTTCCAACTCATGGGGGTTCCATGCATGATAGAATAGAAAGGTACCTAGTTCTGTGCTATCCCTACGATTGATAGGGCAATCACACTGTTGTGATTCATAGTGTTTCCATGGACTGATTTTTGGAAGTAGATCACCAGAACTTTCTTTCTATTCCACCTCTGCAACCCATTCAATGTTATTGAACAAAAAAGCCCATTATTGTAGAGTTGATTCTCACAGAGTAGCACCTAAAATTCTACTGACTGATGGATGTGACTAGAACTGGAACCCACCTGAAAAGCAAGAATTCTATTGATAAACCAACACTGCCCTGAATGTCTTTCTATAGATGACATTTTTTCCTTAGGTAATGAGAACTCTGGGATGTCCCAGTGGGCCCAGGAAATTTGAGTAAGAAAAGGTTATATTGTAATAATAAAAAAATCTCCAAAACAACCCCCCCAACGAAACCCCCCCTCACCCTCAGGATCCCTGGTGGGATAGTTGTTAGGTGCCAATGAGTCAACGATGACTCATAGCAACCCCATGACTAGGATCTGAATCCTGCCCTGTCCTGTACCATCCTCATCATCTCTGATATACTCGACCCATTGTTATACTCACCGTGTCAATCTGTCTCATTGAGGGTCTTTGCTGACCCTCCATCTTTACCTCTTTTGCTGACTCCTCACCTTTCTAGCCCCTCAGAACTACATGCCCAAAATATGGGAGACAAGCTTCACCTTCCTTGCCTCCACAGAGCACTCTAGTTGCACTTTCTCCAAGACATACTTGTTTGTTCTCTTGGCATATCCAAGATATCCATAGGGTATTCAGTACTCTTCTCCAATACCACAACTCAAAGCCCTTGAGATTTTTCTATCATCTTTAGTCACTGTCCAATTTCCAGATGCATAATAACGGAAAAGTTCTTTAAATTGACAAGATTGCTTCTTACCATCTTAAAGAGGTTCTTGATAGCAGATTTACCCAGAGTAGCAATTGTGATTTCAAAAAAAAATGAACTTTGATTAAAAAAAAATTGAACTTTGATTTCAACTTTTGAATTCTTGACTGCTGGTACCAAGGGTGATAATTGTGGGTTCAAGCAAGATTAAATCATTGACGATTGAAATTTTTTCTCCATATGTCATGATGTTGCCTATTGGCCCAATGGTGAGAAGTTTGTTTTCTTGAGGTTGAGATGTAATACATATTGAAGGTTATAGTCTTTCATGGTTTTCTGCAGCAAGTGTTTCCTCATCACTGTCAGCAAGCAGCAAAGTCTAGAAGATAAAGCCATTGTCAGGAGATACAGGGGAGTGAGTTCCATACCTATTTCTCCAGTTTGTTTGGTTGGTTTTTGCTGGTGAAATCAGGTCAGGTTAGAATAACTGGTAGCAATTCTGAGACCTAAAATATACCAAACAGTGCTGAAAGGATGTGTACAAAGACGAGTGGTACAGCCACATTCACTTTGCCTTGGTGACTGCAAATGATCAGATGTGAGTCCTCCATAGCACTTCATAATATAAACAAGGAGCTTAGTGTCCAAATAGCCTGCGTGATTGGCTGTCTGGTCATCAAGGGCTTTGAATACAGAAAGGCCCATCTGGGTCTATACGGTCAATATTTGTCATGTTGTAGTGACTCAGAAAAGCTTCTCAAATGTTTTATATGCTACCAGGTAACACACAAGGAGTTCTGGGGTTCTAGTGGCAGCCACCAGACAAAAGGTCAGCCAGGGAAATCTGCTGGAGGGTTGGCATCAATTCAAGGACAATATGTTTGGCTTGGGCTTTCAGGTAACATACGAAATGTTAGCTATTAAATAATTTTCTAAAAGTGGGGGAGTGTATTTAAAATTTAAATTTTAACTTCATATTTGGTGATAATTTAAACCCCAATGAATGCAAAACTGGTCCTGAATAAGCATATAATGATATAGGAAATGTGTTTACTTTTCTATTTTAGGCAAATAGTGATTTTTCTATTTGTGACATGACTTCATTTTCATCTTTTTCCATCAGGGATTGCTGTGAGGATTTAAGCCAATAACATGTCAATATAGGGCAATACAATATTTAGTTTTTATTTGCACTGTCATACTTTTTTTTCCATTTAAAAACTACAAAAGCAACAACAAAATTGTAAGGCCAAAATTAATTTTGCTTTTTAAAGAAACAAAGCCCACTTTATAATCAGAATCCTGTTGTGGGCTGGTTTCCCCCACCCCCTACATAAAGCAGCATTGAACAATGGTCAGTTATAGACACGTGGATTCCAAGATGCTAAACAAGAATTCATCATGTAAATAAGTTATGTAAATTGAAAATTACAGAGAAGGAATGCAGTAAATTAAGAAAGCTGGACGAATCATTTTTGTTTTAATTACGCTGCTTCAACCTATAAAAGAACCAAAAAAATAGTTTTTTAAATTACTTAAGTTTTTTTTTTTTTAACAATTATCCCCAGTAGGCAAAGGAGGGTTGTTGTTGCTAGGTGCTGTCCAGTCTGACTCATAGCGATCTCTGAACAGCAGACCTGAATCCCTTCCTATCCTGTGCCATCCTCACTATCTCTAATACACTTGCGCTTATTGCTGCAGTCACCATGTACAATCCATCCCTTTTCTAAGAACAGCCTCTCCGAGTAGCATGTCCAAAGTATGAGACAAGACGCTTTGTCATCTTTGTCTCTAAGGAGCACTCTGGCTGCACTTTTTCCAGGACATACCTGTTTGTTCATTTGACAGTCCATAGGGTATTCAGTACTCTTCTCCAACACCACAATCAAAGGTGTCAATTATTCTCCTGTCATCCTCATTCATCATCCAGATCTCAGATGCATAACTGTTGTTATTGTGTAGAGTCAGCACTGACCCATGGCTGATCCTCTGGCAAGTTTTTAGAGGCGGTAAATTACACAGGAGGAGACTGCCCATTGTGCTCTCACAGAGCAGGTGGTGGATTCAAACGGAGTGCCTTCAGGATTGGAATGCAGCTTCTTGCCAGTAGGGCACGAGAGCTCCCTCAGATGCACAGCAAGTAATTGAAAAGACCATGGTTTGAATCAGACACACCTTACTCTTCAAACTGACATCACTGCTCTTCATATTTTGGAGAGATCCCTGACAGCAGACTTGCCCAAAGCAGTATGTCTCCATCTCCTCCCTGCTGGTACCAAGAGTGTCGAGTGTGGATCCACAGGACATTAAAATCATTAAGTTTCAATCCTTTCTCCATATCATGCTATTGCCCACTGGCCCAGTAGGCCCTTTGTTTTCTTGATGTTAACTTACTGAAGACTGCAGTCTTGGATCTTCTGCAACAAGCACTTCGGGTACCCCTCACTTTCAGCAAGCAAGGTTGTATCATTTGCATTGTACAGGTTGTTGGTGAGTCTTCTTTAGATCCTGATGCCACATTCTTCTTCATAAGAGTTTCATTACTAATTTACTCAATGTACAGATTAAATAGGCGTGGAGGGAGAAAAAAATACACCCTTGACACACTTCCCAATTTTAAGTCATACAGTATTTCCCTGCTCCATTCGGATAACAGCTTCTTGGTCTAGGAATAGATTTTACAAAAGCACAATTAAGTGTTCTGTGATTCCCATTCTTCTCAACAAAAAAACACTCATTTCAAAAAATGTTGCTGAATTCAAACAGTGTTAACAAATGTATTACCTGGTGAGTGCCCTATTACCTACCTTTATGCATTGTTATAAAATGCCTTTACAGAGATGATTGAGAATCTATGGATTTCAATGTCTAGCCTCTTGAAGAGACTCTGAAAATTGCACTGGAGCGCAGAGAAGCCAAAGCACAGGGAAGAATTCAAGATACTAAAGAGTTGAATAGAAGATTTCAAAAGGCAGC
>NW_006399772.1:9274363-9275449 GCF_000299155.1 Elephantulus edwardii | reverse complement strand
TATGAGTCGCAGGCGACTCGACGGCACATAACAACAACAACAACAGCCTCTTGAAGCCATTTTCATTTGAAGAGGTCTCAGCCTTAAAGAGATTAATTTCTTTCAAGTCACATAAACTTCCCTTCAAGTCAAGTCCAGGGTAAACTGAGGCTTCCAGTTACTTGAAGGACACTAGCAAGTTCCTGTACCAGTCTTCATTAGACTGCTTTTACCAACTACTTGCATCTGGTATAATTTACTTTTTATAAATGAGACACTCAAAATGTGAATATGCAGACAAAGGGAATCGGAGTTTTATGCAAAAATGCAATCATGAATGAGAGAAGAGGGGGAGTATTTGGGCAAAGTCATGTGGTGTCGTTTCACATGCTTAAGGAGATGTTGCCAAACGGTTTCCCAAGTCTTATTATTATGGACGATTAAAGTCCGTTTCACATTCTGTCAAAGCTTCTGCCAGGCAGTATCTTATCCAATAAGCCAATAAGGTCTTGCCCCTCACTAGGGGATTAATTCAGACCTCCCTCGTCCAATTAGGTCTTGCCCCTCACTACGCAATGAATTCGGACCACCCTTTTGCCGCGACTTATATTCAGAGGGAAAGTCAAAACATCCCTCAAAAGGATCAGAGCTCAGCCACCACTGGCAGAGCCGCAGGGATCAGGACGTTAAAGGGCTCCTCGCACCTTACTCCTCGCCTCAGCCTTCGGGACTTTAAAGCGAGGGCAAGGAGGAATCGGAGGGCCGACAGGGACAGCGGAGAAAGGCTCGAGCTTCCAGTGGAAGCCAGAGACAAAGGTGAGTAAGTGCGCGGAGGCAACGGGGAGAAGGGCAGTGGCCGGGTGGCGTGACTCCGGGAAGATCCAGAAAAGCGGCCAGGACTAGGCAGGGAAGGAAGGTCCGTGCAGGGCGGGCGAACCCGCTTAATCGCAGGATGGGAGGGACGGCGACCGGGAACGCCTCTCGCGGCTCCGCCCCGCCGCTCGGGGCCGGGAAATGAAACCCAGGCGAGCGCCCAGGTCACGCGCTGGGGCGACTAGGCCGCCTCTGCCTTCCCCGGGCGGGCAACTCCGAGGAGGAGCGCGTGCC
>NW_006399772.1:9264987-9273590 GCF_000299155.1 Elephantulus edwardii | reverse complement strand
GGCTTGGGTCAGGATTCGCCCGGGGACCGGGTCAGTTAGGTAAAGGCCCCTGGGGCTCGGGGGTGGAGAGCGGGAACGAGGTTTGAGAAATAAGGTTTTCCCCGCCCATCCAGATCCGCGTGCCCATTGCTGCACAGGTACGCGTGTCTTGGAGGCAGGGGGTGCGCGATCGCCTGGCAGGGGCGCCCGAGCGACCACGTTCTTCTGCCTCTGCCTGTGGCCCCGGGGCAGAGGGCACATGTCTTTACGCTGGTAGCGGTGCTGGACCCGACCCACTCCGCCGGGCACCGTTTCAAACTCCCTCTGCTCCCAGTAATCACTCAGGCTTCTTAACCCGTGTTACAAAAGCTGCTCTTACTCCATCGGGGTTATCTGCAGGATTTTGGAAAAAGAAAGTGAAACATGAGTTCAAAGAACTACTATTAACCCTGGGGAACATGGAGAAAGGGAAGTGGCACTTTTGTGTCACTTTGCCCGGAGGGCACTTGTATGGCTAGTTGCTCCATTAAGTAAACTTAAAATTAAAATACACATTAGTAAAAGGAAAGAGTAATTAGAGGAAAAGTACCTAGTAAGCATCCCTTACCATTTTCTCAATTGTATGAAGTAAATGGTATTATACTTGGCTAAAACTTTGTTAGGCAAAGACATTTGGTAGATGGAATGTCAGAAAAACCGCTTGGGCGAAATGAGGGGGATTTTGTGTGTGGTCTTGTCTGTTTGTTGTTGAAGGCCTTGGAATATAGTGGTAAAGCATAGTATTCTCGGGTAGTATTGTTGTTGTCACGTGTTTTTTGTTTTTATTTACCAATTCTTAAATATTTTGAAAGCATATTTTGGGATCTTATTTAACTTAAGTTGCATTTTGACGATTTCTTTCCGATCCCCGTCACGTTTTGTTTATGATTCTTAGGTGACCTTTGTAGACCTAAGTTTTCCTTTACAAGTAGTCTTTTAAATGGGATTTTTAATTAGTGATCTACACTGTACTGCAAGGGTTCAGAACATTGTAGTGTGTGGTTTACTTGGCTCTAAAGTCTACACATGTACTCATTGATTCAGTCAGTAGTGTTTTCAGTATTTTTACTGTTGAGT
The DNA here is from genome assembly GCF_000299155.1 of Elephantulus edwardii. Lineage (NCBI taxonomy): Eukaryota > Metazoa > Chordata > Mammalia > Macroscelidea > Macroscelididae > Elephantulus > Elephantulus edwardii. The sequence continues at coordinate 9,272,495 of NW_006399772.1, read as the reverse complement.
TTAGAATCGTTTCATTCATAGCTGTGTGTGTTTTAAAACTGTGTCATTAAAATTGGAGCTCTGGTAGGTAGTCTGTTGTTGCATACCTTCAAGTCAACTCCGACTCATAGTTACTCATATGTACAATAGCTCTAAACCTGCTCTATCTTGAGTCAATTTCCCTGTCTCTGCCACACTTACCCCAATCTGTTGTTGTTGCTGTTAGGTGCCGCCAAGTACCACCCAGAGTGACCTTGTTAACAAAAGATTCTTCACATTTACAAGAGTCCTTAAAGTCTTTTTTTTCCCCAGTTTTTCCCTTTTCTGTTACATAAATGATAATCTTTACAGGGAAATCTGGTGGCTTAATGGTAAGGAGTTGCACTGCCAACTAAAAGGCATGCAGTTTGAATCCACCTGCTTAAAGGGCGAAAGATGGACAGTCTTCTACGCGATTTACTACCTCAGAAAACTTGCTGGAAGGTCAGCTGTGAGTCAGTTCTGACTTAAAGGTATATAACAATCGCTAGAGATAGTGGTTATTGTTAGTCACTGTATAATCCTCCTGACTCGTAGCATCCCTGTGAACAGCACATCTTAACTTTGCCTGCACCATCTTCACAGTCTCTGTCATCATCCTCAAGCCGATTGTGGTAATTACTGTGTCAGTCCGTCTGAGTTTTCCTCTTTCTCTGATTCTTAGCATGATGTATCTCTTCAAGTACTGGTTCTCCCTGAAAAGAGGCCTAAAGTAAATTCTCTTTGCCTCTAAGGAACACTGGTTGCACTTCCTTTGAGATAGACTTGTTTGTCCTTTTGCAGGGCCATGCTATATTCAGTACTTTTTCTCCATTACCACAGTTCAAAAGGCATCGTTCATCTTTGGTCTTCCTTACTCATTTTCTAAATTTCATATGCATTGGAAGAAGCAATTGGAATTAGCACTCTGAGCACTTTGGAGAGGTGCTTGACAACAGAATTTTCCAATTTAACACGTCTTTTGATTTCTTGACTGCTGCTGCCATGAGTGGTGATTGTAGATCTAAGTAAATGGGTATCATTGATAACCTCAGTCTTTTCCAACTCATGATATTACCCATTAATCCAAGTGGAGAGGATTTTTGTTTTCTTGATGTTGACATGTAACCCATATCAATGGTTGTAGTCATTGGCGTTCTTCATTATGTGCTTCAAGTCTTCATGTAGCACTTAGATGTTAGAACTTTCCAACTTCTGGCCAGTTAAAATTTAGGTATATTGATGGACGCAAGCAGTATGTTGTTTTCATCCCACCACATTGTAAAACTGAAGGAAGAGTAATGAGTGTCTAACCACTACAGAAGTTTTTTTAGAAGTAAATGAGGTCCTGGACGAGCAGATCACAGCGTGTAAGAATTTTCATGTTCTTTGTATGCCTTAAGACGATCCTGGATAGTTTTGATCAGGCTATGAGTCAGCCCCAATTCAGTGTTACACAACAACAACAACATTCATTTCTATAACCTCATATTTTATCTTGTAGCATAAAAGTAAAAGATAATTTCCCATAGGTAAATGTAGTTGTTGCTTGGTTTTCACCTAAAAAGATTGCCTGTAGGTGTTAATCATTAAAACTTCCAAAATTGTGTAAAGCAGAATTATTTACTAGATTGTATTTATAACTACCTAAGTCAGAAGAGGCTCTGGTGGCCTACTCTCCAGGGAGCTGCACAGTTAACCCGAAGACTGGGCCTCTCCAGCTGTCCAGTCTACCAGGAGAAAGGATCTACTCAGGAAGGCACAAAGGTGCACAGTCTCCTCCCTTTTCTATTTCAAGCCTCCGAAAACCCATACATGACTCAGGGGGTTAGCCATGGGTTGCTTCTGATTTGAAAGCAGTACTTTGATTTAAGATCAGTTAATAGAACACTGGCTGCACTTGGGTTAAAACATTTGATTGTTAACCAAAAGATTGGGGATTCAAATCCACCAGGAGAATGATCATTCAGAAAATGATTCCAAACCTTAGAAACTTTGCAGGACAGTTCAGCTGCCCTCTAGGATCTCTTGAAATCAGAATCAACTGTGTAGGATCGAGCTTGGTTTTAGTTTCTAAGTCCACTAAAGAGTCCAGTGAACTCGAGTTGTACTGCCAACCCAGCAGTACTTGATTCCAGTACACTTAACTGCTCTGTAGGAGAAAGATGGTTTCTCTCTCATATGCAGTTTACAGCTTTTGAAAACCCGCTGGAGGGTCAACTATGAGTTGTTCCCAACTTGGTGGCATGTAACAATAACAAAGTACCCCGGAGGTGCAGTGGTTACGCACTTGGCTGCTGATTGAAGATTGGCGAGCCAGACCTGCCAGCTACTCCGTGAGAGGAGAGTATAGCAATCTGCTTCCATAAGAATGACCCAAAACTCACTGCCATTGAGTTGATTCCACTCATAGAGACCTTCACCCGGGTTTCTGAAACTAAATATTTATGCCCATTTTTCTCCTAAGAGTAGTCAGTCGGTTCAAACACTGACTTTTCAGTTACCAGCACAACACTAGATAAACCCCCACTAAATATGCATGCAGCCTTAAGAATCCTCTGAGGAAATTCAGCTCTGTGCTGTACACTCACTTGTTATTATTGTTGTTGTTAAGTGCCATGGAGTCGTAGACGAGTCGTAGCGACCCTGTGAATGAAAGACCTGAACAGTTGTATAACTTTCATTGTTTCTCCAAGTTCGTAGAGTTTCTGGAGACAGGTTATTTCTGAAGTGGATGCCACTCCTGCTTCCAGACTTATTTTAATCGGAAAGCTCCCCCAAACACTGTTTATCCACCATGGGTCACCATTATTGCATTTGATGCATCAGTGTCACAATGTTAGCTTCACAGCAACCACAGGTTACCTCTGCACAGCAAATAGACCAGTACTCTACCACTTAGAAAAATGTTTGACCAAAAACAAGTAAAACTAAATTGGAAACTACTCAGTGGCAAGAGGTTTCGTTTCTTAGTGGGTTTACTCTGGCCAGGGAGAGGTATATGTGGACTGGTTTTAACCATTACAGTGCATGACTATCAATTGGAACACGTTCATAAAGAAGACAATTTCATTTTTTCTGTTTTATCTTTTGAGTAACCATTAATCAGTTCCTGAATAATTTGTTTATTTCTGAACATTTTACCTATAGCAGATTAATGCAAAATATTGTCAGGACAGATTTAATCCATGCTAATTGTGATGTAATCAGAAAATAATATACGGTGCATGAAAGTAATCCCTCACCAATTTACTTGTTAAACCACATCACACATTGGTAAATGTACTGTTCTGTATCACTTACCTCTCAAAAATTGTAAGCTGGTTATCTAGAACTTAGCACATTTTCATACATTCATTTAATAAGAGTTGTTGTTATTGTTATGTGCTGTTGAGTCTCCTGAGACTCATAGCGACCCTATGCACGATAGCTCTGAACGCTGCCTTATACTGAGCCAGTCACCCCAGCCACAGTGTTGATCCATCTCATCCAGCATTTTCCATTCCAAGCATGATGTCCTCCAAGAGCTTCAAAATCCTTGCCCTCAAGGAGAAACTTGGTTTCATCCTCTGCAGGACAGACCTGTTTGTTCTCTTGGCAGTCCATGGTATGCTTGGTACTCTTCTCCAGCACCACAACTCAGAGTCATCTTCTGTCATCATCATTGTCCAGCTCTCTGATGCATAGCAAGTATTGTGAAGACCAGGATCAGGCACACTTTGGTCTCCAGTCTGACATCATTGCTCTTCAGTACTCTGGAGATGGTAGTATCTTCTATCTTACTGTGAGAGAAAACTCATTTAGAAAAATAACGATGAATTGCATTACTTGTGATTAAGCATTTGTGATTAGCACCCAAACACTTCACCCTCTGTACCACTAGGACTCCTTAGCATGTGAGTAGGTAGTTAAACTTCTGTGGTGAATTGCCTGGATTTTCCTCAAGTGCTCGCTTCAGTAACACATATCCTCAACATCGGAACAGAAGGTTAGCATGGCTCCTGTTGATGGCACCTAACGATTCCTTTTTGCTAAGAGATGAAAATTTTTAGATTGTAGTCAAGACGTTTTTGTTTCGATGCACATTATAGGGTTGATGTGCATTTCAGGTGTTGTATTTTCTTAATCCTTTTTTAAGAAGTTAAAGTAATAATTATTTCTTCCTAGCTTATTATTAATAGATTTGATCACTTTGAATTTTGTTAGCTATCTTGCTTAGCTGCTTACGTCTTAGAGTCCTGTCAGCCCCTGGGTTCTAACCTAAAAACTATTCTAATTTTGATAAGACTTCTTTGTACCTTCAAGTTAGTCTAGTTTTCTGGTATACTTAACTAAAACAGAAAGCTTCTACCTTAATGCCTCCCTCAGTTGTGGATCACACATATTAATACAGAGATTCATATTCAAGGCTATCTTTTAAGCAACATAAAAGTGCTTTATTTCTACAGGGTTGGAGATACACTTCCATAATAGAGAAAACAGAAAATTAGATCTTTCAGATGTGGTTTTGTTGGGGTTTTTTGGTTTGGGATTTTTTTTCTTTTAAATTCCATCTATACAGCATGTTTGTTCTAAATGGAAAGAGTCATTTTAGAAATTTTAGGGTAAGCCAAATTAGTTTTAAGTTAAAGACAATTTTATTGTGATTGAGACTGTACAGCCAAATTAAAGGAGAAACTGCCTTTTCTTAGCTTGAGATCATAGCTAAACAGGGAGAAATGGTTTATGTTCACAGTAAAGAACAAAGATTTATTCTCCTTATCCTGATTTACTTTATTCTTACTCTTTCAGCTGTGCACATATATATTATTCTTCCGGTTATTATTTTACCTATAAACATGTTCTAGTGTGCTTTATACAGTAAAATAAAATTCAAACGATAGTGAGCCACACACCTTTTAGGGTTTTCTCCTTTGAATCAAGGCAGATTTTCAGTATAGGTTCTTGTTATGAATTAATATGGTTTATGGAAAAGAAATTTGTGGTAAGACCTCTTCATAGTTTTAAACTTCTAATGATTTGATACTGTGTTTAGTAGGCCGTTTCAAATTAAGAGGTAATATTTTTAAAAGAAACAATAAGCAGTTTTTTTTTTGGTTTTTTTTTTTTTCTCTTCTGCTATTGCTTTCATCTAGGTTTTCATACTTTCAGTTATAAGGGCAAGAGGGGATCATTTGCAGTACCCCATTATACAGATGAAGTATTGTAATTGTAAAAATATTAATATTGTATAAAATAGAAAACTAGTACGATGTGTATAGAAGTCATTGACTGCAGACTTACTGAATATATCCTATTTAAATAGTAGCAGTTCCAAATACTGACGTTAGTCTGCCCTTTCGTATGGTGTGTAAGCTGTAGGCGTATCGTCCTGAACAAAGAACAGTTCTATGAGAGAAAATGAGATTCCACTCTTCCTCTTTTATTTCCTGTGTCCACTTTTAAGATTTTTTTTTCTTCCTTACGTTTGCTTATGACACTTAACACTCTCCTGTGGAATAGCTTTTAAGCTGTTTAACTAGTACAAGTACCTTAAGAACGTAGGAGACTTCTTTTTTATTCTGCATAGCCATAAACTTATTGCAGACCTTTTCTGTTGTGATTTATGTTCTGTTCTACTGATGGTTTTTTATCTAAATTATTTTTCTTTATATAGGTTACCCATTATAAACAGTACCCACCCAACACAAGCAAAGTTTATTCTTACTTTGAATGCCGTGAAAAGAAGACAGAAAACTCCAAAGGAAGGAAGGTGAAATACGAGGAAACAGTATTTTATGGGTTGCAGTACATTCTGAATAAGTACTTAAAAGGTACTACTTTTCCTAGTATATTTGAAACATTGTTTTATATGACTTTTCTTCCTGTATTATTATACTCAATTATATGAAGTAATTTCCAAGTAGTTAACTTTGATATAACTACTTTTCTTGGAAAATATTAACCTGTTAATTTGATTGCATGAAATGTTATAATTTAGGGTATGAGCTGCTTTTTGTAAATATAAAAATGCCAGGTTTTTGAAATTCATAAATTTTGTGGGGTTGTTTTGGGGGGGTTGTTTTTTTTTGTTTTGTGTTTGGGTGTTTTGTTTTGTTTTTAGTTTGTTTTTGTGTGCGTGTGCGCACGCACGCACGCACGCACGCACGCATCAAATCAGATCTGACTGGTACAGGAGGAGATTGTCCCTCCTTCTCCAGCAGAGCATCGTGGATTTGAACTGTGCACCTCTGGGATTGTAGTGCAGCTTCTCGCCACTCAGCCACACAAGCCAGCTTCCTCCTCAATGAAGAGAGATTAAAGGCATCTTCCTGAAAACAGAGACTAGAAAAAGTTGCCCACTATCACCACACCTATTCAGTATTTTATCATAAGTCCTAGTCAGAACAGTAAGGCAAGAGAAGGAAATAAGAGGCATCCAAATTGGCAAAGAGGATTTAAAACCATCCCTGTATGCAGATGATATGATAGTATACTTAGAAAACCCCAAAGACTCAGCAAGAAAACTGTTGGGCATAGTTGACGAATTCAGTGAAGTAGTTGGATATAAGATCAACATGGAATCAGTCTGGTTTCTCTGTGGTAGCAAAGAGAACATAAAAAGGAAATAAAAACAATACCAATTATAATAGCTAACCACAAGATGAAATACTTAACAACCAATCTAACTAGAAGAACAAAATACTATGTAACATCAAAACAGCAGTGAAACTGTTTCACCCCAGTGGCAGTAGCAAAGTTTTAACAGGACAGTGAGCATTGTTGAACAGTGTATGGAGAGATAGGAACCTTCATGCACTGCTGGTGGAATTTTAAAATGATGCAGCCATTTCTTCAGAAAGCTGAACATAGAGAGATCCAGTATGACCCAGCTATTCCACTACTAGGAATATATTCCAAAGAAAATACAACTGAAACCAAATGGAGATTTGTACTCCTGTGTTCATAGGAGTATTATTCACAATAGCAAAAAAAAAAAAGGAAACAACTCAAATGCTCATCAACAAACAAATGAATTGAGAGATTGTGGTACATTCACACAATGGAATACTATGCAGCACTAAGGAACAGTAATTTCATAAAATACTATGTAACATGACAGAGTCTGGAGAGTATTGTGCTGTGTGAACTAAAGCCGTCTCCTAAGAACAAACACTACATAATTATTGTAAACATAGAAGTATAGCTAGTAGGATTTATAATAGTCCAAAAGGGGAAGAGGCAGGGACAAGGGGAAAGAAAATGGGGAGGGGGAAAGAAATCATTAAGATAGCCAAGTTTGGCTGACTCCAGCTGCGTTTAAGTGGGCTTTCACTGAAGCACACATTTTAAATAAAACATATTTTTTTTTAGGGGGTGGGTGGAGGAAGATAGAGGGGAGTTCTGAAAGAATGGGAAAGAACCAATTTAAACCTTTTCCTTATGACTCAGGGTGAAGTCTCTCTCAGGGAGGAGTGATAGGGAATGGCAAAGGACACACTGACAAAGAAGATTAATCAGAACTGGCTTTG
>NW_006399772.1:9225739-9264870 GCF_000299155.1 Elephantulus edwardii | reverse complement strand
TAATAAAATATAATTATAAAAAAAATAAACCTGAAAAGATGAGGAAATGGAAGGCATAGATCAATAGTGATTGATTTTCTAAAACACAGTGTATATAAATGATTGTATAAAATGTGACTGAAGGAATGTGTGAAGCACGATATGTGTGAATTACCTATTGCTGTAGACTTAGTCTCAACTGCATTCTAAAGCAGTCAGCAGTTTCAGTTTGAACCCTCCATGTGTTCCATGGAAGAGAGATGTGGCAGTCTGCTTCCATAAGGATTTATAGTCTGGGAAACCTTCCATGGATAGTTTTGCTCTTTCTAAAAGATCCATGTGAGTCAGAATTTACCCTGCAGCAGTGGGCTGTTTTTTTCCAAATTTGAACAATATACAAATAGAGATATCAAAGGTCTTTTTAAATACTGAGTTAACTGACTGGTTTTTATTAAAATTATGCATTTAATTTAAAAATCTATACCTACTTTATGCATAGAATTAATGAGTGAAAGGTTAAAGTGCTAATTCGTTTTCTGGATCAGCTGTTGACTCGTTAAGTCACTAAACCTCTTGGTTCTTACATTTTCATCCATATAATGAATGAAATTGCTAGGGACATTAATACTATGACAGTTCAGTAGCACTCAATGCCTTTAGAAATATAAACAAGAAATCTTTGCAATTTTAGGTAAAGTAGTGACCAAAGAGAAAATCCAGGAAGCCAAAGAAGTCTACAAGGAGCATTTCCAAGATGATGTCTTCAATGAGAAAGGATGGAATTACATTCTTGAGGTAAGAAATGTTTTTATATATTTTGGGTTTTACTTTATAATTAAAATTTTCTTCTATTTGTGATCTGAATATAATAGGTATTTTTTTGTGTGTGAAAGTTAAGGGTTATTGTTATGTGCCCTTGAGTCACCTACAACTCATAGCAACTCTGTGAACAATGACTCTATCTGGAGTCAGCCTCACATTCTACAACACACTTGACTCCATTGGTACAGGCCCTGATTCCATGATGGCCTTCTTCTCTTGCACTGACCCCCTGCCTTTCCAAACCCTCCTAACAACATATATAAGGACAAAAACACATTTGCCCAAAGATAAAACTATGAAGGCAGGATGGGGCAGGCTAGAACGATTCATGGAAACGAGAATTACAGGGATGAAATGAGGGAGAGTGGGATTACATTGTGGGTGCTACACTTAATATTATGACACAAAATGTGCGTGAAGGCATGAATCAAACATGAATGCAGTCATTAAAAAGTTATTGGTGACATTTTATTTTTTGCTTTTGGTGGCAAGTCACCAATAACTTTTTAATGACTGCATTCATGTTTTTAAAAATTAATTCTTTTTATTAAAAAATAATTTAGAAAGCAAATTGGTTTGATTCATGCCTTTGGTGTAAGATAAGCAAGTTATAATTTCAAAAAAACTAACATTTGTTGGAAAGATGATTTTACCATTTCTTTGAAGCTCTTATCATAATTAAGAAAGTGCATGGGAGCTCTAGTGGCCTAGGGGCAAGAAGCCATGCTACCATCTCAAGGCATGTGGTTTGAGGCCACCAGCTGCTCCACAGGAGAAGGATAGGCAGTCTCCTCCCATGCTATTAACTGCCACTGAAAACCTGCTGGAGGGTCAGCTATGGGTCACTTCCAACTCTGTGATATACAATAACAAAATTCCAGAGAGCTCTGGTGACCTAGTGGCAAGAAGCTGTGCTGCAATCCCTAAGGTTCAGGGTTGGAATCCACCAGATGCTCCCCTGGAGAAGGAGGGGCAATCTCCTCCTGTGCCAGTTGGATCTGACTCAATAGCACACAACAACAACAAATTAAAAAAAAAGAAAGTACATGGTTATTTGACAATTTCAAATTTTAAAGTCTTGTTCCTTGACTGTAGATTACCTAAGAAAACAAGCCTTTTACTACAAAGTAATTCTGAGTGATTCCCCTTACTGAAGAGGCAGAATGATTTGGTACAGATGCATCTTCAATCTCTTGTACTGTAATACTCATATATAGCATATTTGCACTTACTGGACCTTCTGGACATCCAAAGACTTGGGTATAAGATTTGAATGTCCACTGGTAGTTTTATTACAAATACAGATTAAAAATACCATTAAAATGTGCTGCTAAGTATTAGTCAAATATGTCTTATAAATGAAAGCTTTTTCCTTTTATTGACTACCAACCACAAAATAATTTCAAATATTGTCATATTAATGTCTGCATTATAATACTGAGTTTTATAACTTGCTAATTTTGAGCTGTTGAGGTCACCTAAGTACTCTATGCTGCAGTTTTCCCCTATTTTTAAAGTCTTTTGACCATTTCTTAATCCCATCTCACATTTTTATGAAGATAGAATATAGTAACAGATAACTTAGATACTATGTTGTTGTTGATTGCCTTAGAGTCAAGCACAACTCATAGGGACCCTATGAACAAAAGGCCTAAAGCCCCTCTACAACTATCAACATTTATCAAAGTTCGTAGTTTCCAGAGGCATGTTGTTTAGGAAGTGGATGCTACTCCTGCTTCCAGTAAATTGATTATAGTTGTGTGTACCATCATTTTGGAACTGACCCTCCAGTGAGTTTTCAGAGACAGTTAATCTCATGGGAGGAGATGGTCATTCTTCTCCTGCGGAGCAGCTGGTAGTCTTTGGGATTGCAGCATAGCTTCCTGCCGCTAGGCCACCAGACTTAATATAATCCCCAGTGGCCTGGGTGGTAAATCATTCGATTACATGTTCATAGAATCTTAGAGATGTATAGGTTTTTCTAACTCTATTTTGCAAACACAGACAGACTGAGACCCAGAAGTACGAAGTGACTTGCCCCAGGTCTCCCTGCAGATTTCTAAGGCCATGTTCTTCATTATATCATGTGTCTGTCGTGTATTGGCACAGTGGGCTCAAGCATAGCCGTGATTGTTTGGACAGGACCGTGCTTCTTTCTGCCCAGTGTTCTGTGCACTGATTCAGTGACAGTAATAATCAAGGCTTCCCATTAAACAGATTTCTGTTTTACTTAATTTTGTTCTATAGTTGATCAGTAATCTGAAGATTCTGTAGCAGCTTTGTCATCTTTTAGGCAAAAGTTAGCTGCCGCAGTGTTTTCGTTTTGGGGGGAAAATGAGAGGAGGGCAGAGAGGAGCACATAGTTATGTAACACAACTGTTTAGCAGTTATGCCTTCATCCTAATTTTAGAGGCATTTATTTCACTCTAAGAAGTCAGTTAAAGGCTGTAGAATAAATAATTGTGATCGATCTAGCTCATTGTGTCAGGTCTACTAACAATAAATGCCCTGTAAGGTTCTTGACAAAGCAAAAGTGGAAATTCTCTTATTTTTTTTGTTTTTTTGATCTTTATTAGTAACCTTTGCTTTCATCTGTCATTTTTAATTTTACCTTTTCTGAAAATGGTATATTTAAAAGAAAGATAATGTTCTTGGAATACTTTTGAAACATATTAGAATAAAACTCATCTGATTTGTTGAATTTTTTTTCCCTGCAAGTGTGAAAATTTTATTGAATTTTATTTTATTTTTCCGTTAGATCTATTTTAAATTGTCTCCAGTGGTCAGAAATGCTTTGACAGTGTGAGAAATTAACAGCTTCTGAAAACTCACTGGAGGATCAGCTATGAGTTGATTCCGACTCCACGAAAATAAGTTATTTTATAAGATAAGATTCTCTACTAGAGTACTACCTGTAACAAATGTAAAATCTACAATTACCACTGTGATAGTAAAATTTAGCAACTGTAAAATATAAACAAGCTTAAAAGGTAATGTAATATAATCTGTTGAATAAATACATTATTGTCTTTTACCAGAGATATGATGGGCATCTTCCAATAGAAATAAAAGCTGTTCCAGAGGGCTCTGTCATTCCCAGAGGAAACGTTCTCTTCACAGTAGAAAACACAGACCCAGAATGTTACTGGCTTACGAATTGGATTGAGGTGAACTTTTCTTTTAAATTATTTTTATTTAGTATTGCTTGAAGGTGTAAAGATCATTGAACCAGGATACTACTTTAGGATTTGTTACTACTAAAGCTCTGTGGCATCTTGGTGGCACAATAGTTTTGCTCTTTGCCATTACAAAGAAAGGTCATTGGCTCAAACCTACCAGCTAGCTGTCTCTTGGGAGAATCATCTGCTCCCATAAAGAAGATAGCCTTGCAAACACAGCAAGACAGTTCTGCTCTTACTGGGAAGTTAGCAACAACAGGATAATGTCTTATAATTTATTTAACACTTCCAGGACTAAATTTCCTCCTTTATAAAATGGCAGATGGGAATAATCTTTACAGTTCCTTCCAGTAAAATAAAATGTTCTTTCATTTTACTTAAGTAAATTATAATTAGTTCTTCTAAAACTTAGTTGGTATCTGTCTTCTTTGTTGCAATCCTAAGTGTAAATTTTCTTAAAATTGGGGAAAAAAAGCACTGATGTTCCAGTTAAACTAAAGGGATTTTGGTTTACTTTTAACAATTTATTTATTTAGTCTTACCAGAGTAGCCCTAGAGTATTTCATCCATTTTCTTAATTAATTTCTAGGCCAAAAAAAGGAGGAAAGTCCTTAATAGGTTCTGAGTTGATTGCAAACATTTTCTTTTCCTTGCTTCAGTATCTAAGCAGTCATATATTCTCATGATTGAAATTTTTTTTTTATTGAATTTTTTACACTAATAATCTTTTCTCAGGAGTTTGAGATTTTTATCTATAAGAGGATATGCCCTAGGAAGTAACAACAGAAACAGCACTATACTGAGACATACTTCTTGTTGTTGTTATATGCCGTCGAGTCGCTTGCAACTCATAGCTTGCAGTTTTATAGCAAAACCAGAAATATTTCTTATTGTTTTCTTCTCATTATCTTTGGTAAAAAGTTAAGGGCATGAATGAAAGGATAATTCATAAGGATCTTTCTACACAATTGAAATATCTGAAAGTGTGAAAGTCTGAAAATATATGCAGAAAAAACTTGATCTTTTCCTCAGAAAGAATTTACTGTTTTATGTATTAATATTTGTGATTAATTTTGTTATTACAGACTATTCTTGTTCAGTCTTGGTATCCAATCACAGTGGCAACAAATTCAAGAGAGCAGAAGAAAATACTGGCCAAATATTTATTAGAAACTTCTGGTAACTTAGATGGTCTGGAATATAAATTGCATGATTTTGGGTACAGAGGAGTCTCTTCCCAAGAGGTAAGACATTATGATGATGAACCTCACTTAATACAGTGTGGATTGTGGGTTTAGAATGGGATATAATTGCAATCAACAAAATCGTCTATGTCCTTTATGTAATGGGTAATTAAACACATATGCACTATGTCAGATGTCAGATAATGTTGTAGAGAAATACAGGTAAGAGAATAGAGGGTAATATTTTTTGGGTGTGGGTACTATTAAATAGATCTTTTTTTTTTAAGAGGTAATAATATTTGAACCCTTAAAATATTTGAAAGAAATGAATCTTGGTCATAAGGAACCATTGCCTCTGGTAATAGTTTAATATCTCTCCAAGAATAGCTAAAGAAAATTATTTTGTGTCTAGTGCCACATAGACCCCAACTAAAGGTTTTTATTTATTGTATTTGTGTATGGTTTATTTTCCAGACTGCTGGCATAGGGGCCTCTGCTCATTTGGTTAACTTCAAAGGAACAGATACAGTAGCAGGGATTGCTTTAATTAAGAAATACTATGGAACAAAAGATCCTGTTCCAGGTTATTCTGTTCCAGCTGCAGAACACAGGTAAAATTTCATGTTTTCAGCCTCATTTATATAGCTTCTGTGTACCTAGAGTTTATTTGAAATCAGTGCAATTTTTTTAACACTTAATCATTAGTAGCCTAATAAAGATCTATCTGGTTGTTAGAATGCAGATTATTTGCTGTAATCAATAAGTGGTGAGTATTACGGTCTAATACTTGAAAATGGCTCAGGTTACTAAAACCAGCATTGTTTTTAGAATAAAGCTGATTTAAAAAAAATATTTGACACATACAAAGCTTCAAGGAATAGAAAGAGATCTTTAAAAAACAAACCCTTGACCCTGTCCTCACGGTACAAATAGTACACTGGTAACATTTTGCACTGTTGATTAAGTACTTTGAAAGAGGTACAGTTACAGAGCTGCAAAGAAAGAATCGTAAGTCACTGGCAAGACCAAGCAAAGTGTTTGTGTTTGAAGGAATGGTAAAATAAAACAGCCTCCACTGGAAAACCATTAATTTTCTGAATAAGTATTTATTGCGTCTACCAACATTAAAGTTCTCAAAAGAGAACAAAGTACTTGGCATTGTGTAGCAAAAGTAATGTTAGTCTATTCTCATCTTTCTGACATCTCTAACATATACAGATATATACATATACTTGTAGTAAGCAAGTAATTTTTAGCTCACTAATTTTAAATTTGTAAGTTTAGAAATAGCAATATAAATTCTTCTAATTGGTTGAATATCACTTAAAAATTATTAACTGTTGAAGAGGAAGAAAGCTACACACCATTAAATATATATTGGCCAAGGAGTGATTTAGTCAGAAATTAAATTTATTATATGATTGTATTCATTAATCTGAATCCTTCTCTGTGATTTTGACAGTTTATAGTAAGCATGAGATAATGAATCACATTTAATTGAAAGCTAGATCATGTGACTTTTGAGTAAATCTCGTTTTCATTTTGTTTTGCAGCACCATAACAGCCTGGGGGAAAGACCATGAAAAAGATGCTTTTGAACACATAGTCACACAGTTTTCATCAGTGCCTGTATCTGTGGTCAGCGATAGCTATGACATTTATAATGCGTGTGAGAAAATATGGGGTGAAGATCTAAGACATTTAATAGTATCAAGAAGTACAGAAGCACCATTAATAATCAGACCTGATTCTGGAAATCCTCTTGACACTGTTTTAAAGGTAAAAGTTAACATATGACTTAATTAAAAAGCATGTAGATCAACTGTATCAAAACTGATTGTCATTTCATTTGTAAATAACACCATTTCAGAGCTGTCTCCTTATTTCAGAGTTATAGACCAGAAGAAGTAATAGATTTATCTATGGTCACACATTAATTAATAGAGAAGGGTGTTAGTAATTTGTATACTGTCAAATCATAGTTGTGTACTATTGAACGGATTTTTTTTTTCATATTTCAAGATTAATTTATAGCATTATGCCATTTTGATTAATCCTGTAAAATAGTCACTCTGTTTATTTGTGGTTTCTTTTCCTTTATCCCAAGTCACAGATATATGAGGTTTTCAGGCCAAAAGAAATATATTCAGTGTGTTGTGGATTAAAAATAATTAGAAAATACTTCTCCTGTAATGGTTCTTTGAAATAATGTGGCTTTTCAGTACATCAGTGTTAAGTATTGAACTGAAGATATATTTTTAATATTTAAGACTTGATTTGTCATCTTTGAAAAATGCTAATAAACATAAACTTAAGCATAGCAGAGATTGTAAGAAATGCGCAGAATTGGACAGGGTTCAGTCTGTTGTTTTGTGAGTATAGTTGAGTTGACAGTACCTAACAAGAACAACTGAAACAATAGAACATAGGTTATTTTATATAACTACAAAAGGTTAGGACCTTTTAAACAAAAGTTTAAAAGAGCTCATACACAGTATTAAAATTTTAAAGGTAATTTGATGAGTTTTTATATTCTCAAGCAGAGTATTGGAAGTTTGTTGGCTTGCTTTGTTTTTAATAAGAGCTTACATTTATTTTCAGTTGTAGTTATTTTGTATTGGTTGTGTTTTTTTCCATACAGGTTTTGGATATTTTAGGCAAGAAGTTCCCCGTTACAGAGAACTCAAAAGGCTACAAATTGCTGCCACCTTACCTTAGAGTTATTCAAGGAGATGGAGTAGATATTAATACCTTACAAGAGGTATGTGTTTTATATTAAGTTCCAGTAAGTCAGTCCTTTTAAAGAAGCTCTTTTTTATTAGCTTAATAAGAAACTTGATAATTTGATACTTGTAAGTTAAAACTCTGTATAATAGTTCTTTCAATTGCTTAAAATTTAGAAAGTATAAAATCAAACCACATTATCTATTCCTCAACACAACCTTGCTTGCATAAAATGAAGAAGACTTAAAGCATTTGCTGCAGAAGTTCAAAGACTTCAGCCTTCATTATAGATTACATTTCAGTGTCAAGAAAACAAAAATCTCTAAAGGGCAAGGATATTGTTTTAAAGACTAAGGTGCACTTGATCCAGTCCATGGTATTTTCGGTTGCTTCTTGTGCATCTGAAAGTGGACAGTGAATAAGGATGACAGAAGAATCAGTGCCTTGACATTGTGGTAATGGCACAGCATAATGAACATGCAAAAGAATAAATCTGTCTTAAAGAAAGTACAGTCAGAGTGCTCCTTACAAGCAAGGATGGTGAAACTTCATCTCTCTGACTTGGGGCCTACCAGAGTAGGTTGGACCTTTAATTGTAGGACATACCACAGCTTATTGGTTAGAGTTATTTCTGCAGCCTAGCAGTTGGGCATAAATATATGTCTGAGGCCTCAGTGCCTGTGCTGCTGGTATCTGGACACTAATTTAAGAGAAGAATTAACTTAAGCTTTCTTAAAAAAGAGACAAACTACAGCTACCTTTCTCTCTCATTTCCTTCATTACCCCCGACTTAACCGCAGTAATGAATAGTGATGGCAACACAAAATCAGAAATGAATGAAACTGCCCTTTTCAAACAGATGAAAGGTTTTCCTTTTTGAAATGAAAGGTGGTTAAAAAAGGGGGGGTACAACTTTGTGTAAGCCTGCCTTTGTCATTTCTGACTTTGACAAGAATGATCCATTTGTTAAGAAAATCACATCCATCTTCTAATTTTATATTTTGGTGTTTGTTTTTAATCATCTAGATTGTTGAAGGCATGAAGCAAAAAAAGTGGAGTATTGAAAATGTGTCCTTTGGTTCTGGTGGAGCTTTGCTACAGAAGTTAACAAGAGACCTCTTAAATTGTTCCTTCAAATGTAGTTATGTTGTAACCAATGGCCTTGGGGTATGTTCTTCAACTTTTACTTTTGTATGTTAATAACTTCTTTGTAAATCTAGGGTGAAGTTCAGTAAAGTTACTGAATACATTTAAAGTAGTCCTGGGATATTTAGTACCTTGTTTGTTAAAAAAACCTTGATTCAGAAATAAGGAAAGAAGAGAAATGTCTATAACCTTACTAAAGACCAAAAAAAAAGATACTTGAAAAAGGTGAAAATTATTTCAGGAAAAAAGACATGCAGGCCATTTATTTCCTAATGCTTTAGTATATACTTTTGGATCAAAGCCCACAGATTGCAGTGGGAATGACAGCTGATTGACTGTGCCGAGAACTTTGTTCCAAAGAACACCTTTGTTGAACCTTCACTGTATTTCTCTTAAGGGGAAAGAGGTACTGACTTCAGGTATACTTTTTTCCCCACCATTAGTTATTTGTATAATGTTTTGCCTCCTGCTTTTATCATCCTGAAGCAATATTCTCCTGTCTGAGATTTTCGAAGGGCTTTTTGCTCGGCAATAATAAAGTAAAAATGAGCAAAAGGAAAAGATTATGGAATAGGAAACTCCCTCTACCATTACATGTAGAAGAAGTTTTCTTTCTTTCCTTTTAGTAGTGTATATATACTAAGTAGCAGTTTAAAGGTAATTTGTAGTATAGAAGGTGATTCTTTTTCTTCAGTGGCAAGAAAGGATATCTAAGCTTGATTTCATGACAGATGACCTTGTCCTCCAGAACAGGCTAGGGTTATATTTCTGAAAGTCAGCAATGGCTTTCCTTTATTTTTTTCATGTGGGAATTGAGTGACATTTTCTAATCAGTCTTCCATACCTCTGACTCTATTTGCATTCCAGATTAATGTCTTCAAGGATCCAGTTGCTGATCCCAACAAAAGATCAAAAAAAGGTCGATTATCTTTACATAGGACACCAGCAGGGAATTTTGTAACACTTGAAGAAGGAAAAGGAGATCTTGAAGAATATGGTCATGTATGTATACATGCTGATATATATATATATATATTTTTTTTTTTTCAGAGTATGTTCAGAATAATTTTCCTGAAAGACTTTAAAATGTGTAAATATTGGCATGGCCTTCCAAAATAAGATAAAAACCAAAAAGACACTGGCCATAAATAAAGATTCCTTTTTAGGTAGTACCTGACAGTAGGGTCCAGTTCCAACAACTTTGTCATACATAAATTGATTCTGACATAAGTTGAATACTTCCACCTTCCTGTTTCTTCTGGCATAGAGGGTTACGTGTTGGGCTACTAACTGAAAGGGAAAAGGTCGTGGTTTTACCCTGACCAGCTGGTCCTGGTAAAAAAGAAGGGCAGTCTCCTTCCTTCTTTGAAGATTTAAAGCCTCAGAAACCTGATAGATTGCATGTGGAAATACCTGCTCCTCATTCCTTTAGGAACAGGTAGACTTCCATAACATGCTACATTAAGAAAGGAGTTCTCAGGGCTGCCAGCCTTACAGGAGAGGTTGAGTAGTAGTATATTTCTCCTACATAAGAAAAAAAAACCTGATAGAAGATCCCCATGAGTCAGGATTGACTCAGTAGCACTGAGATTTTTAAAATCATAACATTATCTGCAGGTGAACATCTGAGATGAGAACATGAACAAATTATGCCCTGAAACATTATATGTAGTACATATTAATAATAAGCTGTATCTGCTCCTCAGAAAAACCACCACAGTTCAGGGTATGGTTTGTTGTAATTCTAATTCATAATCCTGTATATACATTAGATGGAAACTTTTAAAAAAGTTTTTACCCAAACTTTCATTAAAATTAATAGTAATAATTTTTAAAAAAAGTTTTTCCCACATAGTGACCAGTAAGATGGTGACTGGTGATCCTCAACAAGCTTGTGTCCATTTGATCTTGTGTCCATGCTCAAAGGCATCAATTCTCTTTCTGTTATCCCAAGTCATTATTCAGCTCTTTGGTGCATAGCACACAATTGCAAAGACTGTAGCCCGAATCAGGTGCACCTTAGTCTCCAGCGTGATGTCATTGCTTTTCAGTACTCTGGAGAGGTCCCTGACAGCTGGCTTTATTACTCTGGATTTGAATCATTGGTAACCTGAATCAGTAACTTTTGGAGTATGCAGAGTCATTAGCTCAGTCACTGTGAATTAGCCAAGAAATCAGTACTTGGTTTTGTTTTATATTTTGTTTATTTTTGCTAAAACTCCATGAATAATAATTAAACTTCTGAATTGATATATTTAAATAATGGTGGGTCTGTTGGCGAAAATGAGGCAAAGTTTGGGAGACTTTCTTTGCTGCAGCTATCAATAATGATTTCAGTAGCAATATTAGTTCTTCTGGGCTAGACATTATCCATCTTAAACTTAAAAAATTGTTCCAGTATCTCTCATTTTTTGGTGTTTGGGTTTTTTTTCCCCTTTTAAGTAAAACTAATTTAAAATGTAATACTTGGTTGGGGAAAAAATCCAAGCATTATATTCTTAAACTAGTTTTACTTAAAAAAATAAAAAACCAAGAAATACAATCTAATGGAACAGTGTTCTTTTTAAGTATGGAAAAAATTACCTAAGATACATGTTTCTGCCGAGTGAGTAATTGAGTGATTTGCTGAATAGATGCTGCTCTGATAATATCTTACTTGGATAATGCCTTGCTCTGGAGAGTACTAAATAATTTCACAGTTAGAAGACTATCCACATCTCTATGTAGATGTCTGGTTAGTATAATTTATCAAAATAGTATTTTACGTATTAGCTCCTAGGAGACTTACATTTTAATGCTGTATTTTTACAGGATCTTCTTCACACTGTCTTCAGGAATGGAAAAGTGACAAAAAGCTATTCATTTGATGAAGTGAGAAAAAATGCCAACCTGAATATTGAACTGGAAGCAGCACCTCACTAGGATTTGTTTATGACTGTATGAGTGTGTACATTTGTATATGGGCATGTGCGCACATGTACACTTGTGTGAAGGTGCAGGAGAGTGAGAATGTATGTGCGCGCACGCGCGTGTGTGTGTGTATGTATATGTAATACTTAATGTTTATTGTAAAGATGTGTGGGGTTTCTTTGTGTTTTATGATACATTACAGCCAAATTATTTGTTGGTTTATGGACATACTGCCCTTTCATCTTTTCATTTTTTCCAGTGCATAGGCGACCTCAAATTAGGAAACACACCTAACTATGTAAAAGATTAATGTTAAAGTAAGCTTTTTAGGGCCCTTTGCCAATAGATAGTAATTCAATCTGGTTTTGATCTTTTCACAAATAACAGAGCTGAGAAATTTTTATATATAACTGAAGATCACATAAAACAGATTTGCATAAAATTATCATGATTGCTTTATGTTTGTATTTAACTTGTATTTTTGTACAAACAAGATTGTGTAAGATATATTTAAAGTTTCAGTGATTTAACACTTTCCAACTTTTCATGATTTTTATGAGCACAGACTTTCAAGAAAATACTTGAAAATAAATTACATTGCCTTTTGTCCATTAATCAGCAAATAAAACATGGCCTTAACAAAGTTGTTTGTGTTATTGTACAATTTGAATATTATGTCAGGACATACCCTATAGAATTACTAACCTCACTGCCCCTTGTAGAATATGTATTAATCATTCTACATTAAATAAAATGGTTCTTACCGGAATGCAAGGCACTGTACAGTGATGATACCTTGGTCATTGTATTGTACCAGTGAAATGCCAAATTTGAAAGGCCTGTACTTCAATTTTCTATGTCAGATGTTGCCTGTGGCTCTAATATGCACCTCAAGGTTTTAAGAAGATAATGTTTTTAGAGAGAATTTCTGCTTCCACTACAGAATATATACATAAATGTAAAATATTGACAAAAGTGGAAGTAGTGTATTTTAAAGTAATTACACTTCTGAATTTATTTTTCATATTCTATAGTTATTACTTAAATGAATTATTGGAGTCAGTAGTGAGTGTACTTATTTTAAATGTTTTGATTCTGTTATATTTTTCATTAAGTTTTAAAAAATTAAATTGGTTATTAAATTGTATGAGCATCATTTATTAATTTTAAACAATCCCTCAGGTGGTATTCATGATTTTTATGAAAATAAGCTATCCCTCATGGAAAGCATGATGACATAAGTTTCAATAGAAGAATTTTAAAGCGGAAAGTTGGATAAATTCAAATTGTTGAGTATCAGAATATCTAAACAGTGACTGCTAGACTCTGAAATGGTGACTGCATCAGACTAGAGAGTGTTTTCCCCCAGATAATTCTTTTATGTTTAGGTCTGTTCTAAAGCAGGGGTTGGCAAGCTGTGACCCACAAGCCAAATCAAACTCAGTGCCTGTTTTTGTGAGTATGTGTTATTTGTGGATGCTTTCCCTTTAGAATAGCAGAATTAAATGGTACAGCAAAGACTGCACGGCCCACAAAGCTCAAGATATTTATTACCTGGCCTTTTGTAAAAAAAGTTTGCTGATCCATGTCTAAGAAAAGGAGCGTGCCTTGAATTTTTAATGAAATGTTGGATTGCCGGGAAGAGAGAAACTAAATTAGTATGAAATGTATGTTTTGTGCCCTTCTTTTCTCATTTAGGAACTTTATATTGGGAAACTAGTTTTAAAAAGCTTTAACACCAAGACATTAAATATGAAATTTTAAAAATTGAAAAGCCATATGTGATCTGTCTTAAACAGTTACGTGAGAAAATATTCTGTCATTAGGATAATAAGAGGCTTTAGGATAGGTTTTTGCAGGTGATTCTAAATATTTTTTTTGTGAGAATAGGCTATATTCATGCTCAATGACAGTCTTCATCCTGTAATCCCTGGATAAAAAATGAATTTAAGATGATTTTTTAAGATGTACTTAATATTAGTAGTATTAAGAATACATCACATAATTGCAAAATGTGCTGTGAAGGGGTTTATCATAGAGAATTATAAGAAACTATTACCAATAAATTTTTTTATTACCAATAATTTTATAACCACCCATAATTTTGTATTATTTTAAACTTTAGAACTATACTACAAACAGTATTTATGTTCTTGCAATTTCAAGAGTTTCAAACTATCTGAAGGAGTTTTATTTTTAAACATTCAGGGAATCAAGTAATTAACTGAAAAGCTGTACATTTGTACAAATCAGTAGATTAAGGTGGAATGATTCATTCTGTTATATGTAAGTCACTTGTAACTGATTTATTTACATTTTCTGCCATCAAATGCTTAGTAGTTGATCATTTGTATGCTGAGCACCAAATTGTTGACGGGTTGATTGTCACCCTTCAGTCAGCCTTACTCTCCCAAACAATAGCAAGGCCAAGTTTGGATTTGCTTTATATCTTTAGTTTTGGAGTTGACGTTTTAATTAATTTCTCTCAATTTGTAACATAAAGGCTTGTTTTTTAAACAGAAGATCCAGGTTCTGTCCTAAGACTCAAATTATTTGTTCTCTATATTTAAAGTAAAATGGCTTTTGTGATTCTCCCTTATTTCATTTCATGAAATGAATTAGGAATATTTTTTAAACCTTGAAATCCATCTTGGAAATACAGAATATGAAAAATGGCAAAGTTATTTATTGTTCTCTGTGCCATAATTTAGAACTCACATTTAAACAAGTATTTTGTAGTTTTACATTCCTTTTTAACTCATTCAGTGGAGGTTTTTCTCTCAAGTCATATGTCAAATCAGTTCTAATATATGTACTCAAAATCAGAGATAAACATGTAATAAACATGGAAATAAAGTTTAGCCATATTAGTGAAACTTAAATTTGACTGTGTGCTTCACATAATGGCATTTTTAGCCCTCCTTTTAAAAAATATTTTTTCTGTTTAAAAAATTAGAAAGTGAGATAAAGGCAAGTATTGAGGGGATATTTTCTGCCTTTTACAACTATATGGATGACTCAAACCCCCTCAGACTCGCTGCCTTCTCGTTGATACCCATCTTGGTGGATTTGAACCTCCAGAGATGCAGCCTTCGCGTTAGCAGTGTAGTTTGCTGTAGACCGCAGCACCAGAGCTCCTCTTACAGTGGCAGCATCTTCCTTTGTTTGTTACACTGCTAACCCAAAGGCTGCACTTCTCCGGCAGGTCAAATCTGTCAGCGACGCTGCAGGAGAAAAATGAGTAGAATTCTCCTGAATTCTCAGAAACCTGGTGGCAATGAGTGAATATGGATGGCAGTACCTCTTCAGTCTATCTCTGAAGAGAGCCCCGATTTGAGGAGTGGCGGGGAGAGCTCAGTTCTTGGGTTGATTAATGTTGAAGGTCTCAGAGACACTTAAATGGAGAAGGTAAGTAGGTCTGGAGACAGAAAGTCTCATTGTATGAATTTGTTATAGGGGTCATTTCATTGGTGCCTCAAGAGAATTGAGTAATCACAGTAGAAGAAATGTGTCCTATAAAGGGGCATAATAAAGTTTTCACAGAAAAAGTGCTGATTTTTCCTGTAAATTATGAAGAGGACCTGAGATAAAAACAGAAGCACCACTAGTATTTACGGTTAAGTAGCAGAGAATAAACAGGCAAAGGAAACTGACAAGTGATGGCCAAGGAGATGAAAGGAGACCCCAGAGTAAATCCACGGCGCAAAGAAATCTCTCAGCTCGTGTATTGAATGCTGCTGAGAGGTCAAGTAGATTTCAAAAGCTCAAAAACCCATTGCCATCAAGGAACTAATTTCATAAGTGACACCCAACTAGTTTTCAGAGGCTGTAAATTTCATGGGAAGAAATTGCCCGTCTCTCTTAACAGAGCAGGTGTTCAATACAGAATGCCTACCTTTTATAATGGGAGAGCAAGTCTTCTCCGAGGCCTCACTTCAGGTAGATTCAGCCATTGTAATTTCGTGACCGGTGGCCGTACAGTATTGTTTCCAAGTAGTAGATATCACAAAGAATCAACCTAACATGACTGCCCTATCTGAAAGAAAAAAATAGAAGCAGGCAAAGATATGATTGGTGATGAATGACAATGGAATCCAAAGGACTGGCAGTGGAATTATCTCTGAGATGGAAGGGAGCATTTCTGTTACAGAAGGAACAAGAGAAGGGTGAGCACAGAGGCAAGCTCTGTTTTCTCTGGTCAGACCAGATCACTTGAAATTGAAAGGTGGGTAGGAAGGAGGTTTTAACATACTTGTTGAGGATAAATGACCAGACGTGCAGTAGGACTGCAGGGCAATGTCAGAAACCAAATTTATAGCTAGTAAAAATTACCTGTTTAGGGGTGTTTTTTTCCCCTTCCTAGTAGTCCCCTGCTGCTTGGGTGGAAATGAGGGTACTTTTGTTCATTCCAAGAGTTGGGATTTTCCCAGAGAAATTTAATAGAGGCATAGGAGCTCGGAGAAGAGACTTACTCGGGGGAAGAAACAGTCTAGTTGAACAGAAGTAGAAGAGAGACAGTTTTGTTTATTTTGTTAAGTTTATTAAGTTATATAGACACATTTGGAAAATTAGAAAATTGCTGTTAGACTAGAGTTAGTGATCTGGGAAAATCAAATTCATAGTATGATGTGACCGTGCATTGACCAAGTGAAAATTGTTGGGGTTAAGACAATAGCAAGGAATATGAGAGGGCATTTGGGTTGGAGAGAAGGGCACCCAGGAAGATGGAGCGGAGAGTAAAAATCAAAGCAGGAACTACAGTCTCCATTAAATGAAAGGAATCCACCAGCACTGCTGGAGACAACAAAGGACAAGTGTGAACCTCAAAAGAATCAAGGGTTTTTCTGAGGATGTGGAGATGTGACGGTCAGAAGTGGCAGTTGTGTGCCTTCAAGTCAGAACTGACCCTTAGCTCAGCCTTCAGCAGATTTTCAGAGGCAAGTTCCTCCTTAGAAAGCGGCTGGTGGCCTTGAAACCCGTGCCTTTGGATTGCAGTACAGCTACTTGCCACTAGACAACGAGAGCTCCAGTCCTGAATGTGAGCTTTCACAGCCTCTTTGGAAAGTATTGGCTTGGGAATGATGTATGAAACACAATGTATGCATACTTTGTGAGCAAACCAGTATTAAAAAAAGTATTGGCATACTCTGAAATGCTTTGTGTATATTAAATGTTTATCGTATCTTTCAAGGCACTCAGCACTACTGAATTAAAACAAAATAAAATCAAGAGGTTCTTCTGGGTTTTATTGACTTGAAAACCTTTCACTGCTACAGGCCCCAAGGTTCAAGGCTTTTTATACGTTTTCCTTTTTTGCTTTGCTTTGAATGTTTTACAATGTAAGTTTTGATTATCTTTTTAATAGAGATCAGCCAAAAAAACATTTTTACAGCACTGTAAAATCATAATGTTGTCTCTTATAAGTATTTCGGTGCCTCCAACCCTTTTTAAAATTTCTTTTTCTTTTATTCAGAAGCTTTTGTATTTGTTACTTATTCCCCCAAGGCAATTCTGCTGTTACTTGGTTTATAGTTTCTCATCCCATTAAAACTTGTATATGACAATTTTTCCTTAGGATTTTACACCAAAATAAATACATTCTCTTGAAAGTGTGTTTTATAATCTAATTGCCAACTTCAACAAAATTTTAAATTAACACTAAAATGATTACTTCAACAGGTATTTTGTCTGCGTGTTGTCACATGGGGTTAATTAACCCCTTGCCATTTTGGTATGTGTTTGTTTGCTGTTAGACCAACTATAGCTCATTGCTGCCGTATCCTGAGCCATCTTCACAACTTCCATTCATGTCCGAGCCCTTGTTGCTGTCTCTGTGTCAGCTCGTCTCCTTGAGGGTCATTCTCTCTTTGGCTGATCCTCTAATTTGTCCAGCATGTTGACCTCCAAGGACTGATGACTCCTGTCAACATTCCCGAAGTATGTAGATGAACTTTCACTATCTTTTCAAAGAATACTCTGGTTGTACTTCCTCCAGGATAGATTTGTTTTTTCCCCTCTTAGCAGTCCATGTTATATTCTACCAATACCACAAAATGCTATCAAACTTTCAAATGTATAGAAAACAATTGAAAGTGCCATGGCTTGCATCAGGCCCACTTTAGTCTTTAAACTGACATCCTTGCTCTATAGTACCTTAAAGAGGTCCTTAACAGATTTTCCCAATGCACTCTATCTTTTGATTTCTTTTTTAAAATTTAATCTTTTTTAATTAATTGTAATGAACATTTACAGAGATTTTGGATCTCCATTCATTCATTGTTGCACTTTTCTCCCTGCCCACCCCTAAAGAGTTCGCTCTTTGAAAAGTAAAAGAAAAATTCCTTCCTTGGTATACAATCTCCCCCCCACCCCAAGTACACTCCACTGTGCAACCTTCATTCTGGACTCTTGTGATAACCATAATACCCTATCATATATCACTTTCCCCCCCATATATCACTTTTAAACTGTTCTCTCACTCATCTGTTTCAATGCAGTATACGTAATTTATCCAGTTTTTCTCAGTCTTACCCCAACCCTGATGGCAGTCCCATTCTACAACAGTAGTAGCACTATGCAGTATTTGTCTTTTGTGACTGAGATATTTCACTCAGCATAATGTCCTCTAGGGTCACCCATTTTGAATAATACTGCATAAGTTCCTTGTTTTTCAATGCAGCATAGTATTCTGTTGTGTGAATATACCACAGCTTCTCTATCCATTCATTTGTTGATGGGCATTTAGGTTGTTCCCTTGCTGTTGTGAACAAAGTCGTGATAAACATGGGTGTGCATATATCTGTTTGGATGTCAGTTATAGTCTCTTTAGGGTATATTCCCAGTAGTGGAATTCCTGGGTCAAATGGCATCTCTATTTGCAACTTTTTGAGAAAGTGCTACACCACTTTCCACAGTGGTTGCACCATTTTACACTCCCACCAACAGTGAATAAGGGTTCCAGTTTCTCCACCTCGCCAGCATTTGTTGCTTGCTATCTTTTGATTTCTTGACTGCTGCTCTCACGGGTGTTGATTGTGATCTAAGTAAAATAAACTCCTTAGCAACTTCCATCTTTTCTCCATTTATCATGATGTAGCATACAGATGGAGTAAGTATTGAAGAAGGATAAAACCCTTTCCTAATTTTAGACCATGCAGTATCCCATTGTTTCCAGTTTGCCTTTCTGTCACTAATTAATGCATCTTGAGTTCACATTTGATCTATTTCAGATTGCACAAGGCAGTCAAAATTTTTACTGTCAGCATCTCTGATCCATGTATATTTGTCTAGCAGGTATTGTTAATAAACTATTTGAGTCACCAAGATTCTGTTTCAAAGGACCCGAGATATAGGGCCCATGTGTCTCTAGGTGAATAGTCTAGCAGTTTTTCTCCCAGTTTATTGGGGGTTTTGGTGACCCAGCTAGGCTGCCAGCCCAAAGTCTGTGCTTCTCTGGGAGTTGAAATCCACCAGCCATTCCTAAGGAGAAAGATGGTCAATCCCTTTCCATGGGATTTATGGCACAGAATACCAGTTTGGAGGGTCAACTATGACTTGGTTCTGACTTAAAAGCAATGTGAGTGAAACCAGTTTACAGCATAATCTTTGTGATGTATGACCTTGAATTCCATTGTTTTATGTTCATTCCAGAATAAAAGCATGACTCGGGCTAGTGACAATTTTTCAAATGTCCTATCTATGACCAGCTTTTTCAAGTTATCATTCACTATTGAGTTATTTGGTTTTGGACATAAACTAAGGGGTACCTTCTTCAGCTTTAATTAAAATTCACTTATGAGCTATCCCAATAAATTCTGATTAGTAGGTCTTTTCAACTTAAAAGATTACCAGGTTGTTTGGTGTTTTTCTCTTTTAGCCTAGAGGAAAACAGCACTTGAGCTTCTGTCTCCTCAGATGAAAAATGCATCCTGTTTCTACTATTTTGAAAGTTAAAGGCTTTCTCTTGACAACACAAGCTCCAGTATCCCTAGACCACTCATGGAATTGCCTGTAGCCGCACTGCTAACTCGAAGGCTGTGCATCTCAGGAAGGTTAAGCTTCCTGAGCTTCCAAAGCTCCCAGCAGCTCTGCAGGAACAAGGTGGACAGTCTTCTCCCAGAGCGGCTCTGTAAATCAGAACTGACTTGATGGCAGGGAGTTTTTAACGTCTTCTAGGAACTCTGAGAGTTGGTATGGAGTTGTGTTGCCAGCACATAGGCAACACTTCTCTGGTGGTTCGAATCACCAGCAGTTCCAGAGGAAAGATGGGCCGTACTCTTCTGTGCAATTTACAGCCTCCAAAAATCCCACTGGAGAATCAGCTATGTGTCAGCTCGACTCGTCCCCAATGAGGATGAGAACTTTTTTGGTTTTGTTTTGTGAGATTTTTTTGTTGGTGGTTTTAGTTTCTCTCATCCACAGTCCTGCTTTTTAAGCTGTGTACCACCTCTATCTACTTTCCTTTTAATGCTTGACATACAAGTTCATTCATCTCCCATCTGGTTCTCATTCACACCTTTTTAATGATGCTACCTTTTATTAAATAGTAACCTCTGCATTACTGAGTTTAGTGACTGAATTTGGTTTGTCTTAAAAAGAACTACTGCTTTAACACTAGTAATGAGTCATTCTTCTACAATATTCTTGAGTCTTCTACATTTAATAGTTCAGTCTTTTGCTTAGGCTCTTCATACAGTTGCCTTTTAAATGCTGTAATAGTTCACTTCTCACTTTTCTTGATTTCAGTCATCCACATGATCATGACCACCACATAGTAAATACTCCATATATTAGATCTTTGAATCCTTTTTCTTGTCTGAAGTACCTATCTATCCAGATACCTGCTCAGATGGAATAAGACCAAACGTACACTTGGAGGTTTAACCAGCCACTGAACTTAGAGATTAGGATGTCGTCTTTTATTTCTCTCTCTGCCAAATCATAAACTGGATTTACCTACTAAATGATGTTATAATCTGTCTCCTACCTACTGTCCTCTTTCAGACCATCAAATCTACCAAGTTTTAGTATCTCCAATTTGGCTTCCAAATAACTGAAGTAGGGGGTGGTTTATTTAGTCCCCCCCCTTGCATTTAATACATAATAGTAGTTACTATGATGTGCCATCGATTCTTCTGCAACCCACAGCATCCTATGTTCAGCAGCTTTGAACCCTTCCCTGTCCTGAGCCAGTCTCACTAATTCTGACACACCAACCCCCTTTGATCCAGATACTGTATCAATCCATCCCATCCGGAGTCTTCCTTTCCTGAGCTTTCCACCCTTCCAAACATGTTGTCCCTCTCCTAGGACTAGTCTCCTGGCCACATGCCCAAAGTATGTGAGATGGAGCTTCAAAATGCTAGCCTTGGATTTCATTCTCTCCAAGAGAGACCTGTTTGTTTCCTTCACAATCCATGGTATGTTCAAGATTTCTCCAGCACCACAACTCAAAGGCATCGATTCTTCTGTCAACCTTATTCATTGTCCAGCTCTCTGAAGCATAACAAGTAATTGAGAAGACCATAGCCTGGATGAGGCACACCTTAGTCCCTAGACTGATACCGTGGCTTTTCAGCACTCTGGAGAGGCCCTTGACAGCCCATTTTCCCAATGCACTTAATTCTCTTTTGATTTCCTGACTGCTGATGTTGCTTGTGGATTCAAGCAAACATTGTTAACAATCTCAATCTCTTCTCCATCTATTGTGGTGCTGCCAGTTGGCCCAGTGTTGAAAATCTTTGTTGTCTTGATGTTGAGCTCCAAGACATTCAGATATTTGTTGAATGTGTGCATTAAAGTGTTTCAGTAACCTATAATAATAGTACCCTGAACACTCAGTAAGTGATAAAACATTTAATAATTTTTAAACGTTAACTTTTTCAAAACATACACGTATTTCTACTGACTTTTCAAAAACCTTAAAGCTGGCGAGAAGCTAGTGGCCAGAAGCTGCACTGCAATCCACGAAGTGCATGGTTCAAATCCACCAGATGCTCTGCTGGAGAAGGAGGAACAATCTCCTTCTGTACCAGTCAGATCTGATTTGATGGTACACACACACACAAAAAAAATTAAAAAACACCTTAAAGCTAATTCATGAAGTATATAGGGTATTCAATCAAAATACAAATTGGAAAATTTAGGTATGAAGAGGTTTAATTGTAAAAGGTTGTCTCGTGTAATTTACAAAAAAATTTATGGAAAGGTCTGATAGATCCTTTTCCCAGAAAAATCTATATCTGTGCATACACAAGCCTTGTATGTAGTTATAGCAGTTGATTCTATGCATTCCACATTGAAAACTCCTCTATTTAATTGCAGAACAGAGATTAGGATTTAAGGCTCTTTGCTATCAAATGCTCAGCCTTCTCTATTTGAGCTGCTAGTGAAGGTATTAGGGATTTGAAGATTTTTATCCCCATAAACTATACCTTGAAAAAGGCAAAATAAATACAGTTCTCACTCATCTGTCACTGGTGGGGTTCTGCAGACTTCATAAGGCTGTTCGGAAATTGGTGGCTATTTTAATGTCTTCTTTTGGAAAAGGAGAGAGAGAAACAGAAGCATAGTAAATAAAATTAAAAAATCTGAGTGGAGAAAAATTAAAAATACCAGAATCTAGTATGCAGGCCAGAAAAAGAGTATATAGCAAGAAGCTTTGTGGTTTCATAACTAGAAAATTGTGTTTCCAGAAATGTAGCAGGCTAGGGAATTTCTGTCCAGCCCCACTGAAAGCAAAAATCAATAACTTTTTCCAAAATAACTTTTTAAAAATTGACTCCAGCACAGTTGGAATGGACTCATAGCTGACCCTTCAGTGGGTTTTCAGAACCTGTAAACTGTATAGGAAGAAATTGCTCATCTTTCTTCTACAAAACAGCCAGTGGATTCAAATCACCAACGTCTTGGTCTTTGAGCAAGCAGTGCAAATCTCTACAAACTAAGCACCAGAGTTCCCTATTCTAAAAGAAAAGTACTGGAAAAACTACCAGGTCAAGATCTAGGTTAAAATGTCAATCTGAAGAGTAATTTTAACCCTGAGAGCATTTAGCAGATCATGAGATAATTACAAGATTTTATTTTCAGGACCTGACAGGACATCACAAACAGAAATCAAAGCCCAAGGTCTGTCCAAGGTGGTAGTGTGTATCGAGTTAGAACCAGCTCATAGCTGAACTTCCAGTTTTCAAAGGCAGTAAATCACAAAGGAAGAGATTGCCCATCTTTTTCCCACGGACCAGCTGGTGGATTCAAACTAGAGCCTTTGGTTGGCAACACAGGTCTTTACCACTAAGCTACCAGAACTCCCTCTATCTAAGGTAGGGAATTAAATAAAAGGCACATTTCACTATAAACAGGCCATGGGAAAGTCTGCTGTTAGGGACCTCTCCAAAGTACTGAAGAGCAATGAATGGTGTGTCTCTGGACACTAAGGTGCATCTGATACAGGCCATGGTCTTCGCAATCACTTGTTATGCATCAGAGAGTTTGGACAATGACCAAGGAGGATAGAAGGAGAATTAATGCCTTTAAGCTATGGTGCTGGAGAAGAGTATTGAGAGTACCATGGACTGCCAAGAAAACAAACAGATTCATCCCGGAAAGGGTTAAACTGGGTAGCTCCTTGGAGGCAAGGATTCTGAGGCTCCATCTAGCATACTTTGGACATGTTGTGAGGAGAGACCGGTCCTTGGAGAAGGATGTCATGCTTGGGAGGGTGGAGGGACAGCGCAGGAGGGGAAGGCCCTCTATGAGGTGGATTGATTCAGTGACTGGGGTAATAGGGATGGGAGGTCAGAGACAGTGTGATTGGCACAGGTTACAACAGGGTTTAGGGCTGTTGTATATAGTGTCGCTATGAGTGGCAAGTGACTCGACGGCACATAACAGCAACAACAACAATTGGCTCCCTAATTAGGGAGAACTGATGGTCTATTGGTAAGTAGCTGTGCTGCCAACCTTAAGAATTGTGGTTTAAATCTACCAGCTGCGCCATAGAGAAAGAACAGTCTCCTTGTTATTACTGCCTCTGAAAACACGCTGGAGGGTCAGCTATGAGTCGGTTCTCACTTAAAAGGGCACACAACAACAGGAACAATTGGCTACACCTCGGGATAAAGCAGTCTGTGGAACAGTCCAAACATGGAGGAACTGCAGATTAACCAAAGCAGGAAAAGAGAGCAAAGGGGTTGCATCCTTAGGAAAGACAGAGGGGCACCTTAAACTGTACAGCAGCCACGGAAGCCAGAATGGGATTCCCTACAAGGAAGTAACTGCCAACATAGAACACTGTTTGCAGTAAAACTGTATGGCAAGAATAAAGATCAAGACATTTTCAGGTCATTAAAAAAACACCTTCAAAGGAAATTCTAAGGAATGAGTGAATGAAGAACCACACAAGTAGTAAACATGGACAAATGTTAGACATGTCTTAATGCATTTAATTTGAAGAATATTTAAGATAGATAAGTCAGTGCACAGCAAATAGAATTCAAAGTCCTTTAAGACTTAGATTGTCAGGAAGCAGGTAAAGTAACTTTTTAGACATTAAGTATATACAATTAATTAATAGAAGTGGGAATAAAGTATAACTAAAAATGATGGAACCATCAAAATTTTTCAAAGGTTTCAAAGAGGAAAAGGAAACAGGGCAAACAGCAAAAAACAAAGATGAATCACTCTAATCCTACACACATGCATAAAAGATATGTATACCTGTGTGTATGTGTGTGTATTGTTACCGTTGTGCGCTGTTGAATTCTAACCAACTCTTTGCTGACCCTTCAGAGGCAGTAAATTGCATAGACAATTACCCATCCTCTCACAGAGCAAGTGGTGGATTCAAACTGTACCTTTGGGATTGCAACACAGCTTCTTATCTCTCTTTTACAAGATCTCTCTTTGTATTTGTTATGTGCCATAGGGTAAGCACCGATGCATAGCTAACTCTGGTGGGTTTTCAGAGATAGTAAATTGCACAGGAGGAGGATGCCCACCTTTCTCCCACAGAGCAGCTGGTAGATTAGAAGTTAGTACCTTTGGGTTGGCAGTGCAGCTCCTTACCACTAGGCAGATAGATGGTAGATAGATAGATAGATAGATAGATAGATAGATAGATAGATAGATAGAGAGAGAGAGAGATAGATAGATATAGATAGTTTTACACACAGAGATATTACAGGGTGTAGTGTCTAAGGGTGAAATGGATTGCTAAAGTAACTGGGACGATGGGGTAGGTGTGTTGGAATCAGTGAGAGTAGCTCAGGACAGAGCAGGCTTCAGAGTTGCTGTGCCTAGGTTCTTTAGGGGTCACAGGAGACTCGATGGCACATAACAACATCAACAGTGTGTCAGGAAATGTGAAGATAGCAAAGGATAGAACGCGGTTCAGAACTGCTATTCGTAGAATCAGTGAGTCGTACTCAACACGTTGGCACCTAACAGCAACATATGTATGTATGTATATACACACACACACACACACACACACACACACACACACACACACACACAGTATATACACACAAACTTTGTTACCAGATGGACTAAATATTCTCAATAGATCGATTAATTTTTTTTATTTATAGGAGAACAAAAACATGAAAAGTAAAAAGGTTGAAAATCTTTTTTTTAAGGGAATAACTTAGTGAAAATAATTGCTGCTATTTGTAAGTCAGAGAATTTGTTTGCTTGAGGTTTTTTATCACAATGGGCTCAAACAACACATTGCATCAATGGGCACTAGGAAAGTGTGCCAACCAAGAGTGGCACTCACGGGGACAGAGCATTCCAGCCACGTGCGCACAGCTTTGTTTACTGAGCTCCAGGGATAATATGTGCTTCTGGCAAAGAGTTTGCACCCAACTACCCTTCAGATTATGGCAATGCACAAAAACCACAGTTACCAATATCAGTGGCCAATCAGCACACAGCAAAGTATCCATTGTGAGAAATTGTACTGGCTATTAATTATTCCAGATGCTCTTCCAGTTTTTATATATTTTCACATCTATCTTTTTCCAGGACTTAGGTAAGAAGGAGAGGGTAAAAGCCATCTGTAGGGCTTTTCCAGACCACAAAGATTTGCCATTGAAAACAAGCATGCCAAGATATAACAGTGATGAGAAAGTTTAAATAACCCAAGAATTCTGAAACACTCCACTCTGGTTAGAACTACTGCCTTTATTATTAGCCACAACCCAAATCCTAATGCAAGACTGTTTCAAAGTGCTTTATAATACTAATTCCATTCTAAATCTTATTCGTAGCATTCTCTCTACTGTTTAGAGTTTGGAGCAGCAAAAGACAGTCAAGACTTGTTCTGTGAGGGTTATGTAACTTACTGCCTTACCCTGCCTCAAGGTGGATAGGTCACTTTTTCCTACAGAGAGCAAAGAGGAAAATGATTGCACCCTGGAAAAAGGGCACACACAGTTCATGTCACATTCGGGCTGTGCAAATCCATTAATGTGTGAGAACGTGGTGTTTCACATAGAACAACCTGAAAAAAATAAACCTGTGGGGAGCTATGCAGACAATATCTATGTCTACAAGAGCTCTGGGTTTATTCTGTACAATGTGTGCATATTATTATTAAGAAAATACAGTAAGCATTTTTTATAAATGAAAGCAACAAATTCTGGTCTCTTGAATCAGACACCAGAGTACTCCGAACTCTTCTGAGAATGAAGACTGACCAATGGCTGGAAGTGAATGAAAAGCGTTTTCTCTGTTGTAGGCTACTAACCCGTTGGAAAAACAAAGGTCTATAGAATGAAAAGGCGACTCTATCCCACCTTTGGTGTAATGCATATACACACAGACAAAAATCTCATTTCTTTCAACCACAGACAGAGAACAAAGTAATAATACGTTTATATACCACAGACATGGGGTGGGGGGAAACATGTTTAATGTCAGTTTTGTTTTTTTTTTAAATGTCAGTTTTTAATTGAGTAAGGTAAAAACCCAAGTTGGAAGTCAGTTCCAACTGAGGCTATGAATTTTTTTTTATTGAGTCTTCATCCAATCTTGATGCCACATTTTTCTCTAATTTTTATGATTATTTTTTCAGCATAGAGATTGACTAGATTTAGTGAAAAGATACAACCCTGATGTATACTTCCTAATTTTAAACTACAGTACACAGCAACCGCTTTTCTGTTAGCAGCTTAACACTTCTGCCACTAGGTAAGGCAGAAATACTTGAAATCTTGATAGATATAAAATGAAACATTCAATAAAACTGTCTTCTTGAGAACGGTGGAGAGGAGAATTTATTTTTAATCAATAGTAAGTTGTTAAAAAAATTAGTAAGTTATTATTGTTAGATGCCATAGAGTCAAGTACAACCCATAGCGACCCTGTGAACACACTCAAACCCCGTCCTGTCCTATGCCATCCTCACACTTCCTGACACATTGGAGCCCATTGTGTCAATTCATCTGGTCTAGGGTCTTCCTCTTCTTTGCCAACCCTCTACCTTTCTGAGCATTATGACCCTCTCCAAGGAATAGCCCCTCCTAGCAATGTGCCCCAAATACGTGAGGCTAAAAACTTCATCATCCTTGTCTCTCAAGAGCACTCCGGCTGTGCAAACAAAGTTGTTCTTTTGGCTGTCCATGGGATGGTCAGTGCTCTTCTCCAACATCACAGCTCAAAGGCATCAATTATTCTTCTGTCATCCCTATTCATTGTCCAGCTCTCAGATGCATAGCAAATGATTGGAAAGACCGTAGCCTCAACCAGATGCACCTTAGGCCTCAAACTGACACCATTACTCTTCAGTAATTTGGAGAAGTCCCTAACTGCAGACTTTCCTAGTGTAATATGTCTCCTGATTTCATGACTGCTGGTACCAAGGGTGTTAATTGTGGATCCAGTTTAGATGAAATGAATGACAATTTGAATCTTTTCTCATGCTGTTGCCTATCAGTCCAGTGGTAAGAATCTTTGTATCCTCAACATTGAGACACAACCCATGTTGAAGACTGTATGCTTTGATCTGCAACAAATTTCAAGTCCTCCTCACTTACAGCAAGCAAAGTTGTGTCATATGCACAATGCAGGTCATTGATGAGTCTCCCTCTGGTCCTGATTGCCACACGTCTCTTCATAGAGTCCAGTTTCTTGAAGAGTTCACTCAGCACACATATTGACTAGGTATGGAGATAGAATACAACCTTGACACACACCATTCTTAATTTTAACCCATGCAGTGTTCCCTTGCTCTTTTCACACAGCAGCCTCTGGTTTAGGTATAGGTTTCGCATTAGCACGATCAAGTGTTCTGGGATTCCCATTCTTCTCAGCGTCAGCCACAGTTTGGTGTGATCCACTCAATCAAACACCTCAGCATAATCAATGAAACACAGACATTCCTCTGGTACTCCCTGCTTTCAGCCAAGATCCATCTAACATTAGATACAATATCCCTAGTACCATGACCCCTTCTAAACGCAGCTTGCACTTCTGGCAGTCCTCTGTTACGTGCTGTTCCAGTCGTTTTTGGATAATCTTCAGCAGAATCTTGCTCACATGTGATATCAAAGATATTGTTCAATAATCTCCACACTCAGTGTATCACATTTCTTTGAAATGGGAACAAATACAGATCTCTTCCAGTCCTTTGGCCAAGTGGTTTTCTTCCAGATTTCTTGACACATTTGGTGAGCACTAGGGCAGCATCTGTTAGTTGAAATACATCAATTGATAGACCATCAATTCCTGGGGCCTTATTTTCTGCCAATTCCTTCAAAGCAGTTTGAACTTTTTCCTTCATCACCACAGGCTCTTGCTCGTATGTTGTTTCATTAAGTTGTGTGTCTGCCAATTTCTTTCAGCACAGTAGCTCTTTATACCCTCTCCAACTTCTTTTAATACTTCCTGGATCATTTAATATTCTGCCCAAAGCATCCTTAAATATAGCAACTCAAGGTTTGAATTTGTTCTTCAGTTCCTTGAGCTTAAGAAATGCTGAGCAAGTTTGGCGCTTTGATTTTCTGACTCCTGCTCCTTGCACATTTCATTATAATATTTTACTTTGTCTTCAAAAATGAGTAACCCTTTTTAAAAAACAGCACACACAAATGGCATCTTTATGCAAGGACCTCACCTGATAGAGAACATAGGAATCAGATTGATTACATCTGTGGTTCATATGGACTATGGGACAGACCATCAATTACTCATGAGTGCATTCACATTGAGATAACTGAAACTTCATACAAATTAAGTACCTATGTTCATCAGAAGACTATCAAAATAGTAAAAAGATAACTTACAGACTGAGGGAAAACTCTCAATAATGACATATCTGATGTTGTTGTTGTTGTTGTTGTTGTTATGTGCCCTCGAGTTGCCTGCTACTCATAGCTACCCTATGTACAAAAGCTCTAAACCCTGTTCCATCCTGTGCCAATCTCACTGTCTCTGACACACCTACCCCCACCACCCCAATCACTGAATCAATCTACCTCATACAGGGCCTTCCCTTCCTGAGCTGTCCATCCACCCTCCCAAACATGACACCCTTCTCCAAAGACTGGTCCCTCCTTGCAACATGTCCAAAGTATGTCAGAAGAAACTTCAGAATCTTTGCCTCCAAGGAGCAGCCTGGTTTAACCCTCTCCAGGAAGAACCTGTTCATTTTCTTAGCAATCCATGGTATATTCCATACTCTTCTCCAACACCACAGCTCAAAGGCATCAATTCTCCTTCTATCCTCCCTAATATGCATAGCAAGTGATTGCAAAAAACCATGGCCTGTATCAGATGCACCTTAGTCTCCAGAGTGACACAATTGCTCTTCAGTACATTGGAGAGGTCCCTAAGAGTAGACTTTCCCATCTCAATATGTCTTTTAATGTCCTGGCTGCTGGTGCCAAGAGTGTTGTTGACTGTGGAGCCAAGAAACTAAACCTATTAACAATCTCAATCTCTTCACTATCCGTTCTGATGCTGCCAACTGGCCCAATGGTGAGAATCTTTGTTTTCTTGATGTTGCGCTTCAATCCATATTTAAGTCTGCAGTCCTTGACCTTCTGCAGCAAGCAGTTTCCGCAAAAGGGAAGATAATTTCAACAATACAACTTTAACTGATTAAAAAATGGGCAAAAGATGTGAACAGATACATCATCCAAGTGGATATTCAGGCAATCCAACAAATATGGAAATTGGTAATCATTAGCCACTCTTCTTGTTGTTGTTAAGAACTGTCCAGTTGACTACAACTCATAGTGACTCAATGAACAAATGGATAAATACAGTAATGAAAGAGACTGGAGAGTGCTGAGATAGATCCACACTCATACAATTAGTTTTCTATAAAGTTGTCAAAGCAATTGAACAAGCAAATGGTAACTTTGAGTTTGTTTTTTATTTTTCTCCTCTCTCTCCACCAAGTAGAACTAAAACTTCTGGCTATCTAAAAATTTTTGAAAACAAACAAACAAAAAAACCAAACACCACCAAACTCACCAAGCAAATTTGAACCCTTATGTAATTATCACCTAAATCATTAATTCAAGAATGATCTCTATTTGCAACTTTTTGAGAAAGCGCCATACCACCTTCCACAATGGTTGCACCATTTTACACTCCCACCAACAGCGAATAAGGGTTCCAGTTTCTCCACAACCTCACCAGCATTTGTTGCTTGCTGTTCTGTTAAATTTTGCAATTCTGACTGGGGTGAGATGACATCTCATAGTTGTTTTGATTTGCATGTCTCTTAGAGCTAGGGATTTTGAACATTTCTTCATGTGCTTGTTGGCCATCTGAATGTCTTCTTTGGTGAAGTGTCTGTACCTTTAAAAAAAACCTATTTCTTATTGATTTTCATACGATGTGAACTAGTCAATCATTCATGTGACCCTCACTCAAAAGAGTCTGTGTCTTGTGGGAAATTCTGAACTAGAATATCTATCTGCTTTAGCAACACATGTCATTAGATCATCCTTCAACAGGCCCAAAACTACAAGTCCTATGAAATATTCCTTCAAAAGACCTGAGCTTTCAGTGTAGACAGAACTTTCTGAACAAAATCTCAGCCCTTCTAGATATAATTTGTTTTTATTGTATGACCACTGTCCTAAGTAAGGAACACATGTCATGTCACTCACATGCATGCCTCTGTGACGGACACTATTCCTTTGTGTCATGCATTCTGATAGTGCCTAATCTGTTCTGTTCTACTCCAGTAGAATACTGGTTCTAGTTCACAAGACTGAGTTGTTAAACCACTAGTGCTCATGGCTTGCAATTGAACAGCACTGTCTAAAAGCAAGATGTCACTTTGAGGACTAAGGTGCACCTAATTCAGGCCATGGTCTTTTCAGTCACTTGCTATGCATCAGAGAGCTGGACCATGAATAAGGATCACAGAAGAAGAAGTGAAGTCTTTGAGCTGTGGTTTTGAAGAAGAGCATGAATAGCCCATGGATTGCCCAAAACCCAAACAGGCATGTCTCAGGAAAAGTGTGGCCAGAGTGCTCCTTAGAGGCAAGGATGGCGAGGTTACCTCTCACATATTTTGGACATGTTGCTAGAAGAGGCTATTCTTTGAAAGGGGACATCATGCTTAGAAAGGTGGAGGGCTGGTGAAAGGGAGGTGGACTGACACAGGGACTGCAGCAATGGACTCAAATATATCCGAGATGATGAGGATGCCACAGACAAGGTGAGATTCAGGTGTTTTATTCACAGAGTTGCTAGGAGTCATATTGGACTCAATGGCACCTAAGGACAACAAACTGACCCAGCATAGCATCACCCATCCAGGTTGCTACTTACAAAATGGCAGCATCCCTCCAGAAGCCCTAAATCAAACGGTTGCCTAAGCCAAAAGTAAGAGCTCCACTCTAAGTGAATCAACTTAAGGAATGTAGTGGATAAATGGACTTGCTATCTGTGCTATTTTCTTTGTGGAGACAGACAAGCAGGAATAGGGGGAAAGAATAAGCTGTTAACTTCAGGCTGAGCACATGAGGTGCTCAAGTGGCATTCCTTACTCCCTTCAACAACTCGCTTCAGCAGGTATTAGCCCCATTTCACAGGTGGGAAAACTGAGGAGCACAAATGTAAACTTGGAAGCAGGAGTGGCATCCACTTCCACAAAAGCTTACCTCTGGAAACCCCGTGAACCTGGAGAAATGACATAAATTATACAGGAAGTATCCAGGACTTTCTTTCATAGGGTCACTATGAGTCACCTGTGACTCAATGGCACTTAACAACAACAACAGATGTAAAGTGGTATGTTGGGGCCACACAGCTAGTGAAGAAGAAAGGGAGATTTCAAGCTAGGGCTGCCTGACTCTATAGTCCACCATTGTCATTCTCTTAACTGGTTGGCCCCACTTACATAGAAAAGAGTCCCTCTGGCTTGCCTAGTTCCCTTATGTCTGTCCACATGCATGTCACTCCAGGAAGACATTATTTCTCATTCTAGTCTAGGAAAGTCTGCGGTTAGGAACCTCTCCAAAATACTCAAGAGCAACAGTGTCTCTCTGGAGACTCAGGTCCGCCTGATACAGGCCATCGTTTTTGCAATCACTTGTTATGCATCAGAGAGTTGGACAATGACTAGGGAGGATAGAAGGAGAATTGACGCCTTTGAGCTGTGGTGCTGGAGAAGAGTGTTGAATGTACCATGGACTGCCAAGAAAACAAACAGATTCATCGTAGAGAAGATTAAACCAGGCTGCTCCTTGGAGGCAAGGATTCTGGGGCTTCGTCTGACATACTTTGGACATGTTGTAAGGATAGACAGGTTTTTAGAGAGGGACATCATGCTGGGTAGAGTAGAGGGACAGCGCAGGAGGGGAAGACCCTCTATGAGGTGGATTGATTCAGTGACTGGGGTACTCAGGATGGGTGTGTCAGAGGCAATGCGATTGTCACAGGATAGAGCAGGGTTTAGGGCTCATAGCGACCCTATGTATAACAGCCCTAAACCCTGCTCTATCCTGTGACAATCGCTATGAGTCGCAAACGACTCGCAACAAACAACAACAACAGTCTATGTAGGGTGTGCCTGATACAGGCCATGGTCTTTGCAATCACTTATTATGCATCAGAGAGTTGGACAATGACTAAGAAGGACAGAAGGAGAATTGATGCCTTTGAGCTGTGGTGCTGGAGAAGAGTATTGAATGTACCATGGACTGCCAAGAAAACAAACAGATCCTGGATAGGGTTAAACCAAGCTGCTTCTTGGACACAATGATTCTGAGACTTTGTCTGACATACTTTGGACATGTTGCAAGGAGTCTTTGGAGAAGGACGTCATGCTTGGGAGGGTGGAGGGACAGCGCAGGAGAGGAAGACCCTCCACGAGGCGGACTGATTTGGTGACTGGGGTAATGAGGGTAGATGTGTCGGAGACAGTGAGATTGGCACAGGATAGAGCAGGGTTTAGAGCTGTTGTACGTAGGGTCGCTGTGAGTCCCAGGCAACTCAGCGTCACATAACAACAGCAGCAGCCTATGTATTTACTTGCATTTTCGTTTTCATGAGGTCTTGCTGTCTTTAGCCATTGTGTGTGTGCAATATCGGGCATGTGCGAGCGTGCAGGTGAATGTTCGCGTCCTGTTCTTCTGCCCAGACCACACACAGGCTTTAGTAACCAGGTCCTTGCATTTTGGGGAACTGAATTGAGATGATTTCTTCCATGATTCCATGTTCTGCTGCCTCATCTGACCTAGCCACTCATGAATGACACACTCGAGCCTTCCCAGCTATTTTTAGTTCCTTAGTCGCTGACTTGACTTGTACACTGAAGCAGCAGCAGGAGCTGGGGAATCTGTATTAGCTTCATCAAAACTGCATATTGGGCAGCCGATTGCCTGTAACAGTGGTCCAAGGGCTGCAAAGAAACCTGGGCAGAGCTTGCCTAGTGAGAAATGAAGAGCTGCCCCTAGCAGCATTCCAAGTACAGCAGGTATGTCATGTGCCCTGGGCAGCTCCGAAGAGTTGCTGTTATCCCCACAAGGCCCAGCATCCTTTCATGAGCGCTGTACGCTTCCAGCGGCATTTCCCCTGGCACAAGGGCAAGAGAGTACTAGGTGAGGCACCGAATGATGTTGTCAGGTATCATAAATATGACAAGCTCCTGACTGAGGCAGCCAGACAAGTGGAAGCATATCTGCTGAGGACTTACCCCTAGAAACATCTGTTCATCTTGATATTGGAGAAGGTGCTCATTATCCTCACTATGCCCGTGCTGTCACCCCAGCTCATCTGGGACTGTGGGAGAGAAGAGAGTGAGAACATAAGGGGAGAGATAAGGGTACCCTAACTAACCCACAGCCAGCGGCCCGGAGCACTCGTCATCGTGCACACCATGACAAGAACTGGAGATTAACTCCTATCCCTGAACCACTTCTTCAAAGACTTTCTGATTGTGATGGTTCATTGTATATGCCAAGTTAGGTTCATGTGTCAGCTTGTTGTTGTTAGGTGCCGTCA
This sequence comes from Elephantulus edwardii, assembly GCF_000299155.1. NCBI lineage: Eukaryota > Metazoa > Chordata > Mammalia > Macroscelidea > Macroscelididae > Elephantulus > Elephantulus edwardii. Next base: position 9,230,456 of record NW_006399772.1, on the reverse strand, counting down.
AGTAGAGCAGGACCCGTAGCAATCCTATAAATAACAGATCTGAACCCTGGCCTGTCCTGTGCCATCCTCACACTGTGTGACACACAAGAGCCCATTGTGGTAGTCACTGTGTCATTCTACCTGCTTGGGGGTCTTCCTCTCCTTTGCCAGCTCTCCACCTTTCTGAGCATTGAGTCCCACTCCAAGGAACAGCCCCTTCCTAGCACTCTTTATGTACATAGAGCACGCCGGCTGCACCCTCTCCAAGTCATATTTGTTTGTTCTTTTTGCTGTCCATGGGATGCTCAGTGCTCTTTCCCAACACCACAGCTCAAAAGCATCAATTATTCTTCTGTCATCCTTACTCACTGTCCAGCTCTCAGATGCATAGCAAGTAATGGGAAAGACTGTGGCCTGAATCAAATGCACCTTAGTCTTTAAATTGACATCGTTTACTCCTCAATTTGAAGAGGTCTCTAACTGCAGACTTTCCCAGTGCATTTCCTTAATTCCTGACTGCTAATACCAAGAGTGTTAATTGTGAACACAAGTAAGATGAAGTTGTTGACAGTTTCGATTTTTTTCTCCATTTATCATGATGCTGCTTATTGGTCCAGTGGTAAGAATCTTTGTTTTCTTGACATTAAAATGCAATCCGTATGTCAGCTTAGTTAGTATAGATATAGATGATATAGATATACAGCTATAGCTGATATAGCTATAGCCAGATATGGAGAGAGAGAAAGAGAGCGAGCAAGCGCGGTATCTGTCTGTCTGTCTCACATACACACACACAATGTTTTACAGTATCTCCCTTGTGTTGTCCATGGTCTGATTACACAGTTTCAAAATAAGTGTTATAAATCATAAACTCTATGCCTGTGTTTATCACTCCATTTGAGAATGGGCCATCTTTGTTAGGCTTATGAAACAGGATTAGTCAGGTGCGTCTTTACTAATTGATTTTAAAAAAGAACCACAGAAGCAGAGATGCTGAACAATGTGAAGCTTGTCCCTGAAGAAGCTCAGAGACGTAGTCTTCCTCTGGAGCTATCAGAGAAAGCTTTCCCGAGAGCCAGAGACCTAAACTCAGATTCTAGCCTTCTAAAGAGTGGGAAGTAAATGTCTTCAATTAAGCCATTCACTTGTCCTATTTCTAGTTTGCTTTGTTTTTTCCATTGTGGAAAAAGTCTTAAAGGGGGGAAAATTAGGTAAAGTTTCACTTACCAAAATATACCCAAAAGGTTATCATAGAACAAAGAAAGGTTTAAATCAAGGCCTCCCCAACTCTCATAGTATTGTGTCTCAATTTTCAGAGTCACCTTTTGAAAGCTTGAAACTTAACCTAAAACATTTGAAAATAAACTTGAATAAATGAACATGAGAAATGTTTCTCTTTGGAGCTGTGACACTTTTTTTTGTATTATGAGCTTGTGAGATCTGGTCTGACTCATTTCTGTTATAGCCAGCTTACTACAGATCTGAGGGTTCATATGTTTACTTTCAGAACTAGCTCCATTTAAAGCTATAGACCTTAAAATCACTCTTGTATCCATAAATTGATTATGTTGTATTATGTACCGACAAGTCAAAACTAATTTATAGATGACCCTCTAGCCGGTTTTCAGAGGCTATAAATTGCATGGAGATTGGCCTCTTTCTCCCACAGAGTATCTGGTGGATTTGAACCATGTGCCTTTGAGCTCCCAGCACAACTCCTTATCATTAGGTCAATAGATTCAAACAAGATTCCTAAATTACTGTTGGTTGTTCTGCCTCTTAAGTCTGTTTTTTTAAAAAAATATATTTATTAATTTTAATGAAAGTTTACAGAGACTTAGAATTTCCAGTCATTTACTGTTGCACTTTTCTCCCTGCTCATCCCCCACCCTTCAAATCACTCTTCTTGAAAAGAAAAAGAAAAACTCTTTCGTTGTTATGCAATCCCTCGCCCCAAGTTCATTCCACTATGCAGCCCCTTCATTCTGGACGTCTGTAATGACACGAACACCCATTCATATGTCATTTTAAACAATCTCTCCCTCCTCTGTGTCAATGCAGTATACATCATTAACTCCTCCTTTTCTGTCTTCCCTCAACCATGATGTCAGTCCTGTTTTACAACAGTGGCCCTTAGGCAATATTTGTCCTTTTGTGACTGAGATATCTTCAGTCTCCACAGTCAACAGTCTTGGCACCAGCATCCAGGAAATTAAAAGGCGCATTGCCATGGGAAAGTCTGCTGTTAGGGACCTCTCCAAAGTACTGAAGAGCAATGGTGTCTCTCCAGAGACTAAGGTGCGTCTGATACAGGCCATGGTCTTTGCAATCACTTGTTATGCATCAGAGAGTTGGACAATGACCAAGGAGGATAGAAGGAGAATTGATGCCTTTGAGCTGTGGTGCTGGAGAAGAGTATTGAGAATACCGTGGACTGCTAGGAAAACAAACAGATTTGTCCTGGAAAGGGTTAAACCGGGTGGCTCCTTGGAGGCAAGGGTTCTGAGGCTCCGTCTAACATACTTTGGACATATTGTGAGGAGAGACCGGTCCTTGGAGAAGGACATCATGCTTGGGAGGGTGGAGGGACAGCGCAGGAGAGGAAGGCCTCTATGAGGTGGATTGATTCAGTGGCTGGGATAATTGGGATGGGAGTGTCAGAAACAGTGCAATTGGCACAGGACAGAGTGGAGTTTAGGGCTGTTGTACATAGGGTCGCTATGAGTCGCAAGAGACTCAACGGCACATAACAACAACAACAACCTCATTTCCCTTTTTTCTTTGCTTTTTTCTTGTTGAATGAACAATCTTATCAGCCCTGGAGAGTTTTGCAGTCTAGAGTTTGCTGATTGCTGCCCTCTGGTAGCTAGTCTGTCTGAAAAAAGAGGGGCAATCTCTGAAAATCCACTGGGTCAGTTCTGACGCAACAGCAATGAGTCGCATTCTTTGGTCCAGATCCCAAGTGACAGAAATTGCTGGTAGCTGAGTCATTCTGGGTGGAGACCAGATCCGACTAGAACTGGGCAAGATAGGCCTGCGGACGAGCTTCTGAACACTCACAGCCTTGGAGGCACGACAGTGCTGCAAACATGGGGCTGCCATGTGCTATAATCCCCTCCATGAAAACTGACAACACCATTGTCTAGAAATTACGGTTCTATATAAGCAAAATTGTTAAACAGAGTATTTCCTGAAGTTGATATACTGATATGCTGTTGTTGTTAAGTGCCTTCAAGTTGTAGATGACTCATAGTGACCCTGTGAACGAAAGACCTGAACACTTGTATAACTTATGAGAGAAGATTTATTTTTTTTTAACTGGGTTTGCCTCTTTGAGGGCTATGAATTCCAAGATGATGTGGCTACTGTTATTAGTCACATAAACCCCAAAATTAAGCCCGCTGTAATCAAGTAGATTCCAGTTCACAATGGCCCCACATCAGGTTTCCAAAGCTGTAAATCTTTACAAGAGGAAACTTCCCATCTTTTGTCCACAGAGCACCTGGGGGATTTGAATCACCAGCCGTTTGATTAGCAGCACAACACATAACAACACACCACGCTGGCTTGCTGTCAGTCACATGTGGTTGTTATGTCCCATTGGGTCAGAACCAACTCTCAGCTGACCCTCCAATGACTTTTCAGAGCCTGTAAATTGCACCCGGGAACGGCGGGGCAGACAAGATTGTCCATCCTTCTCCTGAGGAGCAGCTGGTGGATTCCAACCCCCTTCCTTTGGGTTGTCAGTGCAGCTCCTTACTCTCTAGACTGCCTTTTAGTCACCCTTTTAGTCACAGAGAGAATCCTATTTTTCAGGATGAGAAAGAAAGCTGAGGTTTTGAAGGAAGCCGGCACGATCAACAAAACCCAGGGACCCAGTCAAGCAGCTGCATCCTTGGTCTTGTCTTAGCCATTTCCATGAGTCAAAAAATTCACTTTTCTGCTTGACAGAGTTTGAGTTGGATTATGATACTGGCAACTTACAAATGCCAGACTAGCACAGTTGTATGCAGTGAAACATGGACACGGCCCTTTAAAAGATTTTTCTCAAATTATTCTCACTAAGACTATTCTTTTTTTAACTCTAAGAGGATTAAAGACCAAGGGAGGGGGGAAAAAAATAAAAGCTTAACATGAGGCATAGTAAAATTGCTTCGCCTGTGAGCCAAAGAATATTTTCACTAAGATTCTATAAATTAACTTTTAAAAAATATGTACTAAATACTTTCAAATCATACTTTACCAGTACAATGAAGGGAAGACGTTTAGAGAGAGTCACGTCACTTCTGATGACCCAGTGACGGAAGAGTTTGAGTAAGAACATCTGTGCTATGATGTATTGACATGCCCTAGGAATCGTCACACCCCCTGAAAGCCACTACTGTCAATTTGACCCCGACCCAGGGAGACCCTCTGTCAGGTTTCCAAGGTTATAAATCTTAACCAGAGGAGAGGAGTTGGCCTCATCTCTGTGTCACACAGCTGCTGGCTTTAGTCTGCTAAACTTTCAGGTAGCAGCCCATAGTGGAGCCTATTCAAATCACAGACTTTAAAGCCACACAGGGACCCACTGGGGAAATCTTGACAAACAGAAAAGCTTGAGAACCACAACTCTGATTTCTGCACCTTAACCTTTTCAAAGATTATCCAAAAACGACTGGAAAAGCACATCAGCAGAGAATTGCCAGAAGTCCAGGCTGGGTTTAGAAGGGGTCGTGGTACTAGGGATATTGTAGCT
>NW_006399772.1:9222854-9224799 GCF_000299155.1 Elephantulus edwardii | reverse complement strand
GCTTGGGAGGGTGGAGGGTCGGCACAAGAGGGGAAGACCCTCTATGAGATGGATTGATTCAATGACTGTGGTAATCAGGATGGGTGTGTCAGAGGCAGTGCGATTGGCACAGGATAGAGCAGGGTTTAGGGCTGTTATACATAGGGTCACTATGAGTAGCAAACAATTCAACGGCGCATAACAACAACAACTTTTTCAAAATTATCTGACCTTTATATTTTACTTTGTTGGGTTTTTTCAATGGTAAAAATCCAAAGTCTTTATTGCTGTTATCTCTACATATAAGTGCATACAGCTCCCAGATGGTTTCATCAAGTCCACTTTTTTCCCCCAGTTGACTACATCTAATGGTAGCAAGGACCTGCGTATATTCCATAGATTTTTTTAGTCAGACCCTGATGATAAGGATAATAAAGACATCAGAAAGGGCATAAAAAAGAGTTGGAAAGAGCCTAAGTGTCCATCAGCAAACAAATGGATAGAGAAACTGTGGTATATTCACACAATGGAATACTATGCTGCATTGAAAAACAGAGAACTCATGAAATATACAAAATGGGTGACCCTGGAGGACATCATGCAGAGTGAAATATCTCTGTCACAAAAGGACAAATACTGTATACTGCCACTGTTGTAAAGTAGGACTGACATTGGGGTTGGGGGGAAACTAACAAAAGTGGGGATAAATAATGCATACTGCATTGAAATAGACGAGGGAGAGAACTGTTTCAAAGGGATATATGATTAAGTATTAGTTGCATGACACGAGTCCAGAATAAGAGCTGCATAGTAAAATCGACTGGGTGGGTGGGTGGGGGATTGTATAACAATGAAAGAATTTTTTTTTCTTTTTAAAGAGAAAAGTGAACTGGGGGGGAGGGGTGGACAGGGAGGAAAATGTGCAACAATGAATGGAAATCCAAGTTCTCTACAAATTTTCATAAAAATCTCAATTAAAAATTATTTTAAAATATTTTAGAAGGGCCTAAAACATATGCCAAAGAGTCGATAAGATTTATTTTTGTCTATGTACACTAATATCAAAGCAACAGTCTCTCTTAAATGAAAGTGTGAACACAAATCTGACTCATATAAATAATTTAGGATTGGCCTTAAATAGCTCCTGATGTGACTCTCCAGATACTAAAGTCATCCATCCGTGAGCACCACAGATGCCAGAGCCCGCAGGCTCCTGAAAACAACAGCCATTATCACCCCCTTCGTTGTTAGCTGCTGCCCAGTCAGTCCCACACACATCAACATCAGACCACTGGGATCCAAAGAGTTTTCACTGGCTCCTTTTTGGAATTGACTGCCACGCTTTTCTTTCTGGTCTGTCTTAGGATAGAAGTGCTGCTAAAACTTTCAGGAACCCCCCAGCTTCCTCTAGCAGAGGTGGTGGGTCTACATGAAGTACATTGCAGGAACCGAACTTGCATCTCCAATGCGGTAGGTGAGGATTCCAAGATTTCTACTATACCACCACCACGGCCCCCTATCCCCTGCCACTGCTGCTGGGTCATTTCCAACTTAGAATGACCTTCTGAGGCTGTAAATAGAAACTGAAGGAGACTGCCCATCTTTCTGTTGGGTGAATTCCCAGCTCCCTATGGACTATTCCATGAGAGCTCCCTGGAGTGGCTAGATGACTACCAAATGCTCCCTCGGGTGACAGAACAGGGCAACAGGAGACCCAGGATGCCCAGAATTCACCTTGGAAACCCTGGGACTAGAACAAGGATGGCTCAGCAGAAAACGCCTGACTGACTGTCATCAGTCCTGATGAATGCAAAGCTCACCTTGAGAGCAAGCCCACCCGAATTATTAATGATTTCACCTTATTTTCCCACGTAGTGCTCTGTAAGCACCAACAACCAGAGCCAAAGAAGAAGAAATAGATGATTTCTACCAACTCTTACAGGCAGAGATAGATCTAACATGCAAT
>NW_006399772.1:9216362-9220879 GCF_000299155.1 Elephantulus edwardii | reverse complement strand
GGAGGATAGAAGGAGAATTGATGCCTTTGAGCTGTGGTGCTGGAGAAGAGTATTGAATGTACCATGGACTGCCAAGAAAACAAACAGATTCATCGAAGAGAGGATTAAACCAGTCTGCTCCTTGGAGGCAAGGATTCTGGGGCTTTGTCTAACATACTTTGGACATGTAAGGAAAGACAGGTCTTTAGAGAGGGACATCATGCTGAGTAGAGTAGAGGGACAGCGCAGGAAGGGAAGACCCTCTATGAGGTGGATTGATTCAGTGACTAGGGTAATCGGGATGGGTGTGTCAGAGGCAGTGTGGTTGGCACAGGATAGAGCATGGTTTAGGGCTGTTGTACATAGGGTCGCTATGAGTCGCAAATGACTCGACGGCACATAACAACAACAACAGTGCTGTTATGTTTAATGGTAGGGGAGATACACCTGAGAAATAGAACAGTCCAAGAAGGAAGGGAGGAGGGTCAACACCCCCACCATTTTCTTTTCTTGTGATTTTTTTTTAACAGAAAAGTTTTTCTGCATTTTTTTTCCTCCTCCAAAAGCCTTTGAAACCAAAGGAGAGCTACTTCTTGATTTGGCTAAGAAGCATCAAAATGACAGCTGCCATTTTGTATTTTACTTAAATTGTTCCAGAACAGTAAACATGTTTCTACCTGATTTGACCTTCTAAGAACCACACCTGCTATTTCCCAGGCAGCTCAGGCAACAGAACCCAGTCACTGGTTGGAGTCATAATCCTTGGAATGACCCTTTCAGGCTTTCCCACATATCCTGTGCCTGACCACTTCCTGGAAATGAAGGTGACTTTTAGCAAAGGTTTTTAATTTGATTTCTATCAGAAGCCAGGTTAGAAAGCATGGCCCTCACTACATTAGTACTACTAGTGTTCAGTCATGAGAGAAGGAGAAATCAACACGACTTCTATAAAAGGGTTTGGTTTGGATCTTGTGACTACTCTCTGCCCCCATGGCTTTAGACCAGGTGAAAATCACAGGGTAACAAACATCTAGTCACTTGAGTGGCAAACTGGTGACTCGGACTTGCTCTACTTCAGGGCTGTTGAGAAGAACTCTAGCATTTTGGAGAGGAGTCATCAGCTCCCATGCCCTCTTCACAGATGAAACAATAGAAGTCCCAGCCAAGGATACAGCTTGACTCCCCAGGTAAGATGTTGGGGGCCAGATCCACACATTATTCTTGCCCCCTTTCCAGAGCTCCTTCTACATTGACATTTATTCCCCCGTCACATGCAATACCCTCCTGCTTCCTCTTAAAACCAAACCAGTTGCTGTCACATCAATTCCAACTCATGGTGACTCTATGCCAGAGCAGAACCGGATTGCATAGGGTTTTCAGTGACTGATATTTGGAAAGTAGATGTCAGGCCTTTTGGAGATACCTCTGAGGGGACTCGAACCTTCAACCTTTCACTTAATAGCAACAATGCTAACCATTTGTACCATTTTCATGGCTAGTGTCACAAACCACATCACTTCCTCATGGCAGAGTCACTCGATCTTTGGGTTCAGCAGGCTCAGGGGCTACTTGAGACCTTAAAAATGGGCTCTCATCATGAATGCGATGCCTGGTCACCCAGGTGCCCACGTCAGGACAGAAGGTTATTTCCTCGGTTGCTATGAATGTTGTTGGCTAGCAGCTCTCAGCTGTCAGCCCATTCTGGGAATTGCTGTTCCTGTAGGCAGTCACCTTAACTAAGTTCACACCCCTTCTCAGAACAGTCTGCACCCAATGGTCAGCATGGAAATAGAAAGATCTAGACTCATTGCCCCGAATCTGAAGGGCTGTCCTAACTCCCAGCTATCAGGGGACATGGCCAGTTATGACTACATGACAGCTCAGCTCTTCCCTTTGTCCTGGCCTCTGGCAACCACCTCATTCATGTCTGCAAGATTCATTGTCCAACTTAAGGTACTTCTGGGTTCTCATTTCATCTCAAGCTTCTAGTCCACTCTCTCTTTTCTTATTTCCCTTATCTTAGTAGTGACCATTTTTCTACAGGTTTTCTCCTCTGAAGGAAAGCAGGTTTTGAGAATGGTCTAAAATTCACAGAGAAAACAAAAAAATCAGAAGCATTTTCCTCTCCTTTCAATGAAGTTTTCCATGATAACATCAGCATTTAACAGTTTCCTGATATCATCATTCTTAGATCTAAAAAAAAAACCCCACAAACAAAAACCAAAAACACACAAACAAAAGACCCTTTGGTCACCAAAAATATTTCTGAAGAAGAGGTATAGCGTTTAGTCTATTCCTGCTGTTTAATTATTTTGTTAATTGTGCAGATAAGTAAGCACGTAGGTCTTCAATTTATGCAAATTTGATTTATGCAAATTGAAAGTCTAATGATTCGTGTGGAGAACTCTGTTCCTACAATGTAAATCAGCAAACAGGGTTATGTTGGATATTTGATAAAAAAGATGAGAGAGATGAGTGTAGGAAATTTAAGGAAAGTGTAAGATGATTGACAAGAGATTTTAATGGAGGGAGAGATACAGGAATGCGGTAGAGACCTTTCTAAGCCATCAATCAGCCAGGAACTACCCACTGCTGTCTTTTCAGAAGAGGCCTGAAGATGAACTTCCACAGAGGAGGAGAATGGAATGCCAATCTACTTCCGACCTTTGTTTCTCATTTCTTTCATCTGGTGGCATAGTTGATGGGAAGTTGTAAACCCGAAGGTCCTTTTCCTCTGGAAGTCTGAATCCACCAGCAGCTCTTCAGAAGAAAGATGAGCAGTCTCCTCCCATGAGCGCTGCAGCCTCAGAAACACAAGGACTGTCGGCCATGAGTCAGTTCTGACTCCATGGCAATGAGCTGAGTTTTATTTAGGTTTTCAACTTTACCTGAAAGATTATTCATTCAGCCCTCAGCTATATGTATCTTATTTTTTAGACTTTTCCCTGGAATTCAAAACATTCTTTTGGAAGCCATGTTTTCAAGAACTCTAGTTCTCTGATTATTCTTTTTAATGGCAGTTTGCTTTTAATTTATGGATATAGATGATGCCTAGTGTTTTGCTGTGTTTTCCTTTGTTCTGTTTTACATCTAATTGTTAGTAATATATACATATAGTGCTGTAGGGCATAATTCATTGATGTTATCACTCTCAGGTTTCACTCACAGATGTACAGCTTTATGACTTATTGTTCAAAACAACTGTTGCATACATTTCATTTTCTACATAAAATAAAGGTCTTTAGTTGCCTAAAAGGAGGGACTCAGATGCTGACTGCTTTGCTATTATTAATAGGCAGATTTGGGGAACAGTGAGGTGTGACCTTGAAATACATAAAGAAAAAGAACAAGAACCATACAGCCCACTTTCACTAATTTTATGTTTTGATGCATTAGCCGTATTGACAGGAATAATCCAGATGGGCTAGATCCTTTAAAAAGTAGAGTTATTAACTGCCGCTGACAAAATGCCGTTGTTATCTAAGTCTTCAGTGTCAATGTTTCATGACTTGTGTATTTTTTATGTATGTATTAAAATATACACCTGTACATTTATATATAATGTTCCTACCCTCTAGAGATAAAAATAAAAATCATAAAGATATCATTAATAAAAAGCAGTAATAATGAAAATAAAAAATAATATATTCAAAACAACTATGAGATATCATCTCACCCCAGCAACAAGAACAAAGTTCAACAGGGCAGCAAACAACAAATAGTAGTAAGGTTGCGAAGAGATTGGAATTCTTATTCACTGCTGGTGGGAATGTAAAGTGGTACAACCACTGTGGAAGGTGGTCTTGGGCTTTCTAAAAATGTTAGAAATAAACTAGTAGAAAATAAATACAACTAATAAAGAAAATTTGTTTAAAAGTTAGAAATAGAAATACTATTTGATTTAGCAACTCCACTAACAGGAATATACACTAAAGAAATCAGAGCCAAAACTCAAACAGATGGATGCCACTCATGTCTTTTTTTGTGTGCATTATTCATAATAGCAAAGAGATGGAAGCAATCCAAATGCCTATCAATAAACGAATGGAGAGAAAAACTACGGTACATCCACACAATGGAATATTATGCAGCACCGAAAAACAATGAAATAGTAAAATATTACATTACATGGGGAAACTTTGAGGACATTATGCTAAGCAAAATATCTCAGTCACCAAAGAACAAATACTACATAACTCCACTGTTATAAAACAGGACAGACAGTGGGAGTGGGTTGTGGAGGGAATGGGGAAAGAGAGGATAGATAAAGAAAACTGCGTTAGAACAGATGAGGGGGAAAGCTGTTCAAAAGGAACATGTGATTGTGCATTATATTTTTAAGAACAATCTGGAACAAGGAGTGCATTGTGGGGTGGACTAGGGGAGAGGGACAAAAGGGAGGACAAAAGTGTAACAATGAATAAATAAAAGAAAAATGTAACAAAAAATAATATGAGGTGTCTGTCTTACATCAGAAATAAGTAATAACAGATTTAATTGGAACAGAGCTTTGTCATAAGAAGACTACCGGTAAATAT
>NW_006399772.1:9213964-9216262 GCF_000299155.1 Elephantulus edwardii | reverse complement strand
GTCAAATCAGATCTGACTGGTACAGGAGGATATTGCCCCTCCTTCTCCGGCAGAGCATCTGGTGGATTCGAACCGTGTTCCTCTGGGATTTCAGTGCAGCTTCTTGCCACTAGGCCACCAGAGCTCCCTACTGGTAAATATCTTCTTGAACCTCCCTCTCCAAATGTTAACAGAAATTTCTCAAAAGTTCCTTTCCTATCTTCCATTATCTGTTTTCCATGATGTAGAATGTTCTGCTTATTCATCATGAAACTTTTCTTTTGTGTTAGTTTTCCTTTAATACTCTTACACATTGATTTTCCCCTGGGCTTCCTCTGACTTGAACCTTGAAGGACTGTTGTGTGCCCAAAATGACTCCATCTCACAGTGACCCTATGAGATGGAGCAGAATTGCCCCACAGGATTTCCTACATCATGATTGTTACTGAAGCAGATTGCCTGATATTACTTCCACAGTGTTTCTGGGTGGATTCCAACCACCAGCTTCTCAATTAGCAGCTAAATACTTGACTGCTGAAATGCTAGGAGTCCTTTGAAAAAGGTTAGTATTGTCATTAGGGGTCATCAAGTTGATTACATGGCATAACAAAACATATGAACAACAGATCTAAATCTTGCCCTATTCTGTGCCATCCTCACAATCGATAAGCTCAAGGCCATTGTTAAAGTCACTGTGTCCACCCATCTTGTTAAGGGTCTTCCTCTCTTTTCTGACTGTCTACTATTACCAGCATGATTTATTTTTCCAAGAATTGGACCCTCTTGACAACATCCTCAAAGAATGTGAGACAAATCCTTCCCTATTCTTGCTTCTAAGAAACATTCTGGTTGCATTTCCTCTGAGACAGATTTGTGTTGTTTTGGGGTGGGAGGGGGTGGCAACCCCTGGTGTATTCCATATTCTTCTCCAATACTACAGTTAAAACATGTCAGTTCTTCTATCATCCTTACTTATTTCTAACTTTAAGATGCATAGGCTGAAACAACTGAAAATACCGTGGGTAGGTTCAGTGCACTCTATTTTTTAAACTGACACTCTTTCTTGTTATAGTACTTTGGAGAGGTCCTTGACAGTAGATTTCTTCAAAGGCAATTGAATGAAGTTGTTATTGTTGTTGTTGTTGTTGTGTGCCTTCGAGTTAGAATCAACTCATTACTGACCTTCCAGGGGTTTTTCGGAGGCAGTAAATTGTATGGTAGGAGATTGTTCATCTTTTTCCTATGGACCAACTGGTGGGTTTGAACTGCATGTCTTTGGTATTGCAACACAGCTTCTTACCATGAGGCCACCAGCTCTCCGTTGAAAAAGGTTTTTGTGTACCAGCAAGTCAAAACCAATCCATAGCTGACCTTCCAGTGGATTTTCAGAGGCAGTAAATTGCATGGGAGTTGATTGTCCATCTTTTTCCCATGGAGTAGCTGGTGGTTTTGAATTGTGTACCTTTAAATTGGCAGCACAATTTCTTACCACTAAGCCACCTCTCCAAAATACTGAAGAGCAATAATGTCAGTTTGAAGACTGAGGTACACCTGATAGGCATCTGAGAGCCAGACAATTAATAAGGATGACAGAAGAAGAATTGATGCCTTTGAGTTGCGGTATTGAAGAAGAGCACTGAATATCCCATGGACTTTCAAAAGAATGAACAGGCATGTCTTGGAAAAGGTACAGCTGGAGTGCTCGTTGGAGGCAAGGATAGCAAAGCTTTGTCTCTCATACTTTGGACATGTTGCTAGGAGAGGCTATTCCATTGAAAAGATTATCGTGCTTGGAAGGATGGAGGGTCAGTGAAAGAGAGGAAGATCCTTATCAAGATGAATTGATATGGTGATTATGTATCAGAGATGGTGAGGATGGCAGACGATAGGACAGAATTCAGATCTATTGTTCATAGGGTCACTTTGAGTCATACTTAACTCGATGGCACCTTAAACCAACAACAACAAACCACCAGAGTTTCGTTGAAACAGGTTAGGAACTTGGAATAAAGAAGTCTGGGTTGACTCTAGTGCTTTGTGTGAAGCAAATCACCTGAAAGCCAAACAAGTTGACAAAACAAAATAAACCGTGGGCTTAAAAAAAAATTGAGAGAGAGAAAGATGAAATGGGAAGGCTTAGGGAAAGTGTAAGATGATTGTGTGTCCATTCAGAGAGACTTGCAGATGGATGTTGCAGCTATTGCTGTTGTCCCTTCATGGGGTCCCACAGAACGGAATGGACAGCAGTGGGCCAATTGAAAAGAGAGCCAGAAATATTACATGGTGCCACTGTTGTAGAATGGGACTAACCTCAGGGTT
>NW_006399772.1:9208257-9213279 GCF_000299155.1 Elephantulus edwardii | reverse complement strand
AAAAGAAAAGAGATCCAGACCTGCTGTTCAGGGCCCAGGGGCCTTTCTCAGTCCTGACAGGCTACTCAACCTTGGGACCAAAGTCTGTCTCTAGCCTTCCTTAATGCTCTACGCTCAGACAAGGTCATGTCTCTCCAAGGTCAACTTCATGCAACAGTGGCTCTCCTTAACCAGCTCTGACTAGGACAGCAAACTTGATTAGCCTTTCATGCTCAGAATGTGTTATTGTCAGGTATTATGGGGAATTTCAAACATGCTCAAAAGTAGAGAGAACAGTGCAATAAATTCCCATGTGTCTGTCATTTAAATAGGCATCAACAATTTTGTCCACTTAAGAACTTAATTTTAAGAGGGACTCATCTTGAGAAGACAAAACACATTCCAGCCTGGGCCTAGGGTTTGAACCAGGAGGCAGCCTTAAGCCCAAGGCAACTGGGAAGAAGTGGCCATGTTGTTCCTGGTTTGGCTGGCTCCTCCCAGGCTCGTGGGAAGCTCTCCTTGCCAGAAGGCAGGAGTGTGGTGGTGGGAGTGCAGGAATCGTGGCAAGCTTTTGGAGTCGACTGCTTTTCCGGGAATGTGTTTGACATGCAGGTTTGCTCTGTCCCTGGAGTGAGGTTAGCCAGCCTGGGCCTAGGGTTTGAACCAGGAGGCGGCCTTAAGCCCAAAGGGCCCTCAGGCCTGCGGCCCTTGGGCCAGGTTCAAATTGTCTTCCTGTCAAACATTCTTCTAGGTGGTATAGCACTGGTCTGTGTGTTGCTGTACAGAGGTAACTCGTGATTGCTGTGATGCTGAAGACTGTGACAGTGATGTGCCAATCGTGGTAATGGGCACCCATGGTGGACAGTGTTGGCTGAAGCTTCCTGACTAAATCAAGCCTGGAAGCAGGAGCAGCATCCACTTCCAAAACGGCTTGCCTCTGGAAACTCTATGTACGAACAGTGCTCAGGCTGTTCATTCATAGGGTCGCTATGAGTCGTCTATGACTCGACAGCATTAAACAACAACAACAACATCTTGAGAAATGAGATTTTTATCTTTCCAAATACAATTGACCTTTGACCCTTCACCAGCATGAGTATGAACCTGTCGAGCCCACTTATATGTGGATTATTTTTAAAGGTCAATTAACGTTAATCATGTTAGCGTGAGTAGTTCTTCTCTCCCTTAAATAATAAATTGTGTATTGAAGGAGAAAGTGATCTTTTGCAGCTCTTACATAATTTTTACCGTGCTTATGGCAATACCAAAAAACTTTGTTTAATACCATAGGATGTATAGTGATGCTGGAAGGACTCCCAAGAAGCAGAGAAAAGCCAGGACATCACAAGAAGTTTGTATAGTTTGATATGTACTGTAGATTTAGGTCTGCAGTTGCAGTCACCTATCATTTCAAGATAAAAGGATTTATCATAAAGAAAATTCATGAGTCCCTTACTGCAGCTTTGCCAGCAGGTCTGCAAACCTTACACTTTTTTTTGTGAAATACTTTTCTAATCTCATATTAAAAATGGGACAATTCATGTGGATACAGTAATTAATACATGTAACAAAGAATGTTGTTGTTGTTGATGATTGCTGTTGAGTCAAGCACAACTCATAAGGACCTTATGAACAAAAGGCCTGAAGCCTTTCTATAATTATTGACATTTATCAAAGTTCATAGAGCTTCTGGAGGCATGTTGTTTAGGAAGTGGACGCCACTGTTTATGTTACCAGTTTTCTATCAACAAGAGGTTTCTGTCAAGGCTTTCTATCAATAATGGCCTCTTAAGTTTCAGGGCAATCAAAAGTTATATGCAGAATTATAACAGCACAGGGCACCAGCAACCCACACCTTTTCCCTCTCTATTAGCTCAAAGGTCAACTCTACATTTCTAGGTCAAGGTCTAACTGAAAATTCTGTGGGAGCCCGAGTAAAAAAGACTCCTTAGGACTTCCAGGTAAGATGGTAGATTAGGCAGGAAAAACCCTGGACCTTCTTCAACTAAGACACCAGGAAACAAAGATAGCAGATATGAGTGACAATTCTTCTTAAACTCGGGAGTTTAAGAAGTTAAAGAAGCAGCCCGACTTCAACCTTCTGTTATCAACAGACATACTGTCCCAGGACAGACATTTTGTTCCCACCACCACCGCAGTGACAGGAGGACCAATCAGGTGCCCAGTTCACCCTTCTCCAAGGATGGGATTGCTCTGAGAGTTTATTGTTCCACTTCTTATGAGTTCTTCTCTCCCATTTCCATTTTTCTGTTTTCTTTTCGTCACTGTTTTCTGTTAGCTCTTTTCCTTTCTCTGCTGTTTTTTGTGTCTATTCTTATTTCTTCTTTTTTTCTTTTCTGTTTCTCCTTCCTTTTGTAGCACCCTCAGACAAATCAAAGACTTAGGAGGAAAGAAAAAGTTGAGGATAATTTAGAAGCCCTGATTTATGGCACCGGGAGTACTAGTAGCTTAGTGATAAGAAACTATGCTACAATCCCAAGGGCATGTGGTTCTCTTTCTGTGCAATTTACTGCCTCTGAAAACCCTCTGGGGAATCAGCTCAGTGTTGGCTCCAACTCAATGGCATACAACAACAACAACAATAATATATGAAGTCTTTAGCGGCTTAATGGTTAAAAAAACCTGCACTGCCAACCCAAATGCATATAGTTTTAACTCACCGGTTTCTCCAAGAAAGATGGACAATCCCCTCCCATGCAATTTAAAGTCTGAAAACTTGCTGAAAGGTTAGATACATCTTGATTTCAATTCAAAAGCATACAACAACAACAATAATCTATGGTATAAATAGGCTCTTAAATATAACCAAACATGAACAATCAGCAGAGGATAAACTAAACAACTGGGGAGCTCTGGTGACCTAGTGATAAGAAATTGTCCTGCAATCCTAAAAGTATACAGTTTGAATCCACCAACTGCTCCAACAGAGAAGGATGGGAAATCTCCTGTGAAATTCACTGTCTCTTAAAATCTCCTTGCAGATGACACAATCTCATTTGCCAAAACTGAGGAGGATCTGAGGCATTTGCTGCAGAAGACGAAGGACTGTAGCCTTCAATATGGATTGAAGATCAACATCAAGAAAACAAAGATTCTCGCCACTGAGCCAACTGGCAGCATCAAGGTAGACTGTGAAGAGCTTGATATTGTTAACAGCTTCTGCTTGCTTGGCTCCACAATCAACAACACTCTTGGTACCAGCAGCCGGAAATCAAAAGATGAATTGTATTGTGCAAGTCTGCTATCAGAGACCTCTCCAGAGTACTGAAGAGCAACAATGTCAGTCTAGATATCAAGGTGCACATGATCCAGGCCATCATCTTCACAATTACTTGCTATACATCAAAGAGCTAGACAACGACTAAGGTGATAGAAGAAGAATTGTTTTCTTTGAGTTGTGGTGCTGGAGAAGACTATTGAATATATATTCCAAGGACGGCTAAGCGCACAAACAGATCTGTGCTGAAGAGGGTGACACAAGGCTGCTCCTTGGAAGCAAGGATTCTGAAGCGCCATCTGACATACTTTGAACATGTTGCAAGGAGGGACTTGTCCTAGAAGAGGGACATCATGCTTGGAAGGTGGAGGGACAGTGCAAGAGAGGAATCCTGGATGAGAAGGATTCACTAAGTGACTGGGATAATGGATGGGAGTGGGTGTCAGAGAAGATGAAATTGGCTCATTTAGAGCAAGGTTCATAGCTATTGTCCATAGGGTCACTCTGAGTCAGAGTCAACTCAACAGCAAATAATGTTGTTGTTGTTGTTGTTGTTATGTGCCGTCGAGTCGCTTGAGACTGGCACACAACAACAGCTTAAAAGTTAAATTTTCATGTACATCAAAAGACGTATCCAAAAACGAAAACCTACAGACTGTGACATATCTAATAAGGGACTATTCTCTAAAATCCATAGAAAACTCCAACACCTCACCAAGAAAAAGACAACAAAATGGACAGAGGACATGAAGACACTTCACCAAAGAAGACATCCACATAACCAACAAATACATGAAGAGATTATCAAGATTATTAGCTATTGTTGGTATGTGTCATTGAATTAGAACGGACTCATAGCTGACTCTCCATAGGGTTTTAGAGGTAATAAATTACACAGGAGGAGAGGTCCCATCTTTCTCCTGTGGAGCAGTTGGTAGATTTGAACCACTTGTCTTTGGGTTGGCAGTGCAGCTCCTTACCACTAGGCTACCAAAGCTCCCTACTTTCCTTAGTAGTTGCACCATTTTATATTCCTACCAGCAGTGTATTAGACTTCTAAACTCTCCACAGCCTCACCAGCATTTGTTGTTTACTGTCTTATTGAACTTTGCTCCTATTGGCAGAGGGAGATGATATCTCATCCATATCTTTTTAATCTATATTCAGAACAGATGATCCGGGAGGCTGGGCTCTATGAGGAGAAGTGTGGCATCAGTACTGGAGGTAGACTTAACAACAATCTGCGTTATGCAGATGATACAACCCTGCTTGCTGAAACTAAGGAGGACCTGAAGCCCTTGCTCCAGAAAGTCAAGGACTGCAGCCTTCAATATGATTGAACCTCAATGTCAAGAAAACAAAGATTCTCACCACTGGGTTGATTGGGAGCAACATGATAGATGGTGAAGAGATTGAGATTGTTGACAGCTTTAGTTTGCTTTGCTCTTCAATCAATACTCTTGGTACCAACAGTCAGGAAAATAAAAGGCAAATCATATTGGGAAAGTCTGCTGTCAGAGACTTCTCCGAGGTACTGAGGAGCAACGATGTCAATCTGGAGACTAAGTATGCTTGATACAGGCCATGGTCTGTGCCATTACTTGCTATGCTTCAGAGAGCTGGTCAATGACTAGGGATGATAGAATTGATGCCTTTTAGTTTTGGTGCTGGAAAAGAGTATTGAATATACCATGGACTGCTAGGAGAACAAACAAGTTCATTCTGGAGAGGGTGAAGCCACGTTGCTCCTTGGAGGCAAGGTTTCTGAAGCTTCATCTGACATACTTTGGACATGTTGCAAGGAG
>NW_006399772.1:9157228-9207857 GCF_000299155.1 Elephantulus edwardii | reverse complement strand
CTTGAGGGTCATCTAGTTCTGACTTGATGGTACAAAACATCAGCACTATGGAAAGCAGTGTGACAATTCCAAAGAAAGTTGGTGGGGGTGGGTAAATGAACTATTTGATCCAATGTATATGCCCAAATGAGCAACACTTATAGGCAAATTCATGTTCATTGTATCATTATTCAAATAAAAAATTAAATGCAATCAACCAACCTATTTATCAAAGGATGAATGGATAAATAAACAATGATACATTCACACAAAGAAGTATTATATGTCATTAAAATTTATAAAGTATTCATAAAATATTGCATACATGGATACATCTAAAGGCCATTATGCTGTAATAGAAATTAGTCACAAAAGAAAGGCAACCTTCTCTGGTGTGATTTACAGCCTCAGAAAAACTGTTGCAGGGTCAGCTGTGATTTGGTTCCAATTCAACAGCAATGAGTTAGAGTTTGAATTTTATTGCACCAACAACAACTCATTGTTGTAAAGTTGGCAAGAACTCATAGCTGACCCTCTAGTGGGTTGTCTGAGGCTGTAAACTGTATGAGAGAAGATTGTTTATCTTCCTCATGTGGAGTAGCTAGTGGAATCAAACCATGCCTTTGGGGGGGGCAGCCCTATCTTTCAGCACTAGGCCATGAATGCTCCAGATACAAGACCACTATTATAAAAAGCTATGGAAAAGTTCACACACAGATTCATCCTTGGATGGTGATCAGAGATTGGAAGGGAGGGAGAGGAGAAGAGAGGAAAGGAAACATTATTAGATAGATGTAAATCACTTTTCCTCTCCTAAAGCCCAGCTCCAAAACACAAGCCCACTTATGACAACACGTAACAGAAGAAAGAAGAGAGCTGGCTGGAAGACACTTAGGACTTGAGGACAGAAGTGGGGTAGACCTAAGTAAACTGTAGCTGCTGGATCAAGTAACATGTCCTGTTGACCAGGCTATAATTATCTCTGGCTTGCCCTTTGTCTCTGTTGATGCCACATTGAGTCTCAACCTGCCTCCACCTGGGCATGAATGAAACAGCATGTTGCTGTACACAGCTTCCAGTGTTGTCTGTTGGCCACTTTCTCTGGGTTTGAACTAATTAAGGGACCAAAACTAGAGCCTTTCCCTAATGATGTTGTTGTTGTTATGTGCTATCGAGTCACCTGTGACTCATAGCCACCCTATGTACAACAGATCTAAATCCTGATCTAGCCTGTGCCAATCCTAATGTCTCTGACACACTAGCCGCATTACACCTGTGACAGAATCAATCCATCTCATCGAGGGTCTTCCTCTCCTGCGTTGTCTCTCCACCCTCTCAAGCATGATGTCCCTCTCCAAGGACTGGTCCCTCCTTGCAACATGTCCAAAGTATGTCAGACAAAGCTTCAGAATCCTTGCCTCCAAGGAGCAGCCTGGTCTCACTCTCTCTAGGACAAACATGTTTGTTCTCCTAGCAGTTCATTGTTTATTCAATACTCTTCTCCAGCACCACAGCTCAAAGGCATCAATTCTCTTTCTATCATCCCTAGTCATTGTCCAGTTTTCTGATGCATAGTAAGTTATTGCAAAGACTATGGTCTGGATCAGGCACACCTTAGTCTCTAGACTGACATCGTTTCTCTTCAGTACTTTAGAGAAATCTCTGACAGCAGACTTTCCCAACGCACTTCATCTTTTATAAACTCATCAACAAAAGCTATGAACAAGCAGCACACAGAAGGGAACCTGCAAATGGCTGATTAAATCTAGAGGGCAGGGAAAGAAAATGAAAATTATGATAAATTGCCTCCTATCAACCTTATAAAGAATTAAAAGTGAGTCAGAACTTGCCTTTTTTGGTAATGCCCACTTTTATTCACAGATCTATAAATAGATGAAAATTTTTTCAGTAATAGCCTGTTATCATGTAATTAAAATTTACAAAATGCATAACTCTTGAACTCAGGAATCTTATTTGAGGGCATCCATTTGGCAGAAGAAAAGTATATTAAGACAAGGTTCATAATAATATTTACTGTGGACTGCCAAAGAAACAAATAAATGTCTTGGAGGAAGCTCATTCATGGTGTTCCTCAGAGGTGCTCAACCAAGGATGTTCCATCAAGACATTCTAATGTCTTCAACCAAGGATGGTGAAACTTCATCTCACATACTTTGGGCATGTTTTCAGAAGGAGCCAGTCCTTGGGGAAAAGACATTATGCTGGGAAAGTTCACCAAAAGAGAGGGCAGCTCTCAACTAGATAGATCGATACAGTGATGCTAGCAATGGGCTCAAGTACGTCAGAGATCATGAGGACAGTGTAAGCTACAGCACAGTTCAGATCTGGTGCCTCGTAGGCAACTCAATGGCATCTAACAAGAACTACCAGTTGGTTTTGTTATACTGTGGTAGTTTGTGTGTTACTGTGATGGTAGAAGCTGTGTCATCAGTATTTAAATACAAGCCAATTCACCCACAAGATTCAGTGGAGCCTTCAGACTAAGACAGCTTAGGAAAGATCTGGCAATCTATTTCTGAGAAGAAAAATATATTAGCCAGTGAAAACTTTATGGCTGGCAACAGAACACTGCCTGATACATTGCTAGAAGATGAACTTCTCAGGTTGAAAGGTACTCAAAATTCTTCTAGAGAAGAGTGGCCTCCTCAAAATAATAGTAGTTGCTATTATGTGTCCTGGAGTTAAACGAACTCATAGATGACCCTCTAGAAAGTTCTCAGAGGCATTAAACTGCACAGGAGGAGACTGCTCATCTTTCACCCGCAAAATAGTTGGTGGATTGAAGTCATGCGCCTTGGAATTGGCAATGCAACTCCTTTCCCACTAGGCCACCAGAGTTTCCTATTGCTAATGTGGCATGACCAAAAAAAGAGGAAAAAACAGCTTTAAATATCCATTAATAGAGCTCTGGTGGCCTAGTGGCAAGACGCTGCACTGCAATCCCAGAGGTACGCAGTTCAAATCTACCAGATGCTCTGCTGGAGAAGGAGGGGCAATCTCCTCCTATACCAGTCAGATCTGATTTGACGGTACACATAAAAATAATACAATAAAAATAAATTTTTTTAAAATATCCATTAATAGTTGGAAAGTGGCACAGAACCAGGTGATGTTTCTTTCTGTTAGACCTATGGTTGCTGGGAGTCCTCAGTACTCACAAGTGCCCAAGGATACAACACAACGTTTGCTGAGTGATTCTAGAGCGCCGGGTGCTGTGCCAAGTGGAGAGCTGGTTCTCTTCATCACACCATGGGTCAAGGTACCATTATTTGGCAGATTGAATGAAAAAAATAAAATGTAGCCTAGGTAAATATATTGCCCCAATTTAAAAAAAAATATATACTTAGCAGTAAATTTTGGATCTGAAACTTAAAACTGGTCAATGTGACTACGAAGTTCACACTCTTAACCATGATAATGAGAAACCATATCACAGAGAAACAACCCACTTCTAGGTAGACTCAAACCTCAAACCTTTTGTTTGGCAGCCAAGCTCATTAGCCATTTACCCTATATAGGGACTCTTTGACATCGGGTAGGTGTTGTTTGTTAAATGTCCTCAACTCAACATGACTCATTGTGACCCTATGAAGAACAGATCTGACCTTTACGCTATCCTGCACCATCTTCAAGATCTCTGTCAAGCTCAAGTCCATGGGGTGATCAATACAGCAATCCATCTCCTTAAGGGTCTTCTTCTCTTTCCATGACCCTTTTCCAGAATAATGTCTTTTTTCTAAGGGCTGGTTCCTACTGAAAATATGCCCAGAGTAAGTGAGATAAAGTCTCACCATGCTTGCCTCTCAGGAGCAATCTGGTTGTACTTCCTTCAAGTATACTGCATCAAGAAGTTTAAACAAATACGTTTTCCAGAGAAACAGAAATTATGATGAAGACACACATATGAAAGTCTTTGCCAGAAGTGTTGTTTGGGAAGAGATTTCTCTCCAAGGCAACCTCACATTCTCTCTGCTAAATGCCTTCTAAGGAACAGGGCGGAGTGAGGACTTTTATAATTGACTGTGGGCAGGGAGCAGCTACTCCCAGGCTTCTAACCAGAAGCAGCACTGCTGGATTAGCCCCCACTGTCCCTCCCAGGCAGAGCCGCAGGGCTGAGGGCGCAAGCATTTTGCTTTACTGTGGTCATTAATGAGGCGGGTGATTATGAGAGTTCTCAGGGCACTGGCCATGTGGGCTCTGTTTTCCTGAAAAATGACCATTTGTTTGGTTTTTTTTCTCCTTGACATTTTGAGAGAATATCATGAATTTGAGAGAATGTTCTTACCAAGCCCTAGTTCACTTGACTGACACCTTAACCCCAGGAAGAAAGGGGAGAAATTTCTGGGTCATGGAAGGTCATTCGCTGCGTCACGCTCTGGGTTACTAGGCTGACACTCTAAGGTCATTTCTTTGTAGGATTGATGACTGGGAGGTTGAGAAAGGCCTCACAAACAACAAAGTGCCAGAATATCTAAGAGCAGAGATTGGCATAGGGCCTCACTTAATTATGCTTTTATTACCAAAATGGAATTATTTAAAATATTCCTCAGTATAAGCAAGTAGAAAGGACTAAGGCTTATTATTCACTCAATCCAGTGCTCCTAGAATCCAAGATAAAATAATAAGATAAACAAGTAGCAAGCAGTAGCATCGCTTTCTATTTAAGAGGCTGAGACAGCACCTGGGGCAGAGGTTTAAAATCTTTTGCTATCATCAACTTATTAATAGTTACTTAAACTTGTTCTCTTTTCAGTCCCCAGCGAGTAAGCAACCTTCTAACTTTTCCAAACCTTCACCTCAGAGTCAGAACCTGTGGAGCTTATTTATTGCTTAGATTTCAACAATGAGGAAATTGCAGGAGAGATTTTGCATGAGGAGTCATGCTAAAGTCTTTGCAGAAATTTCTTATTACATTATTTTCTTCGTAGGAAAAATTTACTTTGTCTCATCACGACATGACATGGTTCTCTCAGCATACCTAAAAAACCCTGGGGACCTGAAGTGACCACAGTCTTCCTGTCTTCGGCCAAAGCAAAGGGAGAGAAAATTGCTGAAGCACAGAACAGAGGTGAGGGGTTCAACTCTCCTATATTGTAGGCGTTATTCTAGGTTCTGAGGATGTGGCAGTGAATAAAACAAAGACGAAAAAATAAAACCCTACTACAGGTATCTTCTAAAGAAATGTAGGCAATACACATAATAAAGAAGTTATTCTGTATACTAAAATATGCTAAGAGCGGAGAGAGGCGGGAATGAAACCTGAGAAGGAGATCCACAGTGTGAGAGGTTATAATTTTCAATAGGATGGTCAGGATTGAACTTGGAACTTGAAGCTGTTCAGTGTAGCTGGAGAGTTGCTCCTGTTTACCACAGTAAGGACAAACATTTTAGCCATGATGTAAAGGAAGTAAGGGAGACACCTATTTACAAATTAGAGAGCAAATCAAGTAGAAGAATGGGAATGCAAAGATCTTGAGGCAAGACCAAGCAGCTTACTGAATTCGGGAAGCAGCAGGGAAGCCAGTAAATACTGGCTGTTGTTAGGTTCAATCAAGTCAAGTATGACTCATAAAGAAAGACCCTATGAACACCAGATCTGAACTCTGTTCTGTCCTGTGCCACCCTCGCAACACACTCAAGCCCTTTGCTGTAGTCACTGTGTCAATCCACCTGTTCGAGGATCTTCCTCTCCTTTGCCGTCCCTCTATCTTTCCAAGCATGATGTTCTTCTCCAAGGAACAGCCTCTCCTAGCAAAATATTCAAAATATGTAAGGTGGAAGCTTCTCCATCCTTACATCCAAGCAGTACTCTGGCTGTACCTTCTCAAATACATAATTGTTTGTTCTTTTGGCCAGTCAGTGGGATAGTCGGTACTCTTCTCCAGCACCACAGTTCAAAGGCATCAATTTAAGGCTGAAGGAGAGGAAATCAGGGCCAGTGTTGCAGAAGATCAGGTCAGGGTCTAGCTGGGTTCCTGACTTAGGTCCTCATAGGTCATTGCCAGGACCTTGGTTGTGGGGTTTGTGTTATTTTAGGTTTGGATTTTTAAAAATTGGTTTTAATGAAATTGCTCTTTTGTTTTATGACATTAATTATAATTGATCAATGCCATTTCTTACAAGGACTCATCAAAGCCTTACTGTACCTTGCCGTTCCTTTAACTATGTTCATCAAGCCACTAATTTCTGTTCCCCTCTTCCTCCCTTCCCACCTGTCAAACTCCAAGACTGTTTCTGTGTATAAACCTTTTCTCAGCTTCCCCCAATCAATGAATTAATAATAATAAAAAATGTGTCCAATCCTGCATTCATTCCACATTGTCCTTCCTTTCACTTATTCCAATAAAATGTTCATTGTCTATCCATTCGTTTTCTACTTTCCTCCCCCTAACCATATTACCTGGGTGCTCTCTATCTATAAACCTTTCTCTCATTTTTGTTTATTTTCTTATAGCAATACTGTTTTGTGACTGACTTATTTCACTCAGCATAATATCCTCTAAACTTATCCATGTTGTATGTTTTACAAGTGCTTCATAGTTTCTCAGTGCTGAGTAATATTCTATTGTGTGAATGTATATATAGTTTCTCTAGCCACTCATTTGTTGATGGCCACTTAACCTGTTTCCATCTCTTTGCTATTGTGAATAATGCTGCAGTGAACAAGGATGTGCATATATATGTCTGTGTGACAGTTCTTACTTAGAGTACACTCCTAGCAGTAGAATACATAGATAGAATGGTACTTCTATTTTAAACTTTTTGAGAAAACATCAAACTGTCTTCCATAGTGGTTGCATTATTTTACTTTTCCACCAGCATTGCATGAGAGTTCCAATCCCACTGCATCCTCACTAGCATTTGTTATTTACTGTCTTCCTGAACTTTGCTATTGTTTCTGGGGTGAGATGTCTCAATGATGAGTGTTCTTTGGAGGCAAGAATGGTAAAGCTTCTTCTCACACATTTTGGACATGTAGTTAGGAGAGGCTATTCCTTGGAGAGGGACATTATGCTTGGAAACGTGGAGGGTCAGCAAAGGAGAGGAGGCCTCTCAATGAGAGGAATTAATATAATGTCTATGGCAACAAGCTCAAATGTGTCGGAGATAATGAGGATAGTGCAGGACAGAACAGGGTTTATATCTTTGTTCATAGAGTCACTATGAGTCAGACTTGACTGCACTTAATAATAAGCTAGTGTTCTTGAGCAATTATTCATGTGTTTGTTAGCTAATTGAAGAGATCAGGTGCATTCTGGGAGGTATGGGGATAGGCTATTGAAAACTATAGGCTGTTTGAATGCCTTCCTTGATCTTTTCACATCTTCTGCCCACTTTGTATTAGGGCTGTCTTTTTTCAGGTTAAGATGTTGTAGTTTTCTAGAAATTTTAGATATTAGTCCTTCACAAATATACTGTTGTAAAATATTTTTCCCCCAGTCAGTAGGCTACCTTTTTAACCTTTGGAGAATTTTTTTATACTAGTTTATTTACAGAATTCTAATACATTGTTTTTCAATTCTCCGATTTCCCTTACCTCCCCCCTAATCAAATTGTACAACTCCATGATTAATCCCCTCCCATCCTCATCCCTCTGCTTCTACCCTACCCCCCACCTCCCCTGCCTTGGCTCTTCATACTCATTATACAATAATGGTTTTATACAATTTTTTTTGTGGGACTGAGTTAGTTCACTTAGCATAATGCTCTCCAATCCCTCCAAAGTTGGGTAATAATTTACAAAATCATTGCTCCTACATGCCAAAAGACATGGAAAGAATTTTCACAAAGGAAGATATTCAGATGGCCAACAGACACATGAAGAAATGCTCAAAATCACTAGCAATAAGAGAGATGCAAATCAAAACCACAATGAGATACCATCTCACTCCAGTAATAGTGGCAAAGTTTAACAGGACAGCAAGTACTATATGTTGGAGAGGATATGGCAAAATAGAAACTCTTATATAATTGTTGGTCAGATTGTAAAATGGTACAACCACTCTGGAAGGCAGTTTGGTGCTTCCTCAAAAAACTAAACATAGAAATTCCATATGCCCCAGCTATTCCATTGCTTGGAATATTCCCTGAGAAAATGAGAATTGAGGCACAAATGGAGACTTAGACACCAGTGTTAACAGCAGCATCATGCACCATTCATAAGAACATGGAAACAGCTCTGATGTCCAACTATAATCAAATGGATTGACAAATTATAATACATGTATACAATGGAATACTATGCAGCATGCAGAAACAATGATTTTGTAAATTATTACCTAACTGGGGAAATTTTGTTATGCACACAAAGATTTCCTTTTTTAGAAGGGTGGCCTAGTAGTAAGAACCTGCACTGTAATCACAAAGGCACATGGTTCAAATCCATTAGCTGATCCATGGGAAAAGAATGGGCAATCTCCTCCCAGATGATTTACCACCTCGGAAAATTCTCTGGTGGGTCAGCTAGAGTTGGTTCCAACTTGACAGCACATAACAAAAATAATCATCATTTTATCCTCTCCTGGTTTTATATATATATTTACTATATCTGCCAGCCTATATATACTGAAGATTGTTGTTGTTCTTGAGGACCATACATTTATAACTGACTCATAGCTGACATTCTCTCTAGAGAGTTTTCAAAAGTAGTAAATCACACAAGAGGAGGTTTCCCATCTTTCTTCTGGGAGCAGCTAGTGGATTCAAACCATGTGCCTTTGTGTTCAAAGTACGATTACTTACACCTAAGCCACCAGAACTTGGGCTCCTAAAGTTCTTCCTTTTTTTCCCCCTTTAGGACTTCGGTTTTTATCTGAAGAGAGATGGGAGCCACTGAATGGGTTTGAAGTACCCATTATAGCCCAGTAGGGGTATAAAGGGGCTTGTAAGGTAGAAGCAAAAATACTGTTAGGTAGCTGTTTTAAATATCCAGGTGAGTGTTAAGACAACTAGAGCAAGATGGTAGCACTGGAGGTGGAGAGAGGAAGAGCTTCTGGTGTTATTTGAAAGATGCACTAATAGGATGGTGTACAGAGTGAAAGAAAGAGCCCAGTGCCTCTTTTCTGAACTAGCTAAAAGGATGAAGCTGCCATTAACTTTAGTGAGAAAAACTAGAGAAGCCAGTTTTTGCAAGGGGAAGCAGGTGATATATTGGGCTGTGGATGTTTTTAATTTAAGATTCTCTTACACATTCCAAAGATGCCAAAGGCATCATTGGAAGTTAGCGGCAGCTTATGGCTGGAATTCTAGGGAGAAGATATGGAAAGATCTACATTATACGGGGGGGGGGGAAACCCAAAATTTCCTAGTTGTAGAGTTTATGTCTTTTGTATTGTCACAACTGGTATTAAGCTGGTAGTTCTGAAATTTTTGTAAACCCCTCCCAAGAAACCCTAGAGAAAACAAGTCCATAGTGTCCATCTATAACTCACCGTTATATTGAATATCCCTTCTTTTTACCTTACTTTTCCTACTATCTCTCTTATGTTTGTGGGATCATCTTCCAAGTTTTCCTCTCTGGCTTTGTTTTCAGGAGAATCAAAATGGCTGATCTGTGATTTCTAGCAATTAAGCCATGTTCACAAAGCTTTCCTTCAGGAAAACAATGGTAGAGTCTGCACGAACTTAAAAGATTATGTTACCAGAAAAGCATAGTACTGATGTTTAGCACTGGAAAAACCAATTTTGGAGGCAGGGATTGGAAAGGGGAAAGTAGAAGTTTTATAATATATGCTAGCAGATAGGAGACATAGGGCATGCATTTACCAAATTTACCTCTCAAAGGAAAGGTTCTGAGGAGATATTTGTAAGTAAGGTTAGCTCTCTTTTTTTGAGAGGAAAGGTAGAGTTATCTTCAGAAATGGAAAGACTATGTAAATCACAAAGCAGATATGCAGCTGGCCCCTAAGATGGCATCTTTCCGGTAAGCTGTTGAGTCATCTCAGGACATCATAGGTTTTCTTCTTTCAAAATGGTGAATATCTGGGTAGGTGTTTGGGTGTCAGGAAGCATGTCCTTTTAAAAGGACTGCCTCCTACCTAGAAGGTCATACAGGGGTAATTTGTATGGCACCTGAAACCTCTTAGAATTAAAGGTTGTTTAGAGGAAATACCTCTTAGGGAAAAAAAAGAGGAAATACCTTTTAACAACCACCAAGGGATATAAAAAGTATGAATCTAGGAATATTTGATGCTGATGCTGTAAAAAAATGGAATGAAATGCATAATAATTGATATAATTGATAAGTTAATCATTAGCTTGCTGAAATGGATTGATATTGGCAACTTTTAATCTGACAATCGTAAGATCTACTATACCAGAAATGACAAAGTGCAGAGGAATGGTGTGGTATTCATTATCAGAAAGAACATTTCAAGATTCATCCTGAAGCACAATGCCATAGGTGATAGGGTACTACCCATATACAGACAAGGAAGTCTTGCTAATGCAACTATTTCTTAAATATATGTACCAACTATTAAAGACTAACATGAAGAAATTGAGGATATCTACCAATTTTTGCAGCTTAAGATTGATCAAATATGCAGTCAAGATGTGTTAATAATAACTGGTGAGTAGAATACAAAAGTTGGAAACAAAGAAAGACTGAGAATTGGAAAATATGGTCTTTGTAACAAATGAGCCTTGAGATTACATGATAGAATTGTGTGCAGTTAATAATTTATTCATTGTATGTGTTGTTGTTGTTGTTATATAGCGACCCTATATACAACAGCCCTAAACTGCCGCTCCTGCTTCCAGCGTTGCTGTATAGAGGTAACTCATGGTTGCTGTGATGCTGAAGCCTGTGACAGTGATGTGCCAATTGTGGTAATGGGCACCCATGGTGGACGTGTTGGCTGGAGCTTCCCAAATAAATCAAGCCTGGAAGCAGGAGCAGCATCTACTTCTGAAATGGCTTGTCTCCGGAAACTCTGTGTAGGAACAGTGCTCAGGCTGTTCGTTCATAAGGTCGTTATGAGTCGTCTACGACTCGACGGCATTAAACAACAATAACAATGACGATGACCAAGAGAGAGCTACATTGGCCTGGTGGAGAGGAAGCTGTGCTACCAAGCCGAAGGTGGGTGATTTTTATCTGTGGCCCTCGGCCAGGTTCAAATTGTCTTCCCAATTTAAACCCAAGAAAATTAGAAACAAGACACAAATATATATTTGTACACTATGTTCAAAGCAATATCATTCACAATAGCAAGAACATGGAAACAACCCAAATGTCCATTAACAAACAGATTGAGAAACTGTAGTACCTTCCCATGATGGAATACTATGCAGCACTCAGGAGAAATAATGAAAAAAATAAATAAAACAACAAAAACTAAATAACTTGGGAGAAATAGGTGAACATTTTCCTGAGTAAATTTAGTTTTAGAAGGACAAATACTAAATAAGACCATTATTGTAAAAATAGAAGGATAGCGGGGAGAAGGGTGCAACAATGAATGAATGGAATCCCAAAATCTCTGTAGATGTTCATTGAAATGAAAAATAAACAACCTAATTAAAAAAAAATAAATAAATTTCTGTTTGTTATAAAAAAAAATAGAAGGATAACTAGTAAGATGTGTATGAATGTCCAAAGGGGGAAGAGAAAAGTACAGAGAGGGCTGAGGGTGGGAAGAGGAGAAATCACAGGGTGGCAGACTTTGGTGGATAGAGGGAGGAATTAAAGGAATTAGGAAAGATCCAGTACAGAGCTGAAAAGATGAGATAAGGAGGGCACAGATCAACAGTGATTCGTTTTATAAAACACAATATATGTGACTGTATGAAATACCATGTGAATGAAAGAAGGTGTGAAGCACAATGCATATGAATGAAATACAATGTATACAGACTTTGTACACAAATATAATTTTTTTTAAAAAAAAAAAAGTTCACAGTTGGAATCTACAGGCTGCTCCATGGAGTGGGGGGGGAAGCGTAAACAAGTCCAAAATATGACCTTTACTGAATCCCAACTGAATTTAAAAACCATGTTAAGAATAGATTTGCTTCATTAAACACTAATGACCTAAGACCAGATGAGTTGTGCAAGGGTATCATAGATGAAGAAACCAAAAGGTCATTACAAAGACAGGGAGAAAGAAAAGATCAAAATATATGTCAGAACCAATACCAAAACTCGCACTGGAATGGAAAGATGTCAAAGCAAGGGGAAATAAAGCTGAGGTAAGAGAACTGAACAAAAGATTCCAAAGGATAACATTACAAAGCATTATAAGAAAATGTACAAGGAGTTGGAGTAAGAAAACTTAAAGTGAAGAACATGCCCAGAATTTCTCAAGCTGAAAGAACTGGAAACAAAGTCAAGCCTTGAGTTGCAACAATGAAAAAATCAATGGCTAAAATTTTGAATTATGCAGGAAACATCAAAAGAAAATGGAAAGAATACACAGAGTCATTGTACCAAAAAGAATTGGTCTTTTGGTTCTGTGTCCAGAACCATTTCAGGAATAGTATAGGATCAAGGTCTAATAATATTGCCTGATGGTACTTGTCTTCATTCGTAGCTGAGGTCTGAGCTTGCAGGGGCAGGTGGAGGCGGGCGGCCCTCCTGATAGAAAATAAAGCAGTTTATCATGTGGAAAAAATCCCAAATCCAATAGTAATGAAGGAAGAAGTCCAACTTCACCGAAGCCATTGGCAAAAAATAAGGCCTTGGGATTAAGGGGATAGCAGTTGAGGTGTTACAGGAAATAGACGTAACCCCAGACTTTCTCATCAGACTCTGCTAAGAAATATGGAAGAAAGCTACCTGGTCAAATATGGAAGAGATAATATTTGTTCTTGTTTCCCCAAAAAAGATGACCCAACATAATATGAAAATTATCAAACAATATCATTAATAAAATACACAAATAAAATCTTGCTGAAGACTATTTTTAAATGGCTAGAGGAGTACATCAGCAGGGAACTGTGAGAAATTCAAGCTGGATTCAGAAGAGGTCATCCCACAAGGGATATTATTATTGATATCTTGGCTGAAAGCACACAATGCCAGAAAGATGCATACTTGTGTTTTATTGACGATGAAAAGGCATTTCATGTGTGGATCATAAGAAATTATGGCCAACATTGAAAAGAATAGGAATCCCAGAACACTTCATTGTGCTCATGTGAAACCTATACATAGACCAATAAGTGGTTCTCTGAGATGATGGTGCTGTTGCAAGAAGACCTGAGAAAAGGAATCACCAGAACACCTGAGTTGAAAAGAGGCAGGACTTCATTAATCGGCGGAGCCACAGTTGACTATTGTCCAAAATGGCTACACTCCTGAACTGCTTTGTCCTGAGCTTTTATAAGAAACAGACAAAGGAATAGTTGTATTACTTTCATTGGTGATTTTAAAACATTGGTGGGAATTTACAGAAGAAGAAGCAAGAATTAGTTTCACAGTTTCAGGAAGGTAGGGGGAGGTAATCTGGACATATTCTTACAAGGTCACAGCTAATGTGGCCCCATAGATAAGAAAATCACAGCCTTCCAGGATCTTTAGATAATGAAGCAGATCTGCAGGGCCTCTTCTCTCGCCCTAGAAATTAAAACAATTTTGCAGAGCTTCTCTTTTTCCAGGCTCTTCTCTCAGTTAAAAGTCAGGACATGTGTGAGTCATGGTTGTATTCTTTATCCAAACCTATTCCATTTTTACACTGAGCAAATCATTCAAGAAACTGGACTCTAAAGAAGAATGTGATCTATAACTGAGCAATAACCTGTGTTATGCAGATGAAACAAGCTTACTTGCAGAAAGTGAAGAAGGCTGGAGCACATGCTACAAAAGATCAAAGCCTTCAACATATGATATATTTCAACATCAAGAAAACAAAAGTCTTCATCACTGGATCAATAGGAAACAGCATGATGGAAAAAATATTGAAGTTGTCAACGATGACTTTATTTGGATCAACAATCAACACCCATAGTAGAGCAGTCAAAAATAAAAAAGCTGCTGTCAAGGACCTCTTTACTGTGCTAAAGAGTAAGGTTTTCAATTTAGAGAGTAAGGTTCACCTGATCCAAGCCATGGTCTTCTCAGTTGCTTCCTATACATATGAAAGTAGGAAAGATGACAGGAGAATTGATGCCTTTGAATTGGGGTGTTGGCAAAGTGTATACTATGGACTGCCAAAAGGAAAAACAATTCTATCATGTAGGAAGTGCAGCAAGAGTGCTCCTTGTAGGCAAGATAAGTTACTCTTAACTTACTTTGGGCATTTTTCAGAAGAAACAGTCCTTGGAAAGAGGCATCATGATGGGTAAGCCAGAGAGTCAGAGAAAAAGAGGTAGACCTTCAACAAGATGGATTTACACAGTGACCATAACAGTGAGCTTAAGCATATTAAGGGATCGTGCACAAAAGCATGATAGGGCAAAGTTCAGATCTGATATGTTCATAAGTTTGCTATGAGACAGAATCAACTGATGGAATCTAACAAAAATAGAAATACTAATGTCAGTCACACAGTCAAACATAGATGGGGATAGATAGCCAGGATCAAAGATGGCCCACTGAGTGGTTACTTCCCAGTTAGCCCAACCCAGTGTGGTCCCTTCTCAGACTGAAACAGAACAGAATCAAGTAAGAGTATTTCCAAAGCTTGATCATAAAAAAGAGTTGCAGAATCATCTTGGTCTGTTAGACCCCTCACTCTTGGGAAACTCAGCTGCCACCCAAGCATTCCTGCAGAGTGGAGGTGAACTAAGACTTTCCATCCACAGCAAGTACCAAGTCACCATCCACATGACTGAGTACATTTGGAAATAAATCCCTCAATCTCAAGTAAGCCTTCAGATGACCTTATCCCAGACTCCAACTTCATGAATAAGCTTGAGCTCATCTCAAGTTGCTCCCAGATTCCTGTCCTCAGAAACTACAATGGAAAAGAAATAATAATACTCATTTTAAGCTACCAAGTTTTAGGGTGATTTGTTATACAGACATAAATAAATTGTACTTATAGCTCAACTTTTAGCCAATTGACAAGCCTATACGGTGAATAATAACACCTGGGAGGTATGTCCTCCTTAGAGCAATCAACGATGTAAGTTCAAAAAGGCGGCATTTGCCTAGAGACAAAATTTTGAAGATGGAAACGGGTTAAGAAAGGATGATGGAAATGGCAAAACACAGCAAGGAAGAGGGGTGAGTGCTGTTACATTGTGAGGGTTGCTGTAAATGTTGTGAAACAAAATGTGTACAAAATGTTGAATGGAAAATGAATTTGCTCTGTAAATTTTCACTCAAATCACAACCTAAAGTTAAAATGAATCACATGGAAAAGTAGCAAGCCTGTGTTCTAAGTGCTTTACATATAGAAATTCATTTAACACTAACTTACACAAATTTTATAAAGTGAGTAAAGAAGGCACTGAGAAGTTAAGTCCTTGCCCACACTCACTCACTTACAAAGTAAGTGGAAGAGCAGAGGTGAAAACAGAAAAGGGTTAAGAAAGGATGATGGAAATGGCAAAACTCAGGGAGGAAGAGGAGTGATGTGGCTATGACATTTTACACCTGGCCACATTCTGGTATTGCCTCCGGTGTGAGAGCTGGCACTGAGATAAAAGTATTTATATGAACTTATTTTGAGTAATACCTTTGCCAACCAAGCATTACTTCTCCTTTTTGGCATATTACTTTAGAATCCATTTCAACACATGATTTTTTGCTTGGGGTAAATATCATCTTCCAGGACACACATTTCTAACTTAGTAAGCTTTCATTAGGAAAAAGTACTCACTGAGCAGAATTTCACTGCCAAGCTCTTTGGGAGCACAGAGACTCTTTAAAGTAAGGCTCACCTTTTCCAACCCATCAGAAATATTTCTGAGTGCTCAGGGTGTGTATGAAATTCTGTAGTGGATATGTAAAAACAACCAGAAGTGAACTGTCCTTAAACTCTTTTTTTAAATTGTGATTTTTAATGCAAGTTTACAGAAAAGTTAGGTTTAATTCATCCATTTTTGCACATTTTAACTCCTCTCCCTCCCTTCCCCCTTCCCCAGTTCACTTTAAAAAAAAAATCATTCATTGTTGCACAATTAACTCCCTCCGCCCGCCACCCTTTCCCCATTATCTTTGGAATGTACCTCTTATTCTGCACTGTTGTCACATGTACAATGCCTAATCATAAGGTCCTTTTAAAAAATTCTTTCCTTGATCTGTTCCAATGCAATGGTCATTATCAACTCTTATCCTATTCTCTTCCCAACCCCCCATGTCAGACCCCTTTTATAACACTGGAGTTATGCAGTAATTGTCCTTTTGTGACTAAGATATTTCACTTAGCATAATGTCCTCCAGGGTCACCCATGTTATATAATGTGTTATGAGTTTATTGTTTTGCAGTGCTGTGTAATATTCCATTATATTACTATACCATAGTTTTTCTATCCATTCATTTGCTGATAGGCACTTGAGTTGCTTCTGTCTCTTTGCTAGTGTAAATAATGCAGCAATAACATGGGTGTGAATATATCTGTTTGAATTAAGGTTCTGGAATTTTTACAATTCTAGTTAATCTGCAATGTGTTGTGTGCGCTAAACCCAAATGCTCTGCGGGAGAAAGATGGAACAGTCTGCTTCCATCAAGACTTACAGTCTCAGAAGTCCTATGAAGCAGCTCTATTATGAGTCTAAATTGACTCAACTGAAATTATGTTGCTCTTTTGTTGAGTTATTTGCCATTTGCTAGTGCTGTCTTGGTGGTTTTGGCCCTTTCTGTTAACCATCTCCTCAGCTCTTTGAAGGATAGAGTAATGGTTTCTACCTCTTGTATCCTCCATAGTACCTAACACACGGTTAGAAATGGCTGAGATTTCCAGATACTGAAAATCACAAGGGACGAGATTGCTGTTCATCTATCTTCCTCAGAGCAGCTGGTAGATTTGAACTGCCTACTTTTGTTCTGCCCATGAAATGCCCCTCAAAAGAAATGCAAATACATTCATGT
Organism: Elephantulus edwardii; assembly: GCF_000299155.1. Taxonomy (NCBI): domain Eukaryota; kingdom Metazoa; phylum Chordata; class Mammalia; order Macroscelidea; family Macroscelididae; genus Elephantulus; species Elephantulus edwardii. Next base: position 9,190,878 of record NW_006399772.1, on the reverse strand, counting down.
AAATACAAAAGCTCTTTATGCTTCAGAATAATTCCACATGTGGAGACTCTTTCCCTCAGTAGGAAGGTGGCGAGGGAAAAAGCCCCAAGTCCCCCTGTGCAATTGTTGTTAAGGCCTTCCCAGGTGCTACTGTTGGGGCGGGGAGATTGGGAGCATGGTTGGTGGGCTGGGGGGATCAGTCATGTGGGTCGGCTTTTGATGGGCTACCTCCTTTGCCCACCTTTACTCTTTTGTGTCACGTAGACACTAGTTAATTCTTTACTTTGCAAGGACAGATAAGACTACCCGGTGCATTTGTCTTTGTCTTAAGCTAAGAATTTTTATGGCCTACTTCTGCTTCTGATATTAATGGGGTTTATGCTGTCTCCTCACCTTTAGGGAGCACTGGTGGCCTAGTGCAAGAAGCTGCACTACAATCCCAAAGACACACAGTTCAAATCTGCCAGGTGCTCTGCAGAAGAAGGATGGGCAATCTCCTCCCATGTGATTAATTGCCTCTGAAAACCCACTGAAGGGTCAGCTATGGGTCGTCTCCAAATCTATGGTACAGAACAACCACCACCTTTGGGTTGGCACTACAGCACCTTAACCCCTAGGCCACTAGAGCTCCCTTACAGATTCTCAAATGTTTGCTTACTTACAGGCTATCAAATAATCTGCTTACTTAAGATGTGTATCATTTTCTAAAAGAAAAACAATTTCTTTTGTTTTCTACATTTCTCCTGATTGCACAAATTTCCCTTCCTTGGAGCATGCATCATTCCTGGGTCAGTTAACCCATATTGTCATGTAAAGGAACTGAAAAAGAGAAGGGTTTTTTTAAGGTAGACAGACAATTTTAGGGCTACTGTACTTAGTTACGAAGCCTACACTTTAGGAAGGACTCTAACAAACTGAAGCTGCCCAAGGTAGGTGAGTCAGGGGGGAAATGGACTGAAAACCTTTGTGTGGAGAAGGCTGAAAGACACAGGTATGATTAATTTGTAAAGACTATTCCGGCACCACGCACGTGCACACGCATTTGAAAAGCTGGCCTGGGAAAAGAGGATTAAGCTAATTATAACTGTGGGACACCAGAGTCTTATTTCCCCAGCTGTTCCCATGCAGTGTTAGTTTGGGCTATCAAGAAAAGAATTGTATGGACAAATAAATCTGGAAAATGCCATAGAGGCAAGCTCCCTCTGAGTTTCACAAAGCACATTAGCATACAAAACACTCTGAGAAAAATCCTCTAACAAAGAAATCTTTGTTCAAGTTTGTTTACCAAAACTATTAGACCCAAACTCCCTCTTCTATTACCCCACATAATACCTGTTTAATGTCCCATACACAAAACATTAGGGAAAACCTTCTTTGGAAAAGGGAACTGGTTTTCAGAAATTATCAGGAGGTAACTTTTAATACAATATGTCTTTCCTACCATTCAGGCTGACCAAAGACAGAATGGACTGTCCTAGACATCAAAAATTCCTTGTCACAAAGTTTAGGACAGACCAAATACTGTGAAAAGTCACATATCAATCTTACATTCTGTGATTGTCATAATCAGAAGAAAATGTGTGTGGTGTGGTATGTTGTTTGTTTGTTTTTTTAAAATGTGGTATTGCATGATTAATTGGTCTTCTAAGTAGAATCAGAGATCTTCATTTCTGTGTTGTTGTTGTTAGGTGCCCTGGAGTCAAAGGTGACTCATAGCAACCCTATAAACAGCCAACTTGAAAACCCTGCCCTATCCTGTGTGTTCTCATCTCTGACATAAGATCACTATGAGTCAAATCTATCCAAGGCTTTATTCCCTCTTTTAAAGGAAGCTCTGGGGGCATCATCTACATGGTGTCATCCTGCTCACCTGAACACACCTCTCTGGTGACTGGAATCCAAGGAAGAAAGAGGCAATCTCCTCCTCCATGATTTACAACCTCAGAGACCCAGTGGAGAGTCAGCTATGAGTTGGTCCCACCTCACCAGTTGGATTTGACTGTACATGGATTGATGAGGATATCCCTTCCGACCATTCCAATGAACTTGGTACCTCTTCCAGTACCTCCTAGGGTGATGTTAGCTGGCCTTTGGTAATCTACTTTCTGCTTCTCAAAACTATCTTTAAAGTGATATAATTTATAATGTTTAATTAAAGACTGATTTATAACGTATGAAAAAAGTTCCATATTTCATGTTGAAAATGTTAGTTGTTTTCCATTGAGTCATTCATGGCTGAACCTCCAGCAGGATCTGGGGTGATAGGGGTTGATGTGTTGGAATTAGTGAGACTGGCTCAGGACAGGGAAGAGTTCAGCGCTGCTGTACACAGGGTCCCTATACATTGCAGGCAACTCAATGGCACATAACAACAAAAACATACATTGGTTGGGTTTTTTTTTTTTTTTTATTTAAGCCTCCTGTTTGGAGTTAACAAGACCTTGGGGAGGGACTTTGTAATTAAAGTTGGTTGTTAGCATATTTCGGAGGAACATTCTTCTTAGTGGGACAGCACTCTTGTCAATATGCTGTATTGAGGTAACATAGGGTTGCTGTGATGCTGAACCCTGTGCCACTGGGGTGTCAAATGCTATAACAGTTACCCATGGTGGACAGTGTTTGGTGGAGCTCCCCGTTTAAGACAGGTTTGGAAGCAGGAGTTAGGAAGTACTTCCTAACCAACATGACTCCAGAAACTATGAACTTTGATAAATGTCAATAGTTATAGAAAGGCTTCAGGCCTTTGGTTCATAGGATCATTACGAGTCGTGCTTGACTTAAAGGCAATCAACAACAACAACAACAAATAACACAGGAGGAGACTGCCTATTTTGCTCCCACAGTTAGGGTGAAGTGATCTAAATGGTGTGCATTTTCTATTTTAAAGAGCCAGAGTAAAGTTTCACAAAGCTTTGCTATTTGGATCTGTTCTTTCAGCTAGACCAGATGAATGAGGATGTTAAGGACAGTATAGTCTTTGATAAGTGAGAAAAACTTGACAAAGTTCCTAGTTGATATGGCAAGTAAAACAAGTTCCCTGATGACCACAGAAAGTTTGCTATTCCCTAAATGCTATATGATGTTTTCAAGCAGCTTCTTTTGTTACTAAAGCTGCTGAAATATGCCAGCAGGGCAAGGTTTCAACTCAGTGTGGAAAGCTACAAATCAATACACAAATTAAGATAGTTTTACACACACGGGAGTGGTAGTTGAATAAAATATAGCTGCTGTGCAAACACACGTCTAGAAATGAAAGGGTATAAGACTTGAAAGTGTTTTCCAAGACTGGAAAGGAAAACAAACCCAAAACAATTCATCTCAAGAAACTCATTGTCACTAAGTCAGAAAGAACCAACTCATAGCTGAGGCTCCAGAGGGTTTCTGGAGGTTTAATTCACATACGAGATTTTCCGTCTTTTTCTTGGTCCAAGATAATTGTTGCTATTGTTTGCCATAACTGGAAACTGACCCTCCAGCAGTTTTCAGAGGCAGTAAATTGCACAGAAGAAGACTGCCCATCCTTCTCCCACAGAGCAGCTGGTGGATTCCACATGCTTTTTAGGATTTCAGTATAGCCTCTTACCAATAGCCACCAGAACTTCCTAGCCAAAACCATAGTGAGGGCAAATAGGGCAAAGGGTGGCAACAATATTTGCCAGGCTAAAAAAAATTTTCAGTGTTTCTTAAGGGATCATTCATTGCCTGTTGTTCTATATGGGAACCTTCATGTAAGATTCACATCAGAGGAACATACAGGAAATTAGGTAAAAACCCTTATTAGGCCTAGTCCACAATACTTAACAATAGATCTTTCTTTAAGCCTTAATTTCATCTGTTAGGACTGATTGCACATGTTTTCTAAAGTTTTTCTAAGATTAGTTAATGAAAGAGTTATCACCAATAACTCCAAATTGGTGGGGGGGTAGTCTTTCAATTTATCATAAATATTTATCATAAATGCAGAAATACCTTGACAGGCAGCTTGTTTGGCTACCCTATCAGCAACAGTATTTCTTCTAATTTTTTCCATTTGGGATACTCCTTTTAGTTCATAAACTTGCAGGTTCATCACAGCAATTTCAGAACAATAGAACATCTGGAAGGTACACTACTAAAGCTCTCTTTCTATGGGATTTTCAGAAGAGGTTGAAAATACCCTTTAGTTCCATAACACACACAAGTCATAAACAATACCTATATAAAATGTATTACCCACAGACACAGAAGAGTTCAAAAATTTTTTTATAAAAGAAAAGAATATTATCAACAGATTTTCCTGAGGCAATTCTACAAGTTCCAATGAGGGCAATGAATTCAGCTTGTTGGTCTAAAGTTGCTTCAGAAAAAAATTTAACTTTGAAGGATTCCAGTGAAAGTCATGGCCGTGTAACCAGCTTGATAGTGAGGACTCCTAGGATTAGGTTTTTAAAGGAGGGAGTGGAAGTCATAAGATCGTAGAGTTAGATGGGCAGAAGGAGAGGGTGAAGGGATTAGGAAAGATCTATTGGAGACAATTAAAATATGGGGAGATAGTAGGCATAGATGGATGGTGATTAATTTAATAAAATACAATCTATGGGAATGATCGTATGAAAATGTGAATGAAGGAATGTGTGAAACACAATGTATAAGAATTTTGAATGCAAACCAATATAACATTTTTTTAAAGGTGGAGAAAAGACTTATCTATAAACAAAATTAAATCAGTACTGGTTAAAAGTGTCTTTTAAACATATTTTTAAGGGATTAAACAGTCAGATTCTTTCTGGTACCATAGTCTAGAGGGAATTGCATTTCTAAGCCAAAGGCCACGCCTTTCTGGAGGTTTAAATCCACTACCGCCTCCTGGGGGAAGAGGGAGAAAGGAGAAATAAGAGCCATCTCCTCCTGTGCAGCAAGACTTTCAAGTCCTCCTCACTTTAAGTAAGCAAAGCTATGTCACCTGCATAACACAAATTGTTGATGAGTCTTCCTCTGGTCCTGATGCCACATTCTTCTTCATACAGTCTAGCTTCATGAAATATTTGCTCAGCATTAATAGGATGACAGAAGAATTATTGACACCTTTGAATTGGAGAAGAGTATTGAACATACATACCATGGACTGCCAAAAAACAGTTTATCCTAGAGAGTGTGAAACCAGGTTGCTCTTTGGAGGCAAAGATTTTGAAGCTCTGTCTCATATACTTTCGGCATGTGGCCAGGAGGGACCAGTCCCGGAAGAAAGACATCATTTTGGAAGGGTGAAGGAACAGTGCAGGAGAGGAAGCCTCCACATGAGATGGATTGACACAGTAGCTGGGGTAATAGAGGTAGGTGTGTCAGAGATGGTGAGACTCTGGAGAGGTCAGGGTTCAGAACTATTGTACATAGAGTTGCTATGAGTTGCAGGTGACTCGATGGCACATAACAACATCAATACAGATTGAAATACTTGCTGTAGAGATCAAGGACTTAAGTCTTTTATATGAATTATATTTCCACATCAAGAAAACAAAGGTCTTTACCACTGAGCCAATACGCAAAATTATGACAAAGAGGGAAATGAAGTCATCAATGATGTCATCTTGCTTGGATCCACAAACAACACCCTTGGTACCAACAGTCAGGAGATGAGGAGACGTAATCCACTGGGAAAGTCTGCAGTCAGGGACCTCTCCAAATTACTGAGGAGCAATGATGTCAGTTTGAGAACAAAGGTACACCTGATTCAGATGTAAATCACTTGCTTTACATCTGAGAGCTGGACAATGAATAAGGATGATAGAAAAATAATTGATGCCACTGAGTTATGGTTTTAAAAAAGAGATCTGAATATCCCATGGATTGCCAAAAGAACTAAAAGAAATGTGTTGGAAAGTGTGCATTCACACTTGCTCTTTGGAGGCAAAGATGATGAAATATCTCTTTGGGCATGTTGCTAGGGGAGGCTATTCCTTGGAAAGGGGCATCATACTTGGAAAGGGAGAGAGTCAGTGAAAAAGAGAAAGACCCTCTCGATAAGAAGGATTGATACAGTGACTGCAGCAATGGGCTCAAGTGTGTAAGAGATGATGAGGATTACGCAGGACAGGACAGGGTTCAAGTCTGTTGTTCATAGGATCTCTGTGAGTCATACTTGACTCAATGGCATCTAACAACAACTTTCTGTACAATTTATAGCCAGCAAGCCCAATAGAGCGTCAACTAAAAGTCAGGTCCAACTTGACAACAATAAAAGACAAAGTGAGAGAAAGAGCCAGATGTTTTAATAATACCACACTGTTTTAAAATTGTTCAGTAAAGTCTACACAGTTATGTGAAGAATAGTCATTCTCATTAGTCGTGGAGAGAAGAGTAGGTGGATTTAAATAGATCACAGCATGCAGTCTAATGTTAGACACAGCAAAGAGAACATCATAGGAGGTGAGCCTGCTGGCAGAAAGATGTTGTGCAGAGGCAGAATTAAGTACGGCAGGCACAGCATTCAGCATGTAGGTATCTGAAATATTCCCAGCACCGTATCTGCAGTGGTTTCCACTAGTTTTATAGTAGTAGCCACAGCCCTAAGACAAGGGGGGTAATCCTGGGCTACAGATTCAAACTGTAGGCTCTAATAAACTCTAGGATTTTCTTGGTCTTTCTTTTTTTTATTTTTGTTTTTGTTGAAATGCTTAAAGCATTTATCCTACTTCATGTGCAAATAAAGAGGGGGGACCCCACTCAGATGATAATAAAAACCCCTTTGAGTAGGCATGTTAATTAAAGTCCAGTTTAGTTGAACTACAGATTCCTAATCTTCTGGTACAAACTGGATTAAATCCAGCTCAGAGATTTTCCCCTCCTATCTTTATAAAGATTGAATGAGCTCTGGTGGCCTCGTAGTAAATAGTTGTGGTGCCAAACCAAAAGCAGGTGGTTCAAACACACCAGCTGCTCAGTGGGAGAAATACAGCCAATTTCCTCTTGTGTGATTTTACAGTCTCTGAAAATCCACTAGGGAGTTAGCTGTGAGACAGTTCTAATTTAGTAGCACATAGCAACAACAACAACAACATATAAAGGTTGACCCACCAAAGAAAATTTGGAAGTCCCGATTTGATAAAATCCTAGAAAGTTCCCTAGCTGATTCTTTGTTTTGGGTATAAAGAAGACAAGAACAGTTTCTTTCCATTTGGGATCCACAAGGGCACCATCAACAGAATTTTTTAAAAAACAACAACAAAAATCCCAAACCCCAAAACCTTAAATTCATTGCTATGAAGCCAGAACCAACTTAAAGAGGACTCTCCATTGAGTTCCTAAGCCTGTAAGTCACACAGAGAGAGACTGCCCATCTTTAGCTGGTAAGTTCAAACCATCAAAGAGACATGACCTTCAGAGTCGGAAGTACAATTCCCTATGGACTCCATTACCAGCACTCTCTTTTATAGAAATTAATGCCAATAACTCATCATTGTTGAGTTGGAGCAAACTCAGCTGACCCTCTATTGGGTTTTCCAAGGTTATAAATGGCACATAAGGAGCTTCTGATAGATTTAAACCAGCCATCTTTAACCCCTTAAAGGACACTGTAGAAATTGGGTGGCCAAAATATTTAACAGAATACTAAGCCAAAAGTAATACTTATATGGGTATTTTAAGTCCACCTATAGCCAAATGTTTTAGTTAGGCTACACTGTTTGTAAGACAGGGTTGCCAGAAAGTTGAACATACTAGAAAATCATCAACACGCTGCATCAACGTATATTTGTTTATAAACATTAAAGACTATAAATCCAAATGCAAAATCTGAGAAAAATAGGAGAGTTGGTAAATCTCTGAAGTATTACAATCCAGGTAAATTGTTGATTTTTCTAGGTAAAAGAAAACAAATACTGACTTTCAGAATGCACAGGAGTACTACAAAAGGCACTGGATACAACTAGATTGTAAAATTAATTGCATGTAAATGGACACTGGAAAATGATAAATGAGTATCAGTCATTATTGAGAATCTATTGTGTACAATAACAATATGGCTAATTACACATAAATCATTAATAACTCTTGAGCTCCTATAATTTTTTTAATTATTATGCTATGGGTGAAGGCTAACAGAAAAAGCCTGTTTTCCATTCAACAATTCTTACGTCATTGACTTCCATGCCCACAATGTAGCATCACAAATTACATTTCCATGTTGTGTTTCCAGTTTCCATTCTCCTTTCCTATGCCTTTCTGCCTTCTGAACTTTGTCCTTGGGCAAATGCTATGTTCTTTTTGTTCTTATTTTGTTTTGGGTTTTGACCATAAGAGTAGGAAGGTGACTGGCACAAAGGAAGTTAAACCCTTAGAAAGAAAATCTTGTATAATGGGAGCTAATATTTCTTTGGGGGAACTCTGGTAGCATAGTATCTAGAAAGCTGGGCCACTCACTCAAAGGCCACACATCTCTAGCAGGTCAAATTCATCAGTGACTCCATGGGAGAAAGCTAGACAGTCTCCACCTATTCTAAATTACAGACTCAGAAACCAGATGGAAAGTTGCTATGAATTGAAAATGACTTAATAGAAATGAGCTTGAGGTTTTGTAGTCTTTCATTTGCTTCTCATTTAGTGGATACTGGGAGATTTTTGGCAGAGATTCAGATAAATCAGTTTGAATCTTAATTGTGTAAATTGACAAAATTTGACCTACATTTGTAGATTTTGTGTCCCATAATGGTTTTAGGAACTAGGAAAAAGATGTGAAAAGAGAGGGGACAAAGCTCAGCTGAATTTTGGAGGTGCATGGCAAGTGTTAGCATGTAGCAAATTACATCTTCTTCCTGAATATTATCTAATTCAGAGTTTATCTCCATTAACTTACATAAATCCGGCAGTTCCAATATTTCCTCTTTTTGGTTAAACTGTAATGACAATTGTATTTGGATAGAAGATTTCTTTCTAAAAGATTGACAGGGATATCAGAAAAAAAAAGATTTAAAAAACATAAATCTTAACACAACCAAGAAACATAAGAGCAGGTTGGGAATAGATTAGTGTTTGTTGCTGATAGGAGATACCCACCACTTTTTAAGTTTTAGAACTTTGAAGCAAGAGTTTCTGGAAAAAGATGGAGTCAATGTAAGACAGGCTGGCCCCAGTAGAAAATTGGTAAGAAATTGGTAAAGTTCTCTAGGAAAAAAAAGTTTCTCCTTGTGGATGAAAAGTCATCACAAGGCAAGTTTCCACTTTATCCTACAAGCCCATTCATTCTGAATCAGACTGTAGGATTTTGGTAAAGGAGAGCTATGCTAATCTTTTGGTTCTTTTTCAAGTTTATAGCATTCATTTTTCCAATGGTGAAACTTTTTACACTAGTGACATCCTGTCTGCCTAGGAAGGTTTATTATTTTTCTTTTTACTGGGGGATTATAATTGTAATCTTCCCAATATACACCTTGATATACCTATTGCATGTAATCTCCAATGCTAAATCTATTTTCAGGGACCCAACCTAAGCCAAGTCTTCCTTGAAGCCCTTCCACATACACACCCCATAGTTACTTTCTATGCTTTATTGTTGTGTGTAGTCCAGTGTATTCTAACCCTATAGATTCTAAAGGACAGGAGAGAACAGCCACATAGTAATCCTATATGACAGAATAGAACTACTCTGCAAAGTCTCTTAGATTGAAATATTGATGGAGCAGACAGCCAAGGTCTTTCTCCCACTGAGCCACTGGGTGGGTTTGAACCATTGACCTTTCCTTTTGGAAGCCAGTTGCTGACCCATTGTCTAATCGGGGCTCCTTGTCTTATGTATTAGCATAAGAAAACTGTGCTTTGAAATTCCTTTGGCCCTTGACCTCCAGAAGTCCAGTTCCAGAGCACAGTGAACATAGGCCAAGAGTCCAAGACAGCAACTGAGCTACATACAGAGAGTTTTCACTGTCTTCCTGGCACAGCTGCCACCATTACCTCTGGAGCTTAGCCAGGAAAACCACCTGAGTCTGTCAGAGACCCACGTGTATTCATCAGCAGAGCAGTCTCCAAAAGCATCATCTAACCAAACAAAATAAGGGAAAATAACCCAATTGAAAAATGGGCACAGGATGTGAACAGATATTTCACTAAAGAAGACATTCAGATGGTGAACAAACATATGAAGAAATGTTCAAAATTCCTAGCGTTAAGAGAGACACAAATCAAAACAACTATGAGATACCATCTCACCCCAGTAAGAATAGCAAAAATTTAATAGAACAGCAAACCACAAATGCTGGCGAGGTTGTGGAGAAACTGGAACCCTTATTCATTGTTGGTGGGAGTGTAAAATGGTGCAACCACTCTGGAAGGCAGTATGGTGCTTTCTCAAAAAGTTGCAAATAGAAATACCATTTGACCCAGCAGTTCCACTACTGGGAATATACTCTGAAGAAACCAGAACTGCCACCTAAGCAGTTATATGCTCACCCATGTTTATTGCAGCTTTGTTCACAACAGCAAAGAGTTGGAAACAACCCAAGTGCCCATCAACAAATGAATGGCTAGAGAAGCTTTGGAATATTCATACAACGGAGTACTATGCTGCATTGAAAAACAAGGAACACATGAAATATTATACAAAATCAGTGATCCTGGGGGACATTATGCTGAGTGAAATATCTCAGTCACAAAAGGATAAATACTACATAGTGCCACTATTGTAAAGTGGGACCCGTGTCAGAGTTGGGGGGAATCTAAGAGGAGGTAAATAATGTATACTGCATTGAAACATAGGAGGGAGAGAACTTTAGGAGGAATATATGATTAGGTATTATTGTCATGACAAGAGTCCAAAATGAAAGCTGCATGGTGGACTGGAGTGGGGGGGATTGTATAACAATGAAATATTTTTTTTTAACTTTTCAAAGAGAAAATCAAACTTGAGGGAGGAGTGGGCAGGGAGGAGTAACTATGAATTAATGGAAATTCAAAGTCTCTGTAAACTTTCATTAAAATAAATTTTAAAAAACAAAGCATCATCTAGGCATTTGCGCTGAAGCACAACCACCAATCAGCTGGGAAGGAGTAGGGGCAGGGCCAGGCATTACTCTGCCAAATAAAAGTTTCTAGGTCTCTCCAAAGGCCAGAATGATGTACCTCATACTCATAAAGACATGTTGTTGTTACTGTTATGTACTGTAGAGTGGAATCAATTTATAGAAGACCCTCTGGTTGGTTTTCAGAGGTACCAAGTTGCCTGCGTTCCAACCCCGTACCTTTGCATTGACAGCACAGTTTCTTACCACTAAGCCACCAGAGCACTCTCTTGAAGATATAAGTCCTAAGAAATATAGGGTAAACAACAATGAATTAACTAATAATCCCACACCCCTATTCATTCTGTTAACCAATTGAGTTCCTGCTGTATGGGCCCTGGCATTTAAACAAAACCCCTCTCATCAGTCTGGCCTGGAAGTCTGACAAGAAACATGATATCTCCTCATTTGAGCTGATTTGTGTTACCCCAAAAGATGTTCATTCCTCACCTTGAGAAACGGCTTATATGATCTTGTTTGAAAATGGCATCTTTTCAGATGTAATTAATTAGGTTAGCTGGAGTAGGTAAATCTTAATCCAGTATTACTAGTTGCTGCTGCTTGTGACTAAGAGTGATCCTATGTACAACAGCTCTGAATCTTGTCCTATCCTGAGTCAATCTCACCTTCCCTGACACACTTACCCACATTACCCCAGTCACTGTGTCAATCCATCTCATCTAGGGTTTTCTCTCCTGCACTGTTCTTCCACCCTTCCAAGCATGATGTCCTTCTGCAAGGACTAGTCCCTCTTGGCAACATGCCCCAAATATGGGAGATGGAGCTTCAAAATCCTTACCTCCAAGAAGCAGCTTGGTTTCATTATCTCTTGGAAAGACCTGTTTGTTCTCTTGGCAGTCCATAGTATATTCAATACTCTTCTCCAGCATCACAACTTAAAAGCATCAATTCTTTTTCTGTCATCCTTAGTCATTGTCCAACGCTCTGAGGCATGGCAAGTAATTATGAAGCCCATAGCTTGGATCAAGTGCACGTTAGGCTCTAGACTGACATCATTGCTCTTCGGTACTCTGGAGATGTCCCTGACAGCAATTTTTTCCAGCACAATTCATCTTTTGATTACTTGACTGCTGGTACCTAGAATGTTGACTGTGGAACTAAGCAAGCTGAAATTGTTAACAATCTCAATCTCTTCTTTATCTATCATGATGCTGCCAACCTGTCCAGTGGTGAGAATCTTTGTTTTCTTGATGTTGAGCTTCAATCCATACAGAAGACTATAATCCTTGACCTTCCAAAGCAAACGCCTCAGGTCTTCCTCAGTTTTAGCAAGCAAAGTTGTGTAACCTGCATAACATAGGTTGTTGATGAAGAACATAGGTTTTTCCAATGGAGGAAAGAATGTGGATCCTTCCTGAATGATCTGTTCCAAATATAGATTGAAGAGTTATGGAGATAGGATGTATTCCTGACATACCCCTTTCCAGAACCCTTAAAAAAAAAGGAGAAACTAACACAATCTTTTTAAAAAATAAGAGACTAGCACAAAGATTAGTCAATTAGGAAAGACTGCACACCATGATGTCAGCTTGAGAACAAAGGTGTGCCTGATTCAGGCCATGGTCTTTTCAAGCACTTGATATGCATTTGAGAACTGGACAATAAATAAGGATGACAGAAGAAGAATTGATGCATTTGAATCATGATGTTGGAGAAGAGTACTGAAAACCTCATGGACTGCCAAAAGAACAAACAGATATGATTTGGACAAGATGCAACCAGAGTATTCCTTGGAGGCAAAAATGATAAAGCTTCATTTCACATACTCTTAACATGTTGCTGGGAGAGGCTATTCCTTGAAGAAGGACATCATTCTTGGGAAGGTGGAGGGATGGTGAAGGAGAGGAAGACCCACAACTAGGTGGGCTAAAGCAATGGGCTTGAGTGTGTCCGAGATTGTGAAGATGGCACAAGATAGAAGACAGTCCAGATCTGTTGTTCATAGAGTTACTATGAGTGATTTGATGACTTGATGACATCTAACAACAACAACAGCAACAACACAGAGATATAAAGAGCAAGGACGCCAGTTTAAAGACAAAAGTGCACCTGATCCAAGTCACAGTATTTTTAATTGCTTCCTATGCATCTGAGAGCTGGACAATGAATAAAGATGATAGAAGAATAATCAATGACTTTGGATTGTAGTGTTGGGGAAGAATTTTGGATATACCATGGACCTGAGGCAAGCATGGTGAAACTTCATCTCACTTACTTCGGGCACATTTTCAGGAGAGAGAGATTTTAATGGGAAAGGTAGGGGATCAGCAAAGGAGAGGAAGACCACCAAGGAGATGGATTGGCACAGCAACACCACAACGGGCCTGAGCAGGACACAGACTGCAAGGAGGGTGCAGGTCAGGGGAAGACTCAAACCTGCTGCTCATAGTGTCGCTATGAGTCATAGTGGGCTTGACAGCACTTAGCAACAACAACACCAGAGACACCAGGGGCAAAGAACGAAAGTGGAGATTGCACCTACATGCCAAGAACACCAACACTTGCAGAAAAACCACCGTTAGCTAGTAGTAGAAAAACATCAGACTCTTCTCAGAACATCTAGGAGCCATCAACCTGCTGATACCTTGATTTTGGATTTGGAGGCTCCAGAAATGGGGGAGGGGGAAAATCTGTGGTTTTAGCCAAAGTGCCAGTTTGTGATGCTTTTTTTCAGAAGCTCTAGGAAATGATTATGCCATTCAAACATATCAAAGGCAGCATAGCGAAGTGATTGGTGTGGGTTCTGGAGTCAAAGCCTGTGTGACCTTGGCCAGGTCTTCTAATGGCTCTGAGCTTCAATGTCCTCATCTGAAAATGGGGATCATAGTAGTCGGTAGTCTATTGGGTAAGGAGTTGCGCTGCTAACCCAAAGGCAAGTGGTTTAAATGCACCTGCTGCTCTGTGGGAGAAAGATGGGCAATCTCCTCCCACGCAATGTACAGCCTCTGAAAACCCACTGGAGGCTCAGCTATGAGATGGTTCCAATGATGGTATGTACAACTACTTCAGCGTTGGTATAAGATTTAAATAAGCTAATTATGAAAAGTGTTTAAAATAATTCATAGCATGGAGTCACAATTGTTGTTGTTGTTGTGAGGTGTCATTGAGTTAACTACAAAAACAGCAAATTTAAATCTGGCTCTTCCCTGTACCGTCCTCACCATCCCTGATACATGCAAGCCAATCATTAACGTCATTCCTTCTATTCATCTTGTTGAAGGCATTCTTCATCTCCAGTTTTTTTCCTCTGTCTGTCATGATGGTGCCTGTTGGTCCAGTGATGAGGATTTTTGTCATAACTGTTAGATCATTAGGGCAATAGAGGTAAGGATGTTGAAGGACTCATAAAAGGTCACAGCCCATATAGGTAGGCAACAACCTCGTAGAGCTTCTATCTGATGGTCTGAAACGTTTGTGGTTCCAATAGCAGATCCTCAGACCCCTTCTGTGAAAGCTGTGGGAGGAAGTGGCATCTGAAGGCATGTACTTCACACGCCTTGAGTGCCAGGCACGGAGCACAGGTATGGTCAGGAGAAATTCTGGCTTGGAAATTTGAGACTGAGAGACAGAGAAAAGGCTTGGTCACAAGAACTTTGAAAACTTTCCAGGGGTGCCCCAATGCATAGGCAGACCCTTTCCCATGCCAGAGCCCCCAGGACCTCAGACCACATCTTCACTCTTTATGCCTCTTCACCCTCTCTCCCAACTCCTTCATTATTACTCCCATTTCTGGATCCATTCTTCCTTTTCCATATATTTGTATCTACCACTGAAAGAAGCCTGTGATGTCACATAAACATCTGTTTCCTTAGCCAGTGGGGACATCAATCCCATAGCATAATCCCTGAGAAGTTTAGAGGGCAGAGAGCCAAGGGTTTTGGGAGCATGGCCCTGGCTATGGATAGCCAGGTCACAAGAGGACACTGATGGCACATGAAGGCCAGAGTTCAGAGCAAGACGGAGGGTTCCCCTGGTTAATGTGACTCAGAACCCTGCACGCTGGGCAAGAGCAGGCCAGCTGGCAGCCCCTTCCTGTGCAATGCAGACCATGTCCTCCTCTCGGCCACCAGCGAGAGGATGAGCCCAGCAAGCAGTTCACCCTCCCTGGACCTCCGCCACAGATGTTTGCCATGTCAGGGTCTTCTAGCCCTTACCTGCCATAAAAATAAGGCTGTGCAGAAGGCAGAATGGCCTAGGGTCTCTTACTCTCCACCATTCCTTGCTGCTCCCTTCTCCCTTGTTCCAATTAAGAGATAAAAGGGGAAATCCCAAGGCTGATGACACATGAAGAAGGCCAGTTGGAACAACCTGGATGCTAATTTTAATCCAGAGCCCTGGGCAGCCATCCTCAGCAACTCTGGGCTCAACTACCTCTGGGCTGCCAGGGCTGAAAATACTCTGAGCATCTGATGAAGCAGCTGCAGGTTAAATTTAGCCTTGTAAACCTAGGTCCAGTCTGAGTGCTAGAAGCATCAGAGTGAACCCACCAATGCATCCATTCCAGGTGTCTGAGCCTCCAGGTGCCACAGCCAGAGTGACGATCCCTGGGGATGGAAGTGCAGGGAGGACAGAGATGGAATAGAATGGGGCCACTCTTCTGGTAGGAGTTTTCCAGAGGCCTCACCAAATGCCATCAACAGATGCTGGGCAGATAGCACAAAGGAGTAAACCAGAACATTGTCAAGAAAAGGGAACTGTGGAGACTGATAAACTGCAGAGCAAAAGCCCTATCTATAGCCATTGCAATTTAGCTTTGGAAATAACACCATGCAAGCCAGACAAAAACCTGATTGAGTCTGCAGATTTTCATGTGACACTGGCTTAGTGCAGGCAATGCCAGGGCCAGAAATTCCCCATCAACTGTTCATTTTTTTCCCTCCAGCCTCTTGTTAAAATGCAAGTGAACCAGGGCCTATAGGCTTCCTTAGCTACCTCAGTGATTCTTATTGATCCCTTGTTTAAAAGGAAGAAAATAAAACACATATAAATCAATTAGCTAATAAATTTGCATTTGTTATTAAGTTCAGAAGCCACTAAATGTTAGTGGTATAAAGTAGCAATTGTTTTGAGGAAGGAGCACTGGCTCAGAGTCAGATAGCCTTGGGTGAAACGCTGGCTCTGCCACCCACCAGGAAATTCATTAACTTCCCTAAATTGCACTTGCCTTTGGTAGAATGGAAATAATATGCCTACCTTGGATTATCAAAAAGATGAAATGAAAAGACAGTGTTTGACATGAGCTAATTTATGCTCGATAAGTGTTGGAAGAACTTCAATCACAGAGTCAGACTCTGTGAAACAGGGACTAAGAGTGGGAGGACTTCTACACATTTTCCAGCTTTCCTGAAGCCTAGCCTTTAGGCTAAGTCAGGAAATCCCTTTTGGAGCCAGAGAGCTTCGGAACCACGTAGCACCACACCTCTCCCTTGTGGCCACTTGCGGTATTGCCAGAGCGCAGAGCTGAATGCTGCTTTACCAACTCGCCCATTGTTTTGACTTCATGTACTTATGGTGACCCTATAAACAACAGATCTGAATCTTGCCCGTCCTTATGATCTCTGAAACCCTGAAGCTCACTGTTACAGTCACAATGTCATTTTATTTCATTGAAGGTCTTCCTTTCTTTGTCTGACCTCCCACTTTCCCCATCATGATGTCTTTTTCCAAGGACTGAGTCCCTCCAATATCACGTCCAAAGTAATAGAGACCAGATGTCACCACCTTTACCTCTAAACAACATTCTCGTGATACTTTAAGATAGATTTGTTCATACATAGTGCATATTCCGTAATCTTCTCCAACACCACAATTCACAAGCATCAATTCTTCAGATTCCATATGGTGTTATTGTGTGCAGTAGAGTCAGAATCCACTCATAGCTGACTCTCCAATAGCTTTTCTTTTTTTAAAAAAAGAAACCTTTATTTTATACTGGTTTGTTTACAAAGTTCACATATATTGTTTTTTACATTTGATCTTTCCCATTTCTTTTACCCACTCCTCCCTCTACTCATCCAATAACTTTTCAGAGGCAGTAAACCGCATGGAAGGAGACTGCCCATCCTTCTCCCTTGGAACAGCTGGTGGGTTTGAACCATGTACTTTTAGGATTGCAGCACCACTGCTAACCACTAGGCACTCCATCATAGAACCACCATAGAGTGGTTCTCAAAGGCAAGAACTGTCTATGTTTTAATTCCCAAGTGGCACAGATGGTTAACAGCCAGCCTTCTAGGAGAAAGGTTGGTGGTTGGTTGGGATCTACCCAGAGGCTTATTGGAAGAAAGATTTGGTGCTCTATTTTTGAAAGAACACAGCTTTTGAAAACCCTATGGTTCTAGTTGGATACACATGGCGTTTTTTGTGTACTGGGATCACCTTGGGAATGGAATTAAATAATTATCCAACTGTACATAGTACCTGACCCCAGAACTATGGAATCAGAATATGAGGGAGAATTCATATAAAGAAACAACCCACCCAGTAGATTTTAGATTCTGTCAGTTTGGGAGAAAAAGCTCACCAAACTCCTACTTTAAGTGTTGCCACCTCTTGGGTCTGGCTTAGCTTTATAAGTTACAGAGTAATAAAAAGGCAACCTCTCAAAGTGGAAAATCTATGATGCCCTGAAGCTGCAGAGGTAAGACAGAGGAACACATGAGAAGAGGTAGTGAGAGAGGTAGTGGGACAGGGAGAGAGAGGGAGAGGGAGAGGGGAGAGCAGGAGAGGAGGTGGGAGGGAGAAATAGAGAGATTCTAGCAAGAACATAGGAAGAGAGAGAGAGAGAGAGAGGAAGAAAAACAGAAATTTGAGAGAAGAACAAAGAGATGGAGGTAACAATGGGGTGAGACATACCTTGACAACATCTGGCGTGACAAGAGATACACAAACCAAGGTAGGAAATATGGGTGAAGAAAAACAAAATAGGTACAATTGTAAGCACTGGTTTAAAATTATACTATATAATAAGTTATTACACACAGACAAAGCGGGGGGGGGGAAGACAAACAGACCAAATACATGAGAAAAAAATACACATCGCCAACAGATAAAAACATATTCAAAATCACTAGAAGTTTGGAAAAGGCAAATTATTGCTTTGTATTGGGTTGGCAACAATAAGAAAGTCCTTTCTTGCTGAATAGTATGGGAGGAGGATTTATTTACATGCTAGTGGTAGAAAATGTTCATTGTTGAGATTTGCCAAAATATCTAACACCAGCTATATTCATTTTCTAGGGCTGCTATCCCAGATATATCATAAATGGATGAGCTAATAAACACAATTTTTGTCCTAAAGTTTAGGAAGCTGTAAGTCTAATTTCAGGGTTCCAGCTCTGAGGAAAGGCTTTCCCTTTGTAAGTTCTGAAGGAAGGTCTTACTTGATTCCTTCAGCATTACTTGGTTTGACATTCCTTGGAGATGTTCCTAAGTTTTTCCAGTGTGGGGAACCGAGTTTGGAAAGATGCTCCACTACACAACCAGGAAAGGATAAAATTGATGAATGAGACCTTCTAAAGATGAAATCCCTGTGTGCATCAAAAACTTTTTTCAACAGAGTGAAAAGAAAACCTATCAATTGGGAGAAAACATTGGCCAATACCATCTCAGACAAGAGTCTTATAACAAAAGTTTACAGAATACTACAGGGCCTCCACAAGAAAAAGAATGATAACCCAATTAGAAAATGGACAAAAGACATAGAAAGACTTTTCACAGTGGAAGATATTCAGATGGCCAACAGACACATGGAGAAATGCTCAAAATCACTAGCAATAAGAGAGATGCAAATAAAAATCACAATGAGATGCCATCTCACCCCAGTAGCTGTGGCAAAATTAATAAGACTGGAAGCAATAAATGTTGGAGAGGATATGGAGAAATATGAACTCTCATACTCTGTTGGTGGAATTGTAAAATGGCACAACCACTCTGGAAGGCAGTTTGGCATTTCCTCAAAAATGATCTAGCTATTCCACTGCTAGGAAATTAGAACTGAGACACAATGGAAATTTGTACATTAATGTTCATAGCAGCGTTATTCACAATTGCAAGAACATGGAAATAGCTCAAATGCCCAACTACAATAGAATGGATTGAAAAATAATGGCACATTCACATGATATAATGCTATGCAGCACTCAGGAATGAGTTTAAAAATTATTGCATAACTTGGGAGCGACTGGAGAACATTATACTGGGTGAACTAACTCAGTCTCACAAGGACAACAAATGTGGCATAAGACCAATATTGTAAAAATGGAAGGATAACTAGTAAAATGTGTATGGGAGTCCAGGGGGAAAGAATGGGAGCAGAGGATGACGATGGGCAGGGGGAAATCATAGGGTCACACGATTTGGTGGGTGGAGGGCGAGGGTAAAGGAAATGGGAAAGATTTGGAGGGAATTTGGAAAGATGGGGTAATAGTGGGCATAGTTCAAGGGTGATGAATTTTATAAAACACAGTGAATGGGAACGATGGTATGAAACACAATGTGAGAGAAGAATGGAATATAATGTATACAAACTTTGTATGCAAACTAATATAAAATAAATGTTTAAAAAAGAAGATGCTCCTCTCAGTCTTCTTTCTTGGTGGCATCGAGGTCCTCTCTCTGCTCCTTCCCTCTCTCATTTCATCTCTTGTGAGATAAAAAGGCCAAAAGATGTTACAGGCACACCCCAGGGCAACTCTCTTTCATCTGCTCAGTCCTGTGATCTAATTAAGGGTGGTATTGTGTCATAGAGTTGGAACAATAGCTGACTCTCAAGTGGGTTTTCAGAGGCAGTAAATTGCACAGTTGGAGAATGACTATCTTTCTTCTAGGGAACCAGCAACCCACTATATCCCACTAATCCACTGGTCACATTATGGAGAACAACTACATCATTGCATAATTGCTTTTAATTTTGCATCATCAACATTACTTTTTTTTAATGTGTCATCAAGTTGACTATGACTCATAACTATCCTATCAACAACAGATCTGAACTTTGCCCTATCCTGTACCATCCTCACAATCTCTTTCATGTGCTAGCCTATTGTTAGAGTTTAGCCACTGTATCAATTCATCATGTTAAAAGTCTTCCTCTCCTTCACTGACTCTATAGCTTTCCTAGTATATCTTTTTTCCAAGGACTGATTCCTCTTGACAACATGCCCCAAAATGCTTGTCTCTAAGGGGCACCCTGATTGTCCTTCCTCCCAGACAGATCTGTTTGCGTTTTGGCAGTCTGTAAGAAATAAATGTTAGACTGGTCCTTCTTCTGGGCAAAAGAGAAAAAGACTTGAGTAGTGAGTCATGGATTGAGCCAAGGGAAACAAACTATTGACTGACGCAGAATAGCTATTATATTCAGACCACAGAATATGCGCACAAAGATAAGTGGAGAAAAGGGCAAGGATGGGAAGGAAATTCTAACAGAGGAGATAAAACTTGGGCAATGTTCAGAAAAGCCTTTAAACACCTTAGGACCCAGCTTGAATTTCTAGCAGTTCTCTGTTGTCCTGTTCCAGTCATTTTTTTAAAAAAATCTTTAGCACAATTTTATTTGCATGTGATATTAATTATATTGTTTGATCATTTCCACATTCTGTTGGATTTCTTGGGAAGGGGAACAAATATTCATCTTTTCCAGCCACTTAGCCAGCTAACTGTCTTCTAAATTTTTTTGGCATAAAGGTTAGCATTTCTTGGCAAATGATGAGCATGTCCAGGGCTGTGTCTGTTTGCTGAAACACATCAATTGGTACTCCATCAATGCATGAAGACTTCATTTTCATCCAATGCCTCCATTGCATCTTCAATGTCTTTATTCATTTTTATTGGTTCTTGATCATATGTGACTTCATGAAATTGTTCCTTGTTGGCGAATTCTTTTTGTAACAGTGCCTCTGCAAATTCCTTCCATTTTGTTTTCATGTTTTCTATGTTATTCACATTTTGTCCATAGACTCATAGAGGTTAATTCTTAGAAGTTAGGATTTTCAACACATAGGCTAATTTTATTATACTTAGACTAATGGCTCAGCCAAGTTGACATAGATTTGCACGGGAACACAATTCAAGCCATGATACCAGCTAAAAAAAATTATCATTTATCATTCAATACACCTGTCATTCACAAATCTATTCCACGTTAAAACCTTAAAATGTTCCCATCCACATTCCTTCCATATTTATAACTTCTTGCTGATTTGACTATACACACACACACACAACCCCAATAAAATATAAAACAGAATATCTGAACCCTGTTCTATCCTGCGCCATCCTCACACTTCCCAACACACAAGAGCCCATTGCGGCAGTCACCATATCAGTCCACCTGGTTGAAGGGCTATGGAACGATTCACGAATTTGCGTGTCATCCTTGTTCAAGGGCCATGCTAATCTTCTCTGTAAGATTCCAATTTTAGTATACGTGCTGCCAAAGTGAGCACCTTGTTGAAGGTTTTCATCTTCTTGACAGACCCTCTACCCTTTCTAGCATCATGCCCCTCTACAAAGAATAGGCCCTCTTAGCAACATGCCCAAAGTACGTGAGGCGAAGCCTCATCATTCTTGCCTCCAAAGAGCACTCTGGTTGCACCCTCTCCAAGACATATCTACTTATTATTTTGGCCATCCATGGGATGTTCAGTGCTCTTCTCCAACACCACAGCTCAAATTCTTCTTCTGTCATCCTTATTCATTATTCAGCTCTCAGATGCATAGAAAGTAATCAGAAAGACTATGGCCTGAATCAGATGCACCTTTGTCCTCAAACTGACATCTTTAGTCCTGAATAATTTGTGTCAAATGCCATAGGGTTACCCATGGATGGTCGATAGGTTTTAATGAAGTTCCCAGATTAGGACAGACTAGGAAGCAAGATTGGCCATCTACTTAAATAACAGGCCTTTGCAAACCCCATGAACACGAGAGGAATGAGGATAATTAGAGTAGCGTAGTGGTAGAGCCCAGATTGGAAGTCAGTTGTAATGAGGACAAACAGTAACAAATATGGTTTAAGAAATGGAACAGGTAATGTGCATAGCTTTAATGCTGGAAAACTGGAAATAATGAAAAATGAAACAGAATGCATGAACATCAACAGAGTAGGCATTAGTGAGACGAGATGGATCAGCTTTGGCCACTTTGAATGAGATAACCACACGGTGTACTATGCTGGGGCAAAAACAGAAGAATGGAGTGGCATTCATGGTCAAAAATTCAATTTCATGTTCTATCTTGAAATACAGGGTTTTGAGTGATAGGATAATATCCTTAAGCATACAAGGAAGACCTGTTAACATGTTATTATTCATATACATGCTCCTATATCTGGAGCCAAAGAGGAAGAAATCAAGATTTTTTACCAAATCTTGCAGTCTGAAATTTACCAAACATGCAATCAAAATGTGTTAATGATAATTGGTGGTTGCAAAAGGGAAGAAGGAATAGTAGTTGGAAAATATGGGCTTCATGATAGAAATAAGGCTGGAGATAGAATGATTGAATTTTGTATTTACAATGATCTATTCATTGCAAATAACTATTTTAAAAGATACAAAAATGACTTTAAACATGTCTCTCAACTGATGGATGGCATAGGAATCAGATTGACTGCATTTGTGGAAGGACTCATTAGAGAAGCTCAATATCGGCAGCCACACTAGGCCAGAGGTGGACTGTGGGTCAGACCATTAATTACACAAAAAGAGACTGTCCATCCTTCTCCTGAGAAGCTGCGGATGGATTCAGCTACAGCAGCAAAGCATTTGTGTTAGCTATGGCCGATACCATCAGAGCTCGCTGACTGTGCCATGTTGTGCATTAAATATCACTTCTGCTTGTTTGGAAGCAAGAGTGGCATCCACTTCCTAAACAACATGCCTCTGGAAACTCTATGAACTTTGAGAAACTATGATAGTTACTGAAAGGCTTCAGGCCTTTTGTTCATAGAGTCACTAAGAGTCGTGCTCGACTCAGTGGCAATCAACAACAACACAACAACTGCTTGTTTGAGTATATGAATATTATATGTGTTTTGTTTTGTTTTTCCCCTTTCTGCTAGCTCTGTGGATTGGCTTGGGTGACTCTGTTTCAGGCTTCAGGTCAGGTCAGCTCCATGTGCCTCTAACTTTGAAACCAGAACTACCTGAGGCTAGCCCTTCTTTTGGTGAAGGGCTCAGGGGCAAGGGGGTCAAGCTGAACAAGGAAGCATACCTTTGCTCATACTTCATTTATTCAAGTTCCATCACCCAAAGTGAATCATATGGTCAAGCCACAACCAGTGAGACAAGTGAATCTTAACTAAACAAATCTCCTCAGAACTTTGTGGAAAACTAAAAATGGCCCCACCATGGAGAACTCTAGGTTGACAACGAAGGGAAGAGGAAGTGATGATGATGTTATGGGCATGTTATCCAAATGGCCTAGTCAACTGAAGAGAATAAATAGTGCTTTCACAGTATACGATACAAAAGAACAAGAGACTCACAAATTGTTGGGAGGAGAGTATAAATTAGTGCAACACTTTTGGCATGTTCCCATCATGAGAAGCAAGTCTCCAGGTTCAATCTACACTCAAGGGAAGGGAAGCAAACAAGGGCATGAATTCCAACAGGCAAAACCATTGAGTGACACTTTAGAGACAGCCTCCCTCAACATCATTGGAAGCCTCAAGCCAGATGTGCCTAAGCTGATATTTCTTGAACTTTTCATGTATCAGAGACAATATATCGCCTCTTTTTTAAGAAATTAGAACAAGTTGGGTTTTTATCGTGTCACATGTAATAAAAAAGTATTATTTACTAGTACATCAATACATACACTGAAGGTCACCACCAGCATCATCAATAAAACCAGAGAGGATAGAACAAGTACTCAATGATCAGAAGTGGCCTGGGGTGAACATGTAAGCCAAATAGAATTCTTAAATGTCCTATATTTAAAGATACCTTAACATTTGTTCTGCCTGGTTATAAAAATCTATCACTTGGAAATTCTTCTCAGTTCGTTAAGCACGTCCATGTCAATGTGAGAACACTCCAGACTCAGAATTTCACTGCCGGAAATGACAATGAGTGGAATTAGACAAGGAGTGCAATTACTCTGGCATGCTAGTCAACACTTCCAATTATGAAGAGAAAGATGGGGGGAAATGGAAAGTTAAAACGAAAGCAAGTTTGGCAGAATTATAGGCAAATAATAATATAAAATTGTTACTCAAACTTTTGTTTGGAATTCCAATGAAATGAACACAAGTATAAATGACTGAAAAATTTCATTATCACTTGCCTCATTTTCACAGGTGAAAAATTTGATAATTTTGAAACTTCCTTTTTTTTTGGCTGACCCTCCATTTTCCCAGCATGATGTCTTTTTCCAAGAACTGGCCTCTCCTGATAGCATGTCCAAGTATGGGAGATGTAGTTTCACCATCCTTGTCTCAAAAGAGCACTCTGGTTTCACTTTATTCAAGGCATATTTGTTCTGTTGGCCGTCCGTGGACTATTCAGAACTCTAACACTACACCTCAAAGGCTTTGATTCTTCTTTTGTCATCTTTATTCACTGTCCAACTTTCAGGTATACAGGAAGTAATTGAAAAGTCCATGGCTTGAATCAGGTACACCTTAGCCTTTAAGCTGACATTGTATTGCTTCTTAGCACCTTGGAAAGATCCTTGACAGCAGATTTTCCCAAAGAGATATGTTTTCTGATTTCTTGACTGCTGGTATCAAGGGTGTTGATTGTGGATCCAAGTAACATGAGATTGTTGACAACTTCAATCTTTCCTCTGTCTATCATAATGCTGCCTGTTGGTGAGTGGATGCTTTTGAGCTGTGGTGCTGGAGAAGGGTACTGAATGTACCATGGACTGCCAGGAAAACAAACAGATTTATCTTGGAGAGGATTAAACCAAGCTACTCCTTGGAGGCAAGGATTCTGGGGCTTCGTCTGACATACTTTGGACATGTTGCCAGGAGGGACAGGTCCTTGGAGAGGGACATCATGCTTGGGAGGGTTGAGGGACAACGCAGGAGGGGAAGACCCTCTATGAGATGGATTGATTCGGTGACTGGGGTAATCGGGATGGGTGTGTCGGAGGCCATAAGATTGGCATAGAGCAGGGTTTAGGGCTGTTGTGCATAGGGTCGCTATGAGTCGCAAATGACTCAACAGCACATAACAACAACAACAACAAGGTTGTAATCTTTATGGAAGGTGACTGCCATATTGTTCTTCTGCAGAGTAACGCCAATCTCCAAACTCTCTAATATGAGAGTTCAAAAATTACAGTTATTGACTCAAATCAGAATGATTGACCCAGGCCTTGAATTAATCTTCAAAAAACTTCAAAACTCATCATTACAAAGTCAGAACCAACTCATAGCTGACCTTCTAGTGGGTTTTCAGAGGCTGCAAATTGCGCGAGAAGAGATTGCCCATCTTTTTCTCTCAGAATGGCTGGGGGACTAAAATTGCCAGAGGGGCCACCTTTGGGTTACCAGCACATCTCCCCATGGACTACACCACCAGGGCTCCCTTGTTCATCTGAGATTTTGCTCATCTCCCAAGCAACTGTTAAGCCTTTGCCATTTTTTTTTTTGTTGCTAGGTGCTATCAAATCAACTATGACTCACACCGACCCTCTGAATGGCAGAGCAGAATCTTGCCCTAAGCTGGGCAATTATCACAATCTTCGCCATGCTCAAACTCATTTGTTACAGCCACTGTGTCAACCCATATTGCTCAGGATCTTCCTCTTTTTTGCTGACCCTCTGCTTTTCTCAACACAAGGTTTCTTCTAAAGGGCCAATCCTTCCTGATAACATGCCCCAAATAAGTGAAACCGCATTTCATCAGCCGTGCCTCCGAAGTGCCCTGGTTATGCTTCCTCTACAGTTCATTCTTTTGGCAGTCCGTGGATTGTTCAGTACACTTTCCTAACATCACAGTTCAAAGAAATCACTTCTTCTTTGGTCTGTCCTTCTTGTCCAACTTTCAGATGCATATGAAGCAATTGTAAATACCACGGCTTGGGTCAGAAACACCTTGATCTTCACAGTGACATTCTGGGTCTGCAGCATGCTGGAGAGGTAAGTCTTTGACAGAAGAATATTCCCAGTGAAACATGTCTTTACTGCTGACACCATGGATGTTGACTGTCAATCCAATTAAGATAAAGTTGTTGACAACTTCAATCTTTTTCCCATCTGTTGGGGTTCAACTTCCAAGAAGGAAAGCTCCTCAAGGTTCGTGTTCACAGACAGACCGAAAAACTGACCCAGAGACAGACTTAAAGGCATGAGCTTCAATTTATAAGAAAAAGAAACTTTACTGATGGGAGAAGCAGTGTTAAAGGGATCCAGCAGCAGACTGGATCAGAAGAAATCCCACTAGGGGTTGGGGGAGTAACCATTTATACCCCTTACATGAACAAACTCTTAGTATATAGTTAGGTTAAATATTGCACAGACTAATGGAATGAATACTTAACCTCAGGAGGGAGAGGAAATCATCATTTGCTTGATCTTTAACTAGTTCTGTAAACATGGCTAAAAATAAAAAGGGGAAAGGTCAATCTGCCCCAAAGCTATTCACCAAGACTAGAAACTTGGAAAACAAGTCTAGTTAGAATTCAACCAGCTTAGCATAGATGCAGCTGTTTTAGGACATTCTGATAAACTATCATGTTGTTGTTGTTGTTAAGTGCCATCAAGATGAGTCAAACTCATTGTGGTTCCATGAACAAAAGATCTGGACTCTGTCCTACCCTGCGCCATTCTTCATCATCTCTGACGCACTTGAGTCCATAGCCACAGACACTGCATGAATCCACCTCATTGAGGCTCGTCGTCTTCTCTGCTGGTCCTCCACCCTTCCAAGCATGATGTGCTTTCCCAAAGGAATAGCCTCCCCTAAGAGACATGTGGTAGCCTAGTGGTAAGAGGCTGTGCCGTAATCACAAAGGCACACAGTTCGAATATGGGCAATCCCCTCCTCTGTGATAGACTGCCTCTGAAAACTCCCTGGAGAGTCAGTTATGGGTTAGTGGTGACTTGAAGGCACACAACAACGTGATAGACTACCATACACCATTTATACGATGTTGTCTATTGGTCCAGAAGTGAGTGTTAGGGTCGGAGGGAGCATGGAGATGAGGGTCCAAGGAAAAAAGCAGGGAAACGGAATGAATGTTAGGGTTAGAACCAAAGAGAACGGGAGGCAGAATCATGCCTGGTTAAAAACACGCCTTCAGAACCAGGGAGCAAACATGGACATGGCTGGAATTAGTGTCTTAGACACATTATGGGCGTCAAAGAACAGTGGACTGCAGCCCCAGGCACACCCAGACGCACCAGGAAGCCATAAAAATTACCTCACCTCCGCGGCAGGCTGCCTTCTCCATTACTTCCTTTCCGCAGAGGAAGGCCTGGCCCTTTAGGGACGTACCTATTGTAATAAATCTCTTTGCTTTTAATCTTCACTTCTGCCTCCTCACCTTACTTCTCAGCTTTGTGTTCTAACAAAGGCCTCGGCCAACACTCTTGGCCCAGCTCTCCAAGCAGGCCTTGGTAAGACCAGGACTATAACGAGCAAGGTTAGCACAGGCCCTTCCAAGGCCCTCCATCACTACTTGCTGTGCACTAAAACTGCCCTTCCAAAGGCCCCCAGGCTGTTCACTAAAGTCGCTTTCCCAAGGGCCACTGAGAATTGCTCTACACTGCGCTGTCCTGACAGCTTGAGCACCATCCCTTCCTCCAGATACTCCCGCCTGGCTTAATTCTTTAACCAGGTGAAGGAAGTAAACCAGGACTAGAAACCACGATAACACTAGAGCAAGAATAACTGCAGCAGCTTTGGGTAAACTCCATAGTTTCACACTTGGAACTGGTGATACCATGATCTTGAGGAAGTGCAGTGATTACCATGACCTTGGAGAACATCTACAATCACCAAGGAAGAGAGGTGACCATCACTACCAATTTGGTAGGGGGGGAGCAAACAAACAAAAAAAAACCCCACTAATTGGAAAGGCAAAGAAGTTAAGACTGGGGAGAAGATCCCATAAATAATGGAACTGCCTCTAGACCAATGTTCTGTGTCACTTGTGAGAGGGGACCCACTGCCTGACTCTTAGACAATGTACTAGACTGTATTCCTTTCTTCTTTCACTAATAAACGTGATGCTATTCCCTTTTGTGAATGTATATTTCTGGTAACTTTCTCTGGGCACAACTTGCTGGTCTTTTCCAAGGCTCTCAATCCTGGGCATCTTCTTTTTTATTTTATTTTTGGTGCATGCACCATCAAATCAGATCTCAGATCTGACCAGTACAGGAAGGGATTGTACATGCTTCAGCTGTTCTCTTTTTGCAAGCAAGATTGTGGTGAAACAAAAGGTGCAAATTTCAGGAAGAATTTAAAAAAAAAAAAAGCATAAGATAGTCTGTGAGTCAGGAGAAAAGATTTTCCCCTGAAGGAGCCTTGTATTTATCTTTTTAAATGATCCTGGTATTAATGGCCTTATTGTTCTAAAGGAGACTAATTTTTTTCTAATTCTAAGGTCTAGTGTCAGTGCTGAAGAAACGTCCTGAAATGGCTACTTGGGCAGGTTTAAAACTCAGAAAAAAGTCTCAGGTCTTATTTTGTTTTGCTTTGATTTTAAAGAAATAAACCTGAATTTTCAAGATAGTATCTCGGCTTATCTAGTTCAAAATGCAGGAAAGTGGTAGTGTACTGCGTTCTAAATTTTAAAGCAGAAGCTAGCCTTGTCAACAATGTTGTAACAGATTCCCAAAACATACATGAGGTTTTGGAAATGGATAATGAAGAAAGTCCAGGAAAGTTTTAAGGAGTTTAATAGCAAATGCCTCTTCAAAGTGCTAAAGAGCAAAGATGTCAGTTTGAAGACAGGTGTGCCTGACACAAGGCATGATATTTTAAATTGCTTCCTACGTGTCTGAAAGTTGGAAAGTGAATAAAGAAGACAGAAAATGAATTGGAGCCTTTGAGTTGTGGTGCTGTCCAAAAGTATTGAAAACCCAAAAGAAAAAACAATTTTATTTTGGAGAAAGTGCAACCAGGATGCTTCTCAGAGGCAATGATGATGAAACTTCTTGGCACTTACTTCAGTTTGCTGTCAGGAGGGGTTGGTCCTTAGAAAAAGACCTCATGCTGGAAAAGGTGGGGGGTCAGCAAAAGACTGGTGGCTAGGTAACAGAAGGAAAAGGCAATTCTGGTGAAGGCTAAGAAAGAGAATTACAGCAACTCTGCCACAAATGACAGGCAGCAGTGGCACAGAAATGGTGACAGCAGAGCCAGGATCCCTTAGAAGAAATGGAGACCGTCAGAGGACCCACAGAGCCAGGCTGGAGGCTTCCTGGCAGGATGAGATGCACTTTCTGCTTCTTTGAACCGGAAAGCTAGGTGCCCTGAGGCCTTAGTTTACTGATAGGATGGGGTGCCAGTGAGCATTGTATCAGTAGAACTAAAAAAGAGTTTGGTAACATTTGCTGGATCAGGACAGAGGCCATGATGGCCTCTTTGAAAGGTCAAAGGGCACAGGATGTAGATTTACCTCAGTCTCTGAGGGTAATGCTCCAACCTCTGGGGTGTCATAATATGGGAACAGTGGTTTCTGGGGCTTCTAAGGGTGCAGAGTCACAGACTAGGCTTCAAACTCTGTCCCAGAGCACACTTAAGATGGGGCCACCACCCACAGCTGAGGGAGCAGGCGTACCAGGGCCAACGAGGTAGAGTCACCACGCAAGGGGTCCAGGGGAATGGAGCCTTCCCAAGCTGAGGGAACGTCGTTGCTCTCCAAGTAGCCTGAGAAGGCAGAGCTGAAGCCAGGACCCAGGATCTTCCATCCTGAGCACAGAGAAAACGGTAAGTCTGAGGAATAGAGCCATTGCCTGGATGCTCTCAGAGAATAGAAAGTTATTTTACACTTTGAGGGCTAATGCAAAGTGGTCTGATGAAGTGCTAATAATATATATGAGAGTTTAAAATCGGAGGCACTTGATGTGTAAGTGGAACTTTCTAAAGTCTTAGCAAGAACAAAGAATCCACGTTGCATGAGTTGACCAGAAACCAAGCAGATGAAGGGCAGATGATGCTTGCTGTCAACTAGGGTCGGTGGCTGCACCCTGATGGCCTGCTCTGGACTGGGTGATGCTTATGGATGCAGATGCTTGAAGTTTTTAAGCGGAACACAGGATCCTTCAACAAAGGGATGTGCTTTTTGCCTCAGAGGACTGGTTTGATAGGGATGGAAAACCATCAATTGGCTGTCTAAAAGAGGGATATTAGGGCATCAAAGCTGGTTTATAAAAGCAGTTGTTGGTGGGATGCTTGTAAGGGGGGGAGCCTACAGTAATATAAACAAATGAAATATAAAGGAAGAACTGTAGGGAATACAATGTACATGCATCAAACACAGTGTACATGAATGATAAAAATATTAATTAAAAGGGAGCTCTGGTGGCCTAGTGGCAAGAAGCGGCACTGCAGTCTGAGGTACGTGGTTCGAATCCACCAGATGCTCTGCTGGAGAAGGAGGGGCAATCTCCTCCTGTACCAGTCAGATCTGATTTGATGGTATACACACACAAAAGAACAATAATTTTTTTTAAAAAATTTTAAAATATTTTATAAGATATTAATTAAAAAAGAAATTGAGTAGAGGTGGTTTTGGTTGGTTTTTTTTTTTTAATTTAAAAAATAAAAAGCTGCTTTTTAAAAGGGCAGTTCTTTCACCTTTGTGCTGACCTGACCACATACCTCCAGGATGATGTTTCTTTCCTCAGAGGTCTGGCAGGTTCAAGATAGCTAGCTAATCTATTTCCAGGGGCTCTTTTAAATGATATTCAAACAAATGCAAGATTGTTGCAGGACCACCCACCAAACAGAAGTTCTTTTCTCCCCACTAGCAAGAACGGCACAGAGACCAGACTTGTCACCAGAGCAAAAACTATCCAAAAATAAATTGTCATGCAAGAGTTGATATAGCAACCCCAAGACAATGCAAACCATATCTCTCCTGAGAAAATTTGGGGCAGGGGAGTCACGGTATTTGGGATGTTAATGAGGAAAAGGAGACTCAAGCACAGCAGCCCTTCAGGCCAGACGCGTCTGGGATGCCCACTCCTAGCTGGCCTGCAGTGGGTGTCCAAGGCTGGAAATCATTCAGTAGGAGATTCCACATCTTTCTATCTTGGAGCTCTTGGATTTGAACTGCCAAAGAGGCAGAGCCTTTGGATTACCAGCAGAGCCCCCTCTAGAAAACCAAGTGTTACTTCCTATGTCATTTTCTGGTTTAAACTGGCTCTGGCCACAGGTATTTCCAGGGCTCTAGCCATTGTATTCCTAGTTCCATCACACCCTGCCCTGCCTCAAGAGGTGATTGTGGAATGATGGATCTTAAGCAGGGGTGGCATCCACTTCCTAAATAACATGCCTCCGGAAACGCTATGAACTTGGATAAATGTCAATGGTTGTAGAGGCGCTTCAGGCCTTTTGTTCATGGGTTGTGCTCGATCAACAACATCATCCATCCTTACAAAGTACTGACAAAAACATACAAGGTGGAAAAAGCTATTTTACTAATATATTCCCAGGAAAATCTTGTCTTGTCACTAACCTGGGACCAATCTCTAATAATTTGAATGGCATGTGCCTTTAAGCAATAATGTAGACCTATTTATGTGTTGTTGTTGTTGTTAGGTGCCATCACCTGCAACTCATAGCAACCCTGTATACAGGAGCCTTAAACCCTGCTCTATCCCTGAGCCAATCTTATTGTCTCTAATACACTTCCTTCCATTACCCCAGTCACTAAATCAGTCCATTTCATTGAGGATCTTCCTCTCTTGCACTGTCCCTCCACCCTCTCAATCATGACGTCCCTCTGCAAGGACAGGTCCCTCCTTGCAACATGTCCAAAACATGTCAGACAAAGCTTCAGAATCTTTGCCTCCAAGGAGCAGCCTGGTCTCACTCTCTTTAGGACAAGCCTGTTTGTTTTCCTAGCAGTCCATGGTATATTCAATACTCTTCTCCAGCACCACAGCTCAAAGGCATCAATTCTCCTTCTATCCTCCCTAGTCATTGTTCAGCTTTCTGATGCATAACAAGTAATTGCAAAGAACATGGCCTGGATCAGGTGCACTTTAGTCTCCAGACTGACATAATTGCTCTTCAATACTTTGAAGAGGTTTCTGACAGCAGACTTTCTCATGGCAATATGTCAATTAATTTCTTGGCTGCTAGTACCGAGAGTGTTGATTGTGGAGCCGAGCCAACTAAAGCTGTGAACAATCTCAATCTCTTCACCATCTTTATGTGTTAGGCTACCAAATTCTTGTGTATGGACACCCCACTTTCAACTCCCTTGATGATCTTCCAGTGAGTCATTAATTTTGTAAGATTCCATTTTTCTCCAAAAACACAAGAATGCAATCCTTTCTCCTAGTCTGAGGGAGCGGCCATTTTCACTCAATGACAATCTCTCTCCTTCAAGAAATTTAATTTGTTTTTATTTAAGCAAACTCTGTAAGATTGCTCTACAACAAATATGACAACCTTCTGTAGAGATCACATCTCAGCATAAAGAACACAAGAAACCTCACAACTGGACCAAGAGGCAACATCAGGCTAAATGGAGAAAAATGGAGTTGTCAAAGATTTCATTTAGCCTGGACCCACAATCAGTTCCCATGGAAGCAGCAACAAGAAATTAACAAGATACTGAACCGAGCAAATCTGTTGCCAAGAATTAACCCCCCCCCAATTTTTTCCCCCAATTAAAAGATATATTGCGATGGAAAAGTCTGCTGTTAGGGACCTCTCCAAAGTACTGAAGAACAATGGTGTCTCTGGAGACTAAGGTGCGTCTGATACAGGACATGGTCTTTGCAATCACTTGTTATGCATCAGAGAGTTGGACATCATGCTGGGGAGAGTGGAGGGACAGCGCAGGAGGGGAAGACCCTCTGTGAGGTGGATTGGTTCAGTGACTGGGGTAAGCAGGATGGATGTGTCAGAGGCAATGCCATTGGCACAGGATAGAGCAGGGTTTAGGGCTGTTGTACATAGGGTCGCTATGAGTCGCAAGTGACTCGATGACACATAACAACAACATTTTTTCTTGAGTGTGCGGTTGAATTGGGTCCAACTGGCACAGCCAAGGAACTTTTAACATGCTAAAGAGTGAGTATGTCACTTTAAGGACCAAGCTGCACCCAGCCCAAGCCTGGAATTCTTTATCACTGAGAGTGTAACTCATTTTAAGGCTGTAGTCTTTGATCTTCTTTACTAAGCGCGTCAAAGAGTCTTCACTACCTACAGGTAAGATTGTGTCATCTGCACAACGTGGGATGAATCTTTCTCCAACCCTGATGCTGTATTCTTCAATCCTGAAGCCATAAACTTTGAGTTTACAGAAAAGGGTAATAAATCATATTGGGCCGGTAAACAATAAACTAAAAGACCACCAGAGGGCAGCAAATGAACATTAATGTATTGTAGCGCCAAGACCCTCTGTTGTTATGTGCCATAGAGTCGTTTGCGACTCATAGCGACCCTATGTACAACAGTCCTAACCCCTGCTCTATCCTGTGCCAAT
>NW_006399772.1:9121872-9155163 GCF_000299155.1 Elephantulus edwardii | reverse complement strand
TGCAGATGTAATCGATCTGATTCCTATGCATACCATCAGGTTAAATCCATGTGTATAACCTGAGTTTATGTTTCTTATAAAATGTATTTGCAGTGAATAAGTCATTGATTGTACAAAGTTCAATCATTCTATCTCCAGCTTCATTTCTGTCACCAAGTCCATGTTTTCCAACTACTGAATCTTCTTCTCTATTCCCAACTTTAGCATTCCTAGGTGCCAAAAAAAATTATGGTGAGAATTTTGTCCTGGAGCACTGAAGAAGATGAAGACAGAGTGGAAGAATGAAAAACATTAAATCCATAACATTAAAGGAAACATAAAGGACAGATGCAGAATGCAGAGAACAACAGGAGAGTTAGAGCTGCGATTAGAAATATCAAGGAAAACAGAGAATTGCTGGAAGTTTAAAACTCTGGGTATAGAAAACACCAGTAGCAGTGGCAAAGTTTAACAGAACAGCTAGTAATAAAAGTTGGAGAAGATGTTGCAAATAGGAACTCTTATACATTGTTGCTGTGATTGTAAAATGGTACAACCACTCTAGAAGGCAGTTTGGTGTTTCCTCAAATAGCTGAACATAGAAATTCCATATGACCCAGCTAATCCACTGCTTGCTAATATACCCTGAAAAAAAATGAGAACTGAGGCACAAACGGAGATTTGTACACTAATATTCATAGCAGTGTTATTTATCATCACAAGATATATTAACAGGCCAAATGTCCAACCACAATCGAATGGATAGAGAAAAAAATGGTATATTCACGCAATGGAATATTATGCAGCACACAGGAGCAATGATTTTTGTAAATTACTACCTAACTTGGAAGGGATTGGAGAACATTATGTTAAGTGAACTAACTCAGTCTCATAAGGACAAATAGTGTATAAGACCATTATTGTAGAAAGTGTATGAGGATCCAGGAGGGGAATGGGGGGGAGTGTCACACAATTTGATGGAGGTGGGTGGTGGTGAAGGAAATGAGAAAGATCTGGTGTGAAAAACAATGTATACTAACTGTGTAAATAAACCTGTATAGAATAAAAATTAAAAAACACTCAAAAACAAAACTCTGAGCACAGAAAACAGCAATGAAACTAGGCTGACTCAAAGCTTGAGTCTGAGCCTGGACAAAGAATTTACTGACAACCACCTGTACAAAACCAAACCCACTGACATTAAGTTTCTGGAAAAGAATAGCTGGTGGATTTGTACTGCTGCCCTTTTGTTGTTATGTGCCGTCGGGTCACCTGTGCTCTGAAGCCTGCCCTGTCTGATCCAGTCTCACTGACTCCAACACTCCTACCCTCATTACCTCAGTTACTGTATCATATGGATTTCAAACACAAGATGTCCTAAACTAAATATTTGATCTATCAAAATTTGTTCCTCCTATCTCAGTCACAAAGGGACAAATGCTATATGGTGCCACTGTTGTAGAATGAGGCTGGCATCGGGGTGGGGGTAAGGCTGAGAAAAACTGGATGAAATATGTTTACGGCATTGAAGTCTATGGGGGAAAGAATAGTTTAAAAGTATTATATTTTAGGGCATTATGTTTATCATAGGAGTACGCAATGAGAGTTGCAGAGTGGATTATATTTGGGGTTGGGGGTGGGATTGGGGGAGGTGCAGGGGGGATTGTGTACCAATGAGGGAGTTTTTCTTTTGCTTTCCAAGGAGAGGAGCAAAGGGGGGGGGGGGGTGAGGGGGGGGGGGGGGGGAGAAGGGTGCAACAATGAATGAATGGAATTCCAAAATCTCTGTAGATGTTCATTGACATGAAAAATAAATAAATTAAAATATTTTAAAAAAATTTGTTCCTCCTACGGACCTGGCCAGAACAATAAAACAGCAACTTTTTCCTTCCACAAGTCTGGGCAAACTGCTTTGAAAAATTAGTAATGGACAACTCTATGGAACACACTTCCATGAAGGCACAGATGGGTGCCCACAAGTTAGAATCAACTAAAAAGCAACTAGTTTTTCATCCTTTTCATGGAAGGGGTTTGGGGGAGTCAGTCTTTTTACTGATATTCTGTGGTTAGCTTATGATACATCGTGGTAAATTTCTTTTTCATTTACACCAGACCTTGTGGATCTGAGAATTGGTACCTTTTATCAGATTTCAAAAATTCCAAGGATTTATAGCTTTCATCATATTTCAAAAGTTCTTTGAATGTTGCTTCTCCTTGGCTCTCTGTCTGGTCTTCTGTTAGACCCTGTCTCTATTCTCCACATCTCATTTCTTTCCTTACTTCCTGTCTCTGATTTCCATTCTGAACATTTTTTTATTAATCTGTTTTCTAGTTCACTAATTATCTCTTCAGCTCCATTTAAAATCCAATGTTTAATTTACCCCTGGTGTTTATATTGTCAACCAATATAATTTTCACTGCTAGAAATTCTATTTATTTCCACTTCATGTTGGCTATACCTTATAGTAAGTACCTTTCCACGTGTGTTTCAATCTTATTTCTTTAAGCATATAACCATTTTGTGGGTTGCATCTGATGTTTTCAAAGTGTTGAGGGTCTATTTCTGAAACTTGTTTTAGCTAGCTCTCACTCATGTGTCTTCTTATTTTTAGGTTTGACCCCAAACTGTTCACTTTCTTGAAAATAAAGAAATTCCCTGAGACTGAAAATGCATTCTTCCAATTAAGATTTGTGTCTGCTTCTGCCATTTCCCTAGTGATACCATCAACCCCAAGCCATTTAAAATTAAATTATCTACTTAAGGTTTTTAACCACATAAATTGCATACATTTGAACCACACCTCTATGAGGACCAGCTTGTCATGACAAATTACCAGAGGAAATTTTTTTAAGCCCGTTTCATCTGGTGTCAAGTTTAAAACATACGTTTCCTTGCCGTCCTATTCTGCATGGCAGTCTTATTTTTTTTTTTTTTTGTCTACTGACTCTTACCTTCAGGCTGGAGCCCTCTGGGTTTGCATCCTTAAGGTTTTCTAACACAGCCTTTTCCCCTTGGGCAAGCCTCAGCCTTATCTCCTATCCCCTGAGTCCCTGCAACAATTAAACAGGAAGTTCAAGGTCTCTAGGCTTCAATAGAAACTTCTTGTACAGAAGCCAGCTTTGTCACTGAAGTACCTCAGAAGATTCCTACTTTCTTTAAAACTTGGATCTTTGCAGACATTTCTTCAGGGAGGCCAACAAGATATTTCAAAAGTTATTTGTGTGCTTATTTACTTGGAGATTTGGACTCCTTTTCTACCAAAAACACATTCCGGGTATTTAGTCTGCCATATAGCCAGAAACAGCTGTCCTTGACCACAGCAAAGTGATCCCCTGAGGGGGCAGAGGCCCTTTGATTGTGAGTCCACCAGTGCCCAGCGCCAGAATAATTTGTGGGCCACTTTTCTATCTGAGGTCAGCTTGGGTTCCACTAGGACCAGAGACTGTTGTTGTTATGTGCTGTGGAATCGAAACCAACGCATAGCTGACACTCCAGGGGGTTTTCAGAAGCAGTAACTTGCACCTGAGGAAATTGCCCATCTTTCTTCCACTGAGAAGCTGGTGCCTCTGGGTGGGTAGCACAACTGCTTACTTATTAGGCCATCACAGTGCCGGGTCTTAAGACTACGGACAGCTATAGGGTCAGCTTTAGGAGGTTGTGACTGCCCTAGGATAAACAAAATGCATAGAATTATTTTTCTGCGAAGAATCACTGGCATAGAAAAGCATCTCCTTCTACATGTAACCTAACTAGTAAATTAAAAGAAAAATAAATTATAGCTTCAGAATGTCACCATTTGGCAATGCCTGATGATTTACTAGACCTGAACAGTGAGAAGTCAGGGCTGTGAGTTCTGGCGGTGTCTCTCTTGCAGCTCCAACCCACCTGCAGCTCCATGGGACACAGGTGGGTCATTTCCTCCCATCTGATTTACTGCTTTGGAGATCTGAAAGAGTCAGCTTTCAGTTGGTTCCAACTTGAACGGCAATGAGTGTGAGTGTTGCCTTAACCTCACAGACACAAAGAAATAAAACCAGATTAAAGGAGATTAAAGAAGACTTCACACCCTTGAGTCTTTGCAAAGGGCTCAAAGCTGAGTGCCATTCAGACTTTGAGTTCAACTGCCCCTATCACTCCATCACCATCTGGCAGTTTATCTTTATTTTACAATTACGTCCCCCTTTCTGGATTCAACAATTGTAAGTTCACTGCAAACAGAACTTCTTAATTAATTTTGTGTTTCTTTAAAACTGAGTATAATATTTTGCACCCCCCCAAAAAAAAGATAAACATTAAGTAGAAGTTCTCTCTCTCCCACTCCCCTTCCGCACCCCCCCTGTCTTTCTCTGGCTAATCATCACATTCTGTGAGAGAGCAGCTGTCTCCATCAACTGCTCATGCTGTTCTTTCTACATTCATAGAACATCAATTTTGCTTAGTATTTTGTTATCGGTTACAAAAGTCTGTAACTCACAAGCCAGCTTCTCTGTTACAGACCAAAGAGAACTGCAGTATTAATGTTGTTATGTGCCATCAACTCAATGGTAACTCATAGCAACTCTATAAACAACAGACCTGAACCTCACTGTCCTGTGCCATCCTCACCATCTCTGATATACTTGAACTCCCGGCTACATTCATCATATCAGTCCATCTTGTTAAGGGTCTTCCTCTCTTTCACTGACAGAGCGCTCTCCCTTTCCAAGCATAGTGTCCTTCTCCAAGAACTGCTCAAAGTATGTGAGATACAGCTCTATCATCCTTGTCTCCTGAACACACTTCCTCCAAAATAGGCTTGTTTCTTCTTTAGACAGTACAAGGAATAGTCAGTACTCTTCTGCAATGTCACAACTCAAAGACATTGATTCATCTTCATCCTTAATCACTGTCCAATTCTCAGAGATGCATCGCAAGTAATTAAAAAGACCTGGCTTTGGATCAGTACTCCTTAATCTCTCAACTGATATCTTTGCTGTTCAGCACTTTGGCGAGATATCTGACAGCAGATGTTCCCAGTGCAATGTCTTTTGATCTCTTGACTGCTGGTACCAAGAGAGTTGACTGTAGATCCAAGTAAGAAGACATTGACAACGTCAATCTTTTTTCCATCTATCATGATATTGCCTATTGGCCCAGATGTGAGGATTTCCGTTTTCTTGAAGAAATGTAATCCATATTGCAGACTGTAGTCTTTGATCTCCTGCAGCAAAGACTTCAGGTCCTCCTCACATTCAGCAAGCAAAGTTGTGACATCTACATAATACAGGTTATTGATGAATCTGAGTCTTCCTCTGGTCCTGATGTCACATTCTTCTTCATAAAGTTCCCCTTCTCCAAAGTTGACAGCCCAGCTAAAATTTTCAAAAATGCAAATTCTCTGTGTGTGTGTGTGTGTGTGTGTGTGTGTATAAATTAGCTGCTCCATAGGAGGATGGGAGGTCTGTATGCTCCGAATACAGACTGAATAGGTATAGAGAACGGATACAGCCCTGGCACACACCTGTCTTTCTTTTAAACCAGCAACAGGATAACAGGACATATTCCAAGACTCCCAGTGGAGATGTGAAACTGGATAATATAGACTCCTAAGTAGATGGGTTTTGCTGTTGTTGTTTTACACACACACACACACACACATACATTCTTATCATGTTTAAGGCATGTATGTGGTTCAAATCCACCAGCTGCTCTACAAGAGAAAGATGAGTGAACTTTTCCCATGCAATTAACTACCTCTGAAAACCCACTGGAGGTTCAGCTATGAGCTGGTTCTGACTCAACAGAACAACAGTAACAAGATGTTTCATTTACAAATTGGGCACAGTAAGAGATTAACAGCAACAATGTCAAATACAACACATGGTAAGTAAAATAAGGGTGACTTGAATAAGAGCACTGAAATATCATGACAATAGACCTGATAACAGAGACCGCTACTAATTGACCAACAGGTAGGTATCCTGCATCATGAATACCGTGGACGAAGGGGCGAGTCATGCCCCAAGCTGACGGAGCAGGACAACTCCAGATTGCATTGTGACATTCAGAACAGCGTGTCGCTTCAAAGTTGGGAATTGCTTGTCCTTGGAATTTTACATTTCGTCGTCTTGGCCCATGAGCGGCTGCAGGTAACTGAGACTGCAGACAATGAGCCTGAGAAGAGCCCGAGAAAGGGTGAGGATGAAAGGAGCGATCTGGCAGCAATGCACCAGCAGAGACCAGCAGAGGGCCGCGTGAACCGCAGGGGCCTGCGGCGTGGGGATGCTGTATCTGTGGGCTGAGTTGGGGGAGCTCAGGGAAACACCTCCTATGCCAAGGCTGAGTCAGGGAATAAGCAAAGCTAAAATGCTCCTGTGCCTCCAGGCTCTCCATCCAATCACAGCCCTGATGGGATCTGTGCTTGATCAAAGCTCCTCTTCTGCCGACAAGTGGAAGGTCAGGGTACTCCGCTTACCTTTTAGCCACTTTTATGGCCGCCTAGTGGGTAAGGAGTTCTGGAGTCCAGTGTAAGTAAGAAGCTGCGCTACAATTCCAAAGGCACACAGTTCGAACACACCAGCTTCTCCATAGGAGAAAGATGGGAGATCTTTTCTCACGCAATTAACTGCTTCTAAATGCCCGCTGGAGGATCAGCTATGGGCTGGTTCTGACTCGATGGTACACAACAACAGCAACAAGGAGGTAAGGAGTCGTGCTGCCAACCCAAAGGTGGGCAGTTTGAATCCACCAGTTGCTCAGCAGGAAAAGCTGCCCAACTTCCTCCTGTGTGATTCACAGCCTCTGAAAAGCTGCTGGAAGGTCAGCTCTGAGTGGGTTCCAACTCAGTGGCCATAAGTTTTGGAGGGGGTTCCATTTCTCTTCGTGTAAGGTCCTGAAAGCCATTTCTCTTCGTGTAAGGTCCTGAAAGCCTCTTTCTCCTAACTCAGAATAAAAAGCCACCTTCTTCTCAATTCAGCCTCCCTCTCTGAATCCAGCCAGCAGCAAGAGCTTGTCTTACAGGAAGCCCATTCCGGGATGGGGGTGTGTGCTGGGTGTCTCACTGGGGTTGGCTGAGTTGAGGTTGATGGTGTCTCACCGGGCAGGGACCTCCCCTAACTGAAGAGTACAGGTTCCTTCCTAAAAGGTGCAGGGCAGAGTGTGCTTGTGACTTTGTGACTGTCAA
The DNA here is from genome assembly GCF_000299155.1 of Elephantulus edwardii. Taxonomy (NCBI): domain Eukaryota; kingdom Metazoa; phylum Chordata; class Mammalia; order Macroscelidea; family Macroscelididae; genus Elephantulus; species Elephantulus edwardii. The sequence continues at coordinate 9,148,021 of NW_006399772.1, read as the reverse complement.
AAGAGCCCTGGGGGGAATGGGCTGTAAAAATGATACAACTACTCTGGAAGATAGTTTGGTGTTTCCTCAAAAAGCTAAACATAAAAATTCCATATGACCCAGCTTATTCCACTGCTAGGAATATACCCTGAGAAAATTAGAACTGAGTCACAAACGAAGATCTGTATACAAATGCTCATAGCAGCATTATTTGCAATAGCAAAATAAATAAATTAATAATAAATGGAAATAGCCCAAGTGTCCAACCACAATTAAATAGATTGCAAAATTGTGGTACATTTGCATGATGGACTACTATGTAGCACTCAGGACCAATGGTTTTGAAAATTACTACTTATCTTGGGAAGGACTAGGGAGCAGTATGCTGAGTGAACTAACTCAGTTTCGTAAGGACAAATACTGCCTAAGACCATCACTGGAACAATAGAAAGATAACTAGTAAAATGTGTATGAGGATCGAAGGTGAGGAGGGTGGGAACAGAGAGGTCAGGATGGGCAAGGGGAAATCAGAGGGTTGCACAACTTGGTGGGGGAAGGGTGGGGGTGATAAAGGAAATGGGAAAGATCTGGTGGGGATCTGGAAAGACGAGGTAAAGGTGGACATTAGTTCAATGGTGATTAATGTTATAAAATATAATGAATGGAAATGATTGTATGAAACATAATCTGGATGAAGGAAAGTATGAAACACAATGTATATGAACTTTGTAAGCAAACCTATATAAAATAAAAATAATAATAAAAGAATGACGGGGGAAGCGCAAGGGGACAAACAGAAACAATATAGGGTATGGCAAGCCAGCATTGTATGCTCTTGCACTTGCCTTCCCCTATATGTAGAGTCAGGCCATATGTGTGTGTGTACGTGTGTGTGGTACCTGCAGACCTTGGGGACACAGGGAGCAATGTCCCTGGAGATCAAAGTAGTGAAAGACCAGTCTTGCTGGTCAGACTGTCCTCTTGCGACTCTTCATGGTACCTTTGGGGATTTTATTGTTCCAAAGCTCCACATTGATCCTAGAATCTCTGGAGTGAATACAAATCATGGACTTTGCAGGACAAAGCAAAGCTTTTAGACCATGTGAGACTGTCCAGGACTCCAGGCAATGTGACAGCTTCAAAGAAAATAAAAACAAACGAAACCCCTACACTGGGACCCATAGCCTCTGGTGTATGCTGAGTGTCACTGAATCTGAGGGCAGGCCTTGAGGTGAGGCCTCTGGGAAGGCCCTTCTGCCCCTTTCCACATCCCCTGCCCAGATCTTTCACTCTGGCCCAAGCAGAGACAAAATGGCCAAAGACCCAGCAGCTGATTTAGGAGCTCAGGGACCGTAGCCTCCTGGGAATGCAGGGAAAGGAGCCTGAGGCTCTGATGGTCATTTAGAGTTACCACACCAGTCCTAGACTCCTCCCACCCCTTTTACTTGAGAGAATGAGTCATTGTTGTTGGCCGGGCTACAAACAGCAGGCGGCCACCTGACTGGTGGTGAATGTTTTGTTAACAGTGCTCTTTGGTCACTGAATGACACTGAGGAAAAGAAAACTAATGAAAGATGCTTCTTTCCTTCCTTCAACTCACATGTTGAAATGACTAGTTTTCTGGGCTTCAAACTGCTTGTAATCTGTTCAGATATGGCCAACAAAATGAAAACTAAACAGATGCAAATTTTTACAATTCAAGTGAAGTAGAGTGATAATTGAAGCAGGAAAACATATGAGCCAAAGCCCTGGAATGGGCGAACTGGAAGAAGGTAATGAGTCATTTTAGGGGCCTAAGGCAGAAGCTGAATTATTTCCAGGACTGTGCAAAGTTACACAGCTTCAAAGTAGCAAGGCTATCTTTGATCAGAACAATGCTGTTTCTAACTCTGCTGGTCAAGAGATTTCATGGCTATGCAATACATATACTACCCTTGTTATCTAAAGGGGAGATTAAGTTTCTTGCAGGATGTTGGTCCATAACATTTCCTTTCCAGTTATTGCTCTGGTTCATTCCCATTTTACAAATGTGGGTCCATCTGGTTTCACTTAGTTGCTTATGAGTAAACGAGGAAGAACCATATTGCTTATTTTCCATATAGCTATGGCCATAGCCTTTGCCAAAACCTTGGAGTGGGGAAACTTGGGGACCTTCCAGCCCTGGCCTCAAACCAGAGGGAGCCTCAGAAGTTAGCATCTTTTCAGTGACGATTACACATAAGAGGGCAGAATAGGGTTTGGTCCTAAGTGATCACGCTAATAAAAATCTACTGGCTCAGCTCTGTGCCTAATCATTGACTGGGAAGTCTGATGGGGACACAGTGTTTCCAGTTCACTCTATTTATAGAAGTACTATAAAAAGTCACTTTAGAATAACCAGAGTAATTTGAAGATGTTGTTGTTATGTGCCATTGAGTTGCTTGCGACTCATAGCGGCCCTATGTACAAGAGCCCTAAATCCTGCTGTATCCTGTGCCAACCTCACTGTCTTCGACACACCTACTCCCACCACCCCAATTACTGAGTTGATCCAACTCATCGAGGGTCTTCCTCTCCTGCACTGTCCTTTCACCCTTCGAAACATGATGTCCCTCTCCAAGGACCAGTCCTTCCTTGCAACATGCCCAAAGTATATCAGACGAAGCTTCAGAATCCTTGTCTCCAAAGATCATCTTGGCTTCACCCTCTCCAAAACAAAGCTGTTTGTTCTCCTAGCAATTCATGGTATATTCAACACTCTTCTCCCACACCACAACTCAAAGGCATCATTTCTCTATCATCCCTAGTCACCGTCCAGCTGTCTGATGCATAGCACGCAATTGCAAAGATTATACCCTGGATCAGGTGCACCTTAGTCTCCAGACTTACATCATTGCTCTTCAGTACTCTGGAGAGGTACCTGACAGCTGACTTTTCCAATGCACTTCGTATCTTGATTTCCCGGCTGCTGGTACCAAGAGTGTTGACTGTGCAGACAAGCAAACTAAAACTGTTAACTATTTCAATCTCTTCACCATCCATACTGATGCTGCCAATTGGCCCAGTGGTGAGAATCTTTGTTTTCTTGATGTTGAGCTTCAATTCATATAGGAGGCTGCAGTCCTTGACCTTCTGCAGCAAGTGCTTCAGGTTCTCCTCAGTTTCAGCAAGCACGGTTGTGTCATCTGCATAACGCAGGTTGTTGGTGACTCTTCCTCCAATCCTGATGCCACATTCCTGCCCATACAGCCCAGCGTCCCAGATGATCTGTTCTGCATACAAACTGAAAAGATATGGAGACAGAATATATATATATATATAATACAAATTCAGACACTGGAGGAACATAAAAAGCCTCAATAACTATATGAATTTAATGAATTCCAATAATGCCAGGATAAACTTCTGTATGCTACATACATGCACTTGACTGTGCATGCGTGCGTGTGCATGCACACACATTTGTTTTTAAATGAGATCATACAATACAAACAAATCTTTAATCTGCTTCTCACTCACTGACAAAGCATCACATAAATTGTTCCATGTCAATGTCAGAAGAGTAGCTTCCCCACTCTGTCTAGCTCTACACGGATGCTGGGATTCCCACCTGCCGAGGTGACCTCCCTCTCTATTTCTTTAAGTATTTGTGAGATGCTGGTACATCTCGGAGGATGGCCTGAGTGACGGCCACTTATCTGCACTGGCACCCGCTGGCATGCCTTGAATAACAGTGGGCTGGCCACTTGCCTCTTGGTGTGCAGGCTGGCCTGGCTGACTCCCCCCATTCTTTGTGATTCCCCATCCCAACACTAAACCATCTCAAGACTGCATCTCACCACACCTCCCAAGGCTTCACCCTCACCTACTGCAGGGAACGTGCCTCTCTCAAATTTATTCCCATTCTCATTGCTCTGGTCCTCGTGAGTTAGGGGCTGACTCTATGGCAGTTTGTATACCACCAGCAACGAGTAAGCTGGACAAGGTTATTTTGAAACTGTTGTGGAACAGGTTTAGAACAGGAGGAGCCTGTGATCTGCCTCTGACCTTTTCCACTTGTAGTATTTATTATTTCGGAAATGTTAGGTTAGAAGAAACAAATGAATCTAGTACATTAGATAATTAATTGACCATGAATTCAAACTGTTTCCTCTCCACAGTGCTTAGCCTACAGGGCAGATGACAACGTCATCACTCACTCTTCAGTTCCCAGTGTGACGTTTTCGCCAGGAAAGGCCCTCTGTGACTTAGACATGCCATAGAACTGTTTCTTCATGACTTTCTTAGATGAGTATCAAGGTCTCTGGTTGTTGTTGTTATGTGCCATCGAGTTGACTTTGACTCACAGTGACCCTACAATAACAGATCTGCACCTTGCCCTGTCCTGTGACATCCTCGCCTCTGAGATGCTCAAACTCTGGTGCCTTTGTGGTAAGGAGATGCACTGCCAACTCAAAGCACATGCTTCAAATCCACTAGCCATCTATAGGAGAAAGATGGGAAATCTCTTCTCATACAATTTATAGCCTCTGAAAACCCGCTGGAGGGTCAGCTATAAGTCGGTTTTCATTTGACATTACATAACAACTAAAGCCCCTGGTGGTGGTGATATTATTAGGGTCCTGTGAACAACAGACCTGACCCCTGCCCTGTCCTGTGTGTCCTCATCATCGCTGACACACTAGGGCCCATCCGCTACAGTCACTGTGTCAATCCATCTTGTTGGGCGTCTTTATCTCCTTTGCTGTTCCTCCTTCTTTCCAAGCATGATGTCCCTTTCTAAGGAATAGCCTCACCTAGCTACATGTCCAAAATATGTGAGATGAGCACCCTGGCTGCATTTTCTACAAGAAATAACTGTTCATTCTTTTTGGCAGCCCATGGGATATTCAGTACTCTTCACTAGCACCACAAAAAAGAAGAATTCTTTTCAATAATAATAATGACTAACATTTGAAAGTCAAAGTCATTTCCATGGAGTCAAAACCAACTCCTAGCTGAACTTGCAGCAGTTTTCAGAGACTGTAAGTCACAAGAGAGGAGATTGCCCATCTTTCTCTCAACGTGCATCTCAGGGATTCAGATTGCCAGAGAGTTTTAGAACAGAAGCACAATTTCCTAGGGATAATGCCACCAGAGCTACCTAATAATACCAACTAACATTTATTCCCATTCTATCCCTGTTCTGAGCACTTTTCACACATCATATTACCTAATTCTCACAAACACCCCACAAGGTAGAGATTCTCATCCTCATTTTAGCTATGAAGAAATTGGGGCCAAAGAAGTTAGCTAAATTGTCAAGACACAAACCTTTGCTATTATGTGCCAAGGAGTTGGAGCCAACTGACCGTTGACCCTTCAGCAGGTTTTCAGGGGTGGTAAGTCACACAAGGATGTCCATCTTTCTCCCTCAGATACAAACTTGTAGGTGGTATATCCAGAAACTGAACCCAGTAATTTAACTCTAAAACCTGTTCTTCCCACAGAGCAGGCCTTCAAACTGGTTCACTCACCTCTTGACCTCTTTGCTGCAAATATTTATTTCCATCTGAAAGATGCAGATTCAGAATCTACAGTTTCATGAGATCCTCAGAATCTATGAGAGTCACTGGGAGATGTTATTAAAATGTAGATTCTGATTCAGTATATCTAGGATTATTGATAGGTGCCATCATGTCAACTAGAACTCATTGTTGTTATTATTAGGTGCTATAAAGTCAAGTGCAACACATAGCAACTTTGTGTCAACCCATCTCCTTAAGGGTCTTCTTTTCTGTCACTGACTCTTCACCACCTTTCCAAGCATGATACTCCTTTCTAAGGAACAACCCCTCCTAACACAACACGCCCCAAGTATATGAGATGAAATTTTGTCATCCTTGTCCCTAAAAAGCACTTTGATTACACTTTCTCCAAAGTATAAATTTTTTTCTTTTGCCATTCCACAAGATATTCATTACTGTTCTCCAACACCACAATGTAAAGGCATCAATTCTTCTTCTTCTGTCAATCCTATTCATTGTCTATATCTCAGATGTACAGTGAGTGACTGAAAAGACTGGGGAGTGAATCAAGTACATCTTAATTTTTAAACTGACATCATTGCTCCTCAGTACTTTGGAGAGGTTACTGACTACAGACTGTCCCAATGCTATATGTCTCCAGCTCTCCTGGCTGTTAGTGAAAAGAGTGTCTATTGCAGACCCAAGAAAGATCAAATAGTTGACAACTTCAATCTTTCCCCCATCTATCATGATATTGCCATTGTCCCAGTGGTAAGAATTTCTTGGAACAAGCTGAAATATAGGCATTTAATCTAAACTAACTAATTCCCAGAAAGTCAATTCTGAGCAAGAAGAATGAATGGATTTGCAGTCCTACTGCAGAGTGCAGCCTTCAGAGGAGAGCTCAGAACAGCCTGTTTGCCAGCCATTGCATTTCCAAAGATCAGTGATTTTGTCTTAAAGGAAAGTTGCCAGCTAGTGTAGATTAAATTCTCTATTTCTAAGAAGCATACTTACAAACATAGAGGATTCCAAGCACTGGGTTGGTATGGACTAAAACCAAACCTTTATTTAAGCCATGGATAGGAAAAGTCCCCAGGAAAGAACCAACTAAGAAATTAAGTCACTTCAGAGCACACAGCCCAAGGAAGGATAAGAACCTCGAGATTACCTAATATGAGGGAAATTCCATGTGTGAGTTGGGTTTTGTGTAAAATCTTACTACCTCAACCAAGCCACTCTTGAAAATATATAGTGGAGGGCTTGTACTGCTAGGTATCAAGATTTACTACTTATTAAGCAAGTGTTGCTGTTGTTAGTTATTATCGTGTAGATTCTGACTCAAAGCAACTCCATGTGTGTAGAGTAGAACCCTAGTGTTTCTGTTGTTATTGAGAGAATACACAGGACAACCTACATGTAAAGAATGTAACTGGCATGGGGTGGCCTTGACCGATCTCCATTGATTCCACAAAGGGGAACAGTCCTCATCCCCAACATCCAAAGCACAAAATCAGTTCCCAATGGACCAGACATAACCACCACACTTCTGCACTTGATTTCACTGGTCTACTACTACGCCCAGTAATCTGTAGTAATGACCACGCAGAACTCACAGAACCATATTCATGCTTATGGAGTTTATTAGGGAAGTCAACAGGTTACAGTTCAGTTTGAAAACAAGATGTAATTCATTTGTCAGGGCAACTTCTCAAGTGTGCCTTGAGTCACGTTGACCTTAAACTTTTCGGATTTAGGTCAATATTACAAAGATCCCTTCATTCTGCCAATTATGACATTTCCCTCCTTTCCTCAGTAAGCTTGTGCAAAGGCCCTTGGCTCTGGCTCCTTGGGGTAGCATTTCCTGGTCAGCTCTGTCTCAGGTCAATCTCTACCAACTACTGTTGCTCTCATCTAGGTCCCGGTCTGAGTGGTACAGTAATCTCTGGCCCTGAAGGATACACAATGACCTTGAAAAGTTACCCTTTTCTGTCATCAAATCTGCTCAATTTAACCTGGTGGGATGACAAACCAACCATGACCTCACCAGTAGTCTACATACCTTATTTACATGTTTTCACGGAAGCCTCAGACCACTGAGGAACCTCAAACCAGTGAGGAGCAATGATGTCCATTTGAGGACCAATGTGTGCCTGATTCGGGCCATGGTCTTCTCAAGGCCTCGCTATGTAACTGAGAGCTAGACAACAACTAAAGGTGAGAGATGACAAATTGAGACCTTTGAGTTGTGGTGTTGGTGAACAGTACTGAATATCCCATGGACTGCCAAAAGGACAAACAGATACATCTTAGAGAAGGTGCAACCAGAGTGCTCTTTGGAGGCAAAGACGATAACGCTCATCTTACATACTTCAGGTGTATTAGGAGAGGGGCACCATGCACAGAAAGGTGGAGGGCTGGTGAAAGAGAGAAAGCTCTTCAAACAGATGGATTGACACAGGGAATGCTACATGGGCTTGAGTGTGATAGAGATTGTGAGGATGGCACAGGATAGGAGAGGGTTCAAATCTGTCATTCATTGGGTCACTGTGGGTCATATTCAACGCAACAGCACCTACTAACAACCCAAGTATTAAAGGAATCACAAACTACTGAGGAGCAATGATGTCAGTTTAAGGACTAAGGTGTACCTGATTCAGGCTATGATCTTTTTAGTCACTTGCTATGTGCCTGATATCTGGATAATGAATAAGGATGACAGAATAAAAACTGATGCATTTGAACTGTAGTGGTGGAGAAGACTACTGAATCCCATGAACTGCAAAAAGAACAAATATATCTTAGGGAAATAATCAAGGCAGAGATAATAAAACTTTACATCACATACTTTGAGCTGGGAGATGTTATTCCTTGGAAAGGGACATCATGCTTGGAAAGGTGAAGGGACAGTAAAAGAGAGGCAGACCCTCAACCAGGTGGATTGACACAGTGTCTACTGAAACGGGCTTGAGTGTGTCAGAGATTTTGAGGATGATACAGGATAGGACACGGTTCAGATTTGTTGTTCATAGGGTTGCTATGAGTCATACTTGACTCGATGGCACCTAATAACAACAACACAAGTATGTGGGGAAAGTCAAAGGCAATGGCCTATAAAAACCATTTTGAACAATAGACCAGTATACAATACACCAATTCAAACATTCCTACATAGACAATTCAGTGACATTTTTATTACATTCTTCAAATTATGCAGCCATTTCTACTCTCCTTTTTTCCTGAGCTCTTCATTCCTTATTAATATAAACATACTGCCTAAGTTAATGATCTAATCTTTTGATTTGTCAGTTTGACTCCAAACTGCTCTTGAAAGAGCGTATTACTTAAGACAGAGAATCTTTATTCACTAGGCTAAACTATTGTTTGGTTTTAAGACAAGTTTAGGGGGATATTCATTGGTTAGAAGTTTAAAAATCAATTCAGGGCAATGGTTCTGAGGGTTCTTACCGTCTCCATGCCTCCAGAAAGTCTAGAAGAAGCTCCATGTGACCTTTCAGAAGCAGATCATCAGGCCTCTCTTCTGAAGCACTTCTGAGTGGGTTTGAACCACCAGTCTTTCAGCTACCGGCTAAGTACTTAACCATGTGTACCACTCAAGGACTCCACTAAGTCAATGTAACTTGGCCCAGAGATAGAAAAACAGACCAATGGAAAGAATGAAGAACTCTGAAATAGACTCATCCTTAGCTTGTGATGAAGGTAGCACTGAAACATACCAGAGAAAGGACCATTTTTTAAAACAAAGTTGTTGCAAGAAGAGCGTAAAATCTGACCTTCATGTATAGCATACACAAAGATACTCCTAGGAGGGTTTAAGATACAATTATAAAAGGCAAATGAGGTAATACTCTTAAGAAACGTATTATTTCCTTGAGAAAGACTCCTTAAACTAGTCATTGAAATAATGATACACTGGATATTAAGAATTAAGATCTTTCGCAGGACAGGGCAAGATTCAGATCTGCTGTTCACAGGGTTGCTATGAGTCAGCGTGACTTGAAGGCACCTAACATCAATGGCTCACTGCTTAGGGAGCGCTAAACGTCTCTGAAGAGAGATACAGATAAAAGTGGTGGTCGAACAATTTGAAGAACTGAATTTAGGAGAGCCTCTACCTTGACAGCAAGTTGTAAACAAGACTGTTCTTTCCCCAGGGGAGGTGTTGTCTTGTGAACGCTCTTCAAGGTGCAGGAAGGGTGCTTTTCAGAGTGAGCCAGTATGTTAGTACTGAATAATTATTCATCCAAATTTCTAAGAACAAAGGCTAAGGGCTGATGGTCTCAAATGGTCATTTCTACTTACGACTGGGAGAGAAGGAAAAAGGAATAGAAATGACTTCTTTGCCCATCCTGGTGGCCCTTCCTTTCACACACAAAAAAAGGAGCTGGAACGAGGCAGGCACAGTGGGCAGTTGTCTTTTGGTGTTCATCCACACAGAAGCAAGTCACAAAATTAGACATTCCTTAGATATAAGCCAGTTGTTTTCTAGCCATCCAGATCCATTCCCCTTTGTCCAGCACCCCACTTTCCCTTTGGGAAGTCAATTCAGTCCTATTGTGTGAAGTCTCTCAAATTGGCAAATGCTCTCTGCTTTCTACTTGACTGGCCGATGGAATTATCATGTGACTTAGGCTAGGCTAGCTGTGTTCTCTCTTTCTTGATTTTGAAGCATGAGTGTAGACATTCAGGGATTCAAAGAAGCGTTGAATAACATTGATTCCTGCTGTGGTGCCCAGATGTGACTGTCAGGGACCTACTTCCTGCTTCTTAACTCCTTAATAAGTTGCTCTGGTTCTTCTCCTGTTTTGAACCTAGTTCTCATTCTTCCCAACCATCCTTTGCTTTTTCCCCTGGTGTTTGGTTTTATTTGGCAACTATGGTCAAGACAATGGACTCTTGAGGCAACAGAGTGAACAAGCCAATCCTTGCTCTCCTGGTACTTATTTTCTAAAAAAAAAAATTTTTTTTGTTTAAGTAGGTGAAACTAAAAAACCCAAAGTCATTATCGTTGAGTTGAAATCATCTCATAGCTGATCCTGCAGTGGGTTTTTGGAGATTGCAAACTGTGTGGGAAGGGATTGCCCATCTTTCTCCCTCACAGCACGTGGTAATTCAAATCACCTGCCTTTGGGTATATAGAGCAACTCCTTACCCACTTATTGCTGTGTGCCATCAAGTCAGAACCAACTCATAGCTGGTCCTTTAGCGGGTTCTAAAGGCTATTGATGGCACTTAACAACAAAAAAGGCTATAAACATCACGGGAAGATATTCTCTATTTTTCCTCCACGGAGCAGCTGGTGGAGTCAAACTGCCTGCCTTTGGGTTGGCAGCACAATTCCTTACCACCAGAGCTTAACCACTAGGCACATTGTTGTTGTTGTTGTTATTTGCCGTCGAGTCGTTTGTGACTCATAGTGACCCTATGTACAACAGCCCTAAACTCTGCTCTCTCCTGTGCCAATCGCACTGCCTCTGACACACCCATCCCGATTACCCCAGTCATGGAATCAGTCCACCTCATAGAGGGTCTTCCCCTCCTGTGCTGTCCCTCCACCCTACCAAGCATGATGTCCCTCTCCAAGGACCTGTCTCTCCTTACAACATGTCCAAAGTATGTCAGACCCTCTCCAGGATGAATCTGTTTGTTTTTTTGGCAGTCCATGGTACATTCAACACTCTTCTCCAGCACCACAGCTCAAAGGCATCAATTCTCCTTCTATCCTCCCTAGTCATTGTCCAACTCTCTGATGCATAACAAGTGATTGCAAAGACCATGGCCTGTATCAGGCGCACCTTAGTCTCTAGAGAGACACCATTGCTCTTAAGTACTTTAGAGAGGTCCCTAACAGCAGACTTTCCCATATTAAAAAATGTTTTCTATTGCTTGCCTCCATAGCATCATGACTGATAGAGTGTTTCCCACATAGAGACTTCTTCTAGCCTTGATACTTCTCTGAGTCTTTTTCGATAAGCCAGGTGTCAAGTCCCCAAACGCCAGAGGGTAAGATTCCTGGCTCCAGGCAAGTTTTGACAGCCACTTGGCTATGATCATTCCAAGGGGAATAAAGAGGGAGGCCTTGGCACCGGACTTGGCTAAAGTACTCACTGTAGGATAATGACTGACTCATCAGGACACCTGTGTCAGGATAGCTTCTCAACTGGACACCCTCATCTAAGCCTTCGTCTCTCCTTGTCAGCTTAAGACCTGGGAAGATACGTTACAGTGAGCATTACATTGCTTGTATGGCTTGTTTCAAGTTTAAGCTTCACCAGAAGTCTTTTTCACGCCCTCCTCTAAACCTCACAGGATTTATTCTGGGATTAGACAGGAGACAAGATGAGAGAAACTGATCAAAGCTGCCAGACATGGCTCTCTCATCAGGTAGCACCATAGAGTTATTTAACACAACTGAAACTCTATCTTGCAGCACGCAAGCATGCTGCTTGGTTCACGGTGGGGGTTTCAGTGACTGCGGCTGGGAATTGTCACAGTTTAGTTTAGCACTCCTGGCAAACTTCAGAGCCAGCTTGCATAATGCAGTGTCTAAAGAACACGATTCCAGTTGAACAGAGCGTGTTTGGTGTTAAAAATAGAACCCTGTCACTTAGCTCATATATAAACCATGAAGCTCGAGGAAGAACAAAATAGAATAATACTTCCCATGAAGGGGGTTCCTGAACACCTGCCCCAGCCACTCAGTGCATGAGCTCTCTGGGAATTACTGGCATACTTAAGCCTGCCCTCACCTGAATTCAAATGGCAAAAATAAACAACTGAACTGACCTAGTTAAATCAGGAAACATGACTGTACCTTTAAGCAGGCCACAATTTCAGGTGCCTCTCCAACCCAGGCCTCCTTGGGGATTAAGCTCTGTGTTCTAAAAGAATTAACTATTGTAGATCCTGTGGCAGGCATGCTGGCTTTACAGCTGGATTAAAAACAAAGACTGCACAAGATCTGTATTCCTGCCTCACTGATGGACAGAATACACAGGCTGTTCTAAATGGATGTAGGTATCTTATGACCCATTGCTTGGACTTGCAATGAATTCTAAATTAGAAAAGAATGTTTGGTTTTCCATGCAAAGAAATACTTTAAGTCATTAAGCAGAATAGATCTAATCAGAAAGGTCACCCAAGAACAGAGTAGAAATCTCATGCCCACATACATACAACGTTAAGACTAGTTGGATATCAACAATCCTGATGGATGCATACCTTCACCCACCTGAACAATTAATACTGCAATAGACTATTAGGAAAAAAGAGAGTAGAAAAAAATATTGTTTAATCTCACCTATACAAAACGATTGTTGTTGTTATGTACCATCAAGTTGGAACCAACTCATAGCTGATCCTCCAGTGGGTTTTCAAAGGCAGGGGACTTCTCCTCTTTCTCCTGCAGAACCGTTGGTGGATTCAAACCATGTGCCTCAGGGGTGGTAACACAAGCCCTTACCACCAGAGCTCCCTACATGAAATGATAATAATAGGAAAATGTATTAATTAGAGAGTCGTGTGTATTAGTGGTTACCAGAGGGAGAAGGGAAGGGGAGCCACTGTGTGAGAATCAGTGTGAGTATTATGTATGTGACAGAGAATTTGGCATCAATAAAGGTAATAGTTGTACAGCATGATTAATATTACTGAACTTACTAAAAGAAAAAAATTTTCCATGAGTGTTGATTATAGATTCAAGTAAAATAAAATCCTTGACAACTTAAAAAAAAATCTAAAATGTTGAATTAGCAAATGTTACGTATGACATATCTATCAATCTATCTATCCTTCGATGTACTCATGTAAATATATGGAGCCCAGGTGGCGTAGTCCGCAGGGAGTCGTACTGCTAACAACAGAGGCTGCAGCTCCCTGGTGGTTGAGTCCTGCAGGAGCTCCAGGAGAGAAAAATGGGAAATCTCCTTGCTCTCAATTGACAGCCTCAGAAGCCAAACGGACAATCAACTGAGTCAGTTGAAACTCAAAGGCAATGAGTGAGTGTGTTATTGAGATATACCTATAGATACACACACACAATTCAATAACAAAAACATTAGCAAGTCCTCTTTGAAACAACAGTGTGCTTTCTTTCTTTTTTATTAATTTTAATGTAAGTTTACAGAGACTTAGGATTTACAGTCATTCATTGTTGCACTTTTCTCTTTGCACACCCCTCCCCCTCACTTCACTCTTCTTGAAAAGTAAAACTCTTGCGTTATTATGCAATCCCTCCCCCCAAGTCCGCTCCACCATGCAGCCTCCATTCTGGACTCCTGTCATGACAATAATACCAATTATATATCCCTTTTAAACAGTTCTCTCCCTCATCTGTTTCAATGCAGTATACAGCACTCATCGCCATCGTCTCTGTCTCACCTCAACCCCAATGTCAGTTGCGTTTTACAACAGTGGCCCTAATGCAATATTTGTCCTTTTTTGACTGAGATATTTCACTCAGCATAATGTCCTCCAGGGTCATCCATTTTGCGTATTGCATGAGTTCCTTGTTTTTCAATGCTGCATAGTATTCCATTGTGTGACTATACCACAGCTTCTCTATCCATTTGTTTCTTGATGGGCACTTAGGTTGTTTCCAGCTCTTTGCTATTGCGATCAAAGTCGCAATAAACATGGGTGTGCATATATCTGCTTGGCTGGTGGTTATGGTTACTTTAGGGTATATTCCCAGCAGTGGAATTGCTGGGTCAAATGGGTCAAATTTCCAACTTTTTGAGAAAGTGCCATACAGCCTTCCATAGTGGTTGCACCATTTTACATGCCACCAAAAGTGCATAAGGGCTCTAGTTTCTTCACAACCTCTCCAGCATTTGATGTTTGTTGTTCTGTTAAATTTTACTATTCTTACTGGGATGAGATGATATCTCACAGTTGTTTTGATTTGCATCTTTCTTAGAGCTAGGGATTTTGAACATTTCTTCATGTGTTTGCCATCTGGATGTCTTTTTGCCCTCCCACTCACCAACCACCTGACAAGACAGTTTACTCCTCTCCTCCTTGCATCTTCCTCCTCTCTTTAAAAATTGGTCTACAGTGCTTGTTTCCTTATAAATACACCACTACAGTGGGGGAATGAGTGGAATACTTGTGTCAATTATTTCTTTTTGTAACACTAATGCTTTGGTACAGTAATCCTTACTGGGTTTCACAATCACCAGGGAGCTTTAAAGTTACTTGAGCTGCAGTCTAAGAGACTCAGAGTCAAGGAATGAACTGTGGATTCCAGGCCTGGGAAGATTGCAAATGCTCCTCAAATGATTCTAATGTGCAGTCAGGGCCAAGAACTACTGAGAAAGAACCATGACAGAAAGAAACATCTCCCTTCTGTCTCCTCAGGGAGTGATGGGACATGACAAAGATTCTCCCATTGCCTCCAAAACTTAAAAAGGTTTCCTTCCATTGAAGGAAATTTGTCTCTCCTCTAGCCAACTCCCCTCACTCCTACCAGCAGGAATAAGTTAAACACCTTTAAAGGTGGCTCAGGATATTTTTATGGAACTGTAGACTCCCGAGGAGATGGATTGACACAGTGACTGCAGCACTGAGCTCAAGTGTGCCAGAGGTGATAAGGATGGCACTAGGTAAGACAGGGTTCTGTTGTTCATAGGGTTGATATGAGCCATACTCCACCGAATGGCATCTAACCACAAGAAGTGGCATGATATGTTGCTTGCTAAGCAGCTAACCAAGATGTGGGTGATTCGAATCTACCAGCTCACTTTGAGGGAGAAAAAAGAGGCAGTCTCCTCTCATTAATATGTATAGTCTTGGAAACCCAGAGAAGGGCCATCACAAGTCAGAATCAGCCTGATGGCAGTAGGTTTTGGTTTGGTGGATATTTTCTAGGCCTGATGGCACAATGGTTAGTGCTCTGCTAATAAACAAGAAGTAGAGCTCAAGTCCAACAGGTAGGAGGAAGATGTGACCGTTCACTTCCATGTTTACCTTGGGAACCTACAGGCAGGTCTGTCTGTTCTGACCCACAGGGTTACTGAGTCAGAATCAACTTGCCAGTGGTGTTTGGAGATATTTTATTGCTTTTCATTGAAGTAAAACCCTAAGTAGCACTTATCTTATTTGTACTTCAGAACATGTGAGAATTCAAAAGGACTACCATATTTTTATAGGTCTCAAAAGTGTAGTCTTATCACATTTCCCTCACTATTAGTGGTAGATATTTGAAGTTTTTCCTTGATAGGTTTCCACTTTACACAGACTCCAGCTTTTGCAGATTTTATTAAATTATGATCTTAGATCAGAGAAATTGATCTTTTATTTGCTTTGAAGCATTTTTAACCAGCCAGAGGGATTAACATTTCCCAACCTGGGCTGCCTTACTCAGAGCTGGTTGTGCCTTCATAACGGGTTTCCAGGAATTCGTGCTGGTTACACTAAGCTCCCAACTCTACCTGATATGTCATTGTTAGCAAAGAAAGACTCATAAAATGCAGACGATTCAGGGTGCATATCTCCATTAAGCCCCTGATGCTGTGGGGTGGGTTTTAGCAGAGCCTTTCTCTCCACAGCACTACTAGCCTCCACATCTCTGCAGATGAAGCACCCACTACCATCTGCTTTACACTATCATTCCTCATGTGCAGGTCCACTGGGTCCCACACTCCTAGCAGTCCTGGAGGACTCGACTCACTGTTCATCCTCTGTGTCCTCACCTAGCCTGCAGTTCAATACGCTGCCTTTAGAATGCACTAGGCATGCTTCTGCTGTCAAATTGAATATTTCTAAGGAGCTAGTGATCTTGGAAGAGAAACTAGAGGCTACATCAAGACAGTGGAGTTTGTTAAGTGTATGGGAACCATGAATGTAGGAAGGGAAAGGATGGAATGATGAATGAAAATGAACCACAGAGAGAGAGTGGGAAGAGTGATGGTGCAATGTGGGAGTTGTAATCAATGGTATAGAACAAAATATGTATGAATGGTTTACTAGCTTACCAATCTGCTCTGTAAACTTTCACTTAAATAATTAGGGAGCAGAATATGGGAACTGAGTAGGCCTGAATTTGGATCTAATCTCAACACCTAACTAGCTGTGCGCTCTTGGACAACATAACCAACTTCTCTGAGACTAAGTCAATCTCTCTGAGCTTCTGTTTACTCAACTGGAAAGGAAAGTTAGCTATAAAATCTATATCATGTGTGGATATGATGATTAAGTGAGGCATACCTAACAATGTATGACTACTCCAAATATTGGCCATTATTACCATTTTTATGATTAAGAAAGTAAAAAGCAAAGAGAACATTATGGGCAAATGGCACCTCTGAATCAAGGGAATTGTAAAGCCAACAGGTCTCTGGGCCGGAAAACCTGAGTTTAGAACTATCCCCTTTCTCTGGAAGCTTAGGTAAGCTGCATCTCTCTTTGTGCTTCAGTTCCCATAGTCATAACACTACAACAACAGCAACCATAATAATAATGCCTACTTCTCAGGGTTGTTGAAAAGATGAAATGCAATGATGCATGTAAAAACTCTTTGTAAGTTATTAAAAACTATATAACAATAATAATTACTTGCATCAAATTCCCAGTACTGTCTGGGAATGACCTTGACCATTGTTGTAAGGAATAAATGGATTCTCTAGGGTTAAAAATGGAAGAAAATGAGGCTCAACTTTCAGACCTTTAAGGCAATCAGCTCAATAACACCCAGGTCAAAGGGTGAGTCCCACAGAGAGTGGGGAATCTGGTTGAAAGGGAGCACCACGTGAGGGGCTAATTGTATTCCTAAAGTATCCTTTCCTTTAACTCAGCAACTGCTGTTTACTGACAATATAATCTCATAATGCCTCGGAAACATCTCAACCTCAATGTTACTGACTTTTATAAGAGATGACCTTCACAAAAGATGGCCCAATAGTGCAGGGTCTGAAAGAGAACGGAAGGAATACCACGGCTGGTATTTCTTCCCTGGAGGCTCCTATTCCCCTTTGGCTCTCAAGATTTTCTTTTTAACATTTTGGGTGATACTCTCCCACTACCTTATTTCTTATGTGTTTCTCAACACCTGAGGACTTCTTCACTTATACTCTAATTTCATTGCTACCATAAATAAAAAGCATTCCTGGGTGACACAGATGGTTAGACACTCAACTACCAGCTGAAAGGTTAGCCGTTCCAAGCCACTCACATGTGCCCTGAAAGATGGGCCTGGTGATCCATTTCCAAAAGGCCAGGACCTTAAACCTTCTGAGGTACAGTTCTCGTCTGGCACATAGGGATTTGCCATGAATTAGAAATGGCTAGACAGCAACTAACAACACAAATTTGAAAATGATAAAGCAAGAGCAACTATACCAGTAGAAGAGGGAGAAATCTTGGCCACAATATTATTTTGTACCTGTAAGCAGGACCATGACAACGAGTACCAAGTGGAAGCTGTATGAGTCCTGGGCTACCTCTTTGCATGTCCTGCTGCCTTCTCTGTCCCTCAGCTTCCATAAGGTCTCTCCCAACACAGACTGCTTGGGAAAGACCTCTGTCTGCCATCTCCGTTTAAGATAGAGCTGATTTGAGATAGTTTATAATACTGTTCCATTAGTACACTCATCCTTCAGGAACAATCAAAGTATTTATGAAAGAAATATTTAGAAATAAGCAGGGCTTTGAACAACGTTGTGTCAGTTCAGTAAGGCTGACAAACTGAAACCAGGATGGACCGGAATTTGCAAAATGTGATTACCTGGAATGATAACCAGAATGGGGAAAATGACAAATCAAAACCCTAAAATGGGAGACTCAGAAGAAACAGAGTCTTTCTAAAAGCCAGATGCAGAAGACTGGATTTTTGTCAGAACTGTGAAGAGTGGCATATCAAAATGGCATGGAGGGCTGCCATCTTTGAGTGTGATGTTGTTTCTGACTGTTAAGTAACTGACTCAGTTGTTATGAAATGTGTATGCAGTCTTTGTTTTCTGAGAGGAAATTTCATGTCTAGCAGGGTGTCAATCCATATTTTTTTCCTATTTAGTTACTGTTCCAGGCACCCACATTTTAAAAATTCTACTCTGTCCTGATTTTGCTATTCAGCCAGGACTGAACCAGAAAGAACTATTTTAAAACCCTGGAAGCAAGTTCCAAAAGTAGAATTCCACGAGTCGTTCTTAGGGACCCAGAAGGTATTACAGGAAACAGACAAAAGACATTTCTTAACTTGAATACTTAAAGAGATATTTTGAGTTCAGTTCCAGACCACCACAACAAAAGGAATATAACAACAAAATGAGTCACATGACTTTTTTGTTTCCTAATGCTTATCAAAGTTATGTTTATATTGGACTGTAATCTATTAAGTGTGTGCAGTAAAATTATGAATAACTTTGAAATATTTCAAGAATTATCAAGTGTGACATGATTATCAACAGAGACATGAAGTGGGCACACACACTTTGGGGGAAGGTACTGAAATGCATTATTTGTGAAGTGTAATGAATGAGTATGTATGGACTTAGAGTCAGTGGCGCAAAAATCTTTCAATAACTTTCTACAACCTTGATCACTGCCTACTAAAAATTTGGGCCAACTGATTCTGTGGATTTAGTAAGTGAGCCAGAAAGGGAGGCCAAAGAAAGGTTGTGAAAAGTGTGCAGGCGTGCCACTCCTCCAGGATTTTTTACATGTTTGCAGAGGCCTTGAGATTAACTCAAGGAGAAGAGAGGCGATTTAGTGACTAGGAATGTTTTCTATCCTCACAGTGACCCCGAGGAGGAGGAACACCTTGGAATTTGGGGTTGTATAAACTATGCATTGATAAGGAGAATTCCCCTGCCCCATGTAACTACTATTGTTTTATTTTATGTAAGGGAAGTTAAGGAATATATTCACATAACCAAATTACTACTCTTTATTAATTATAACAGTATGCTTCCAATTGGAAAATACATTAAGCACAAGAGGGGAAAATTAAATTGCTTATTTAAATCTTACAAAATTAAAACTTCTACTTAAGCAATATTACATTTCACCAGCAAAATAGCAATGTGAACTTATTTTTGTCTCTGGTAAGTATTCAAACACAAGTACCTGTGACAATGTTATGAAAGACACAGGATGCTTACATGTTTAAGACAGGCATATCAAGAAAGCAACATTGTTAGGTGACAAAAACTAAAATTCTGGAATAAAGTGATGTTTATCAGTTGCTAAAAGGTCTGCCCTGCCCACTCAGCCAGCCAGTCAGTGGTCGTGCCAGCAACCGTAAGAAGCAAACACATCCCTAAAATTAAGTGAAAACCGTTTTCTCTTGCCTTAGATTTCTATGTCCAACTCCTGTCAGATTGGCAAACTATGACTTGATTTTGCAGGTGCGAGGCCTGTTGCCAATCAATGTTAACTACTGGACAAATTTCTGAAGATTATCACGTTGTGGCAAATGACTTGCATATTTAGGGCTCCCATATTTGTTTGGGAGACCTCTTTAAACCCAAAGTCCTTTCAAACCAAGAGCATAGAGGAGAGGGGTAAACTCTCAGGACTAGCAACATTGGGGTGAGAATAAATTTGTCTTCTCTCATTCAACTAACACATGTCCCCAGTGTCTTTGGTTCAAAAGCAGGAGTGAGAAGATGAGAAAACAAGGAAAATGAGCTAGCCTTTTTCAAAAACTTAATAACTGGTCATTTTACATACTCAACATGGTGTCATTGTGCAAAATGTCTTTCCTAGCAATTGACTTTGCCATGTGGATAAGCAGGAATATGTGAATAAAGTATGTTAGCATATCCACAAGGGGATTGATTAGTCTTGCTCCTAAATTGAAGAGATTCAGTGCAGATTTTGGGAATGTCACCACCAGCAAAGAAGCAGGAGGATTGCACTGTGTGTCCTTGGGGGGGGCAGACATTCTTGCATGAGCCATACCTGCAGGAGAGTAGAAGTAGCAACAGCAGAGAACCAGAGACCCTCAAACGACACAGAGTTGACTTTTAGACTGGTACACCATGGAACCAGAGCTAGGAGTTTGTTGAAGGATAAGGGGAGCGAGCCATAATTGGCAGTACTAAAAGCTTTATAACACTGGCCTGAAGCCAGAAGACTGAGGTGCCTGTGAGTACATTTTGGAAGTGGCTCTGACTTAGAGAGTGTATTCTACTACCAGCATTTTTACTTCCCTAATAAACACCATAATTGTAAATATGGTTTTGTGTGCTCTGTGAACTATTGTAACAGATTTTGGATCCAATAGAGTAGTAAGATTGGTGTTGGAATTAGCAGAAAGAGGTACAGGATTGTTGAGGACATATCTGACTTCCTAAGACTTGGTTTTGTGCTGTAGATGTTGTTGACGGGGACGGTCCCCTTTGTGGAGTTAGCAGAAGGTCAGATGTGGCTGTCCCCACACTATCATTGCTCTTTTTACCCATTCTCTCCTTTTAGTCTTCACAACAACCCTGCAAGGTTGACTAGTCTCATGTTCTATAAGAAGCTTGATGGACTCTGATGGGGTAGTGGTTAAGTGCTTAGCTGCAAACCAAAAGATCAGAGGTTTGAAACCACCAGCTGCCTCATGAGAGAATGATTTGACAGTCTGCTACTGTAAAGATTTGCAGCTTTGGAAATCCTATGGGATAGTGCTACTCTACCCAATTGGGTCACTAAGTCAAAATGCACTCAATGACAGTGGTTTGTATGAGGTTTAGGTAAGTTAAGGAACTTATCCACGTTCACACAAAGATTCAAACTTGTATCTAAATCTCTGGGTCCTACTGCCATGGGATACATCCTACTGAGAGTTCCCTAGAGCCACTGTTGGGCCCTGAGACACTAGCTTTTGCTCAGTTGCCATCACAGCCAATCATCTTACATAGAGCCAGAACCTTCCCTCTGCTATTGCCAGATAGCTAGGAAAAGCAGCCACGTACCCTGAGCAAAACTCAGTGGCTTCTCCTTTCACTTACAGACTTAACACATACACAGACCTCGTTTTCTTAGTTGTTGTTGACTATATTCAAGTTGATTCTTATGCACAGTGATGCCATGTGACAGAGTAGAATTTTCTCATAATATTTGCTTGGCTATAATCTTTACAGAAAAAGATGGCTAGGACTTTCTACCAAAAACTCACTAGCTGGGTTGGAACCACCAACCTTTTGATTAGAAACCAAGCACTTAATCTTGGCACCATCAGGACTCACCCAGGTTTTCCTTTCTGTCACCAAAAGCAGTCAGATAGGCATCTTAAAAATCAGTGCCAGGAGAAGTATGTACCTATTAGAGTTGAAGTGATGGATTTCCTCTGTCTCCTCCTTCACAAGGATGACTTTAACACACAATTTCTCTGAAGATCCTACCTGAGGCAAATGGCAGAAGAGACACACCTGCTGCTTACCTGTTCTGTCTGTTCAGGCCTCTTTGTGAGGCTTGCTAACTAAGGCTGTTGCTGACCCTCCTCCTGAGCCTTTCTCATGCTCTCTGCTCCACAACCAGCATTTTACAATCAGTACTTAATCCTTGTCTCAGATGGCTTCCCAGGAAACTTAGGCTTTCTGGGTTTGTTTTTACTTAGTCATTTAGTGATTTCTGATAATGTAATATGCACTTGTGAACCAACCATCCAAAATGAAAACCAGAATCTTGATACAACTTAGGTCTGACCATATGATCCCCATTCCATTCTCCACATGCCCCCAGTGCAACCTAACCATCATCCATAGTTCTTTAACTTCCTTATTCAACTTGTTTTCTTGCATACCTATAAAAGGAGTCCTGGTGGCATAATTGTTACACATGTTTTGGGCTGCTAACTGGAAGGTCAGCAGTTTGAATCTCCCAGCCACTCACTGGGAAAATGATGCAGCTGCAGCCTATAAAGATTTACAGCTTCAGAAACCCAATGGAAGGTTGCTATAAACTGTCATCAACTTGATGCTTATAGATATATAAAATATATATTTAAAAAATACATTAATATCCATTACCTTTGCACTACAAAATGTGTTTTATAAATTTGGGAGATTCACTGTCATCATGCAATGTTATACTACCAAGGTTTATCTACAATATTGTGAATTAGTGTAGCTTATTTTATTTTCATTGCCACATATCAATCATGTATCCATCCACTTTCATGTTAATGGACAATAGGGTTTTTTAAAAGTGTTTGCTATGAATGTTCCTCTAAATATCTCCTGTTAGACATCAGCAAGTTTCCTTTGAGTTATCTAGAAACGAAATCTTTGGGTCATACATATGTGAATGTTCAATTTTAACAATTAACGCCAAACTGTTTTTCCAAATTGACTACACATTCATGCCTCTCTCATTACAATAAATGTGTTCTCTAAAAGCCAATTTGTAGAGTTCTGTTAACTGTCAAAAAATGAGAATTGTTGTTTGACAACTAACCATGCTATTTCCTGTAGGTATTTGTATTTCTTAAGAATGCTTGGAGAGTCAATACTTTAATCCAAAGCAATGAATTGTTGTTGTTGTTGTTATGTGCCGTCGAGTCGCCTGCGACTCATAGCGACCCTATGTACAACAGCCCTAAACTCCGCTCTGTCCTGTGCCAATCGCACTGTCTCTGACACTCCCATCCCAATTATTCCAGTCACTGAATCAATCCACCTCATAGAGGGCCTTCCTCTCCTGCGCCGTCCCTCCACTCTCCCAAGCATGATGTTCGTCTCTAAGGACCGGTCTCTCCTCACAACATGTCCAAAGTAAGTTAGACGGAGCCTCAGAATCCTTGCCTCCAAGGAGCCACCCGGTTTAACCCTCTCCAGGACAAATCTGTTTGTTTTCCTAGAAGTCCATGGTATTCTCAATACTCTTCTCCAGCACCACAGCTCAAAGGCATCAACTCTCCTTCTATCCTCCTTGGTCATTGTCCAACTCTCTGATGCATAACAGGTGATTGCGAAGACCATGGCCTGTATCAGACGCACCTTAGTCTCCAGAGAGACACCACTGCTCTTCAGCACTTTGGAGAGGTCCCTAACAGCAGACTCTCCCATGGCATGCGCCTTTTAATTTCCTGGCTGCTGGTGCCAAGACTGTTGACTAGGGAGCCAAGCAAACTAAAGCTGTGTATAATCCCAATCTCTTCACCATCCATCCTGATGCTGCCAATTGGTCCAGTGGTGAGAATCTTTGTCTTCTTGACATTGAGCCTCAATCCATATTGTAGGCTGCAGTCCTTGACACTCTGCAGCAGGCGCTTCAGGTCCTCCTCAGTTTCAGCAAGCAGGGTTGTGTCATCCGCATAACGCAGATTGTTGATAAATCGTCCACCAATCTTGACCCCACATTTCTCCTCATAGAGCCCAGCCTCCCGGATAATCTGTTCTGCATATAGGTTGAAAAGGTATGGAGATAGGATGCATCCCTGGCATACGCCCTTCCCAATTTTGAACCATGCAGTGTTCCCTTGCTCTGTTCTGACCACTGCCTCCTGGTCCAAGTATAAGTTTCGCATTAGAACGATCAAGTGTTCTGGGATTCCCATTCTTCTCAGAGTCAGCCACAGTTTGTTATGATCTACACAGTCAAATGCCTTTGCATAGTCAATGAAACACAGATAGACACTCTTCTGGTATTCCCTGCTTTCAGCCAAGATCCATCTAACATCAGCTACAATATCTCTAGTACCACGAAGCAATGAATTACTCATGTTAAATATTTCAGTGCCTAGTTTGGAACCTCATATGTGAAGCAGTTGGATTCTAGAAGGTAGGTTCTCTTGTTTTAGTTGAAAGTTGGATGTAAATTGTTTTTTACTTCATTCACAATCGTGTGTGAGCTCATTGGTTGCCTGGATTTAGCCTGGAAGCCCCTTGTTTAAGTCAATCAGGATCTGGTGGGCAGGCCTTTGTATTTAAAAGTTGGCTGTTGTTTATTGTGTTTGGGAAGAATGTTCTTCTAAGCGGTATAGCAGTTGTCTGTCAGTTTGCTGTACTGTGATAACTTGGGGTTGCTGTGATATTAAACACTGTGCCACTAGTGTGTCAAATGTCATAATGGTTACCCATTGTGAACAGTGTTCAGTAGAGCTCCCAGATTAAGACAGACTTGGAAGCAGGATTGGCATCCACTTCCTACACAACATGCCTTTGGAAACTCTATGAACATTAGAAAAATGATGATAGTTATAGAACAAGGTTCAGATCTTTTGTTCATAGGGCCACTATGAGCACTTTAACAACAACAAATCTCCATATGCCCTATCACAATCATTCATTTATTCAGTGCTTTACTGACATATTTACTGAATTCTGGGCTATCTTTCCTGAAGATCCATTAGTAGGAGATACAGGTCTTGTTTTCATAAGTCCAATAATTGAGAAAGACAAGGAAACTAATAATGTTGGACTTGAATACTAAATTTTCTAATTTCTTTGTCTTTCCCCTCTCCCTCTCCCCCTGGCTGATTTGGTAACTCAAGTTGGCATAAGGTCAGCCAGGAGCATGGGAAATCCTCAGGGGGAGTGTATACCAAACAACCAAAAAACCCAAACTACTTACTGTTAAATTGATTACAACTCATGGTAACTTCAGTCGTAGAACTGCTTCTTACGGTTTTCAAGCAAGAGATTAGATCTTTCTTTTAAGCCACTTCTAAGTCGTTTCAACCCACCAATCACGCAGTTAGTAGCCAAGTGCATAACCATTTGCACCCACTCAGAGAGCAAATACTCTAATTGGCTGAACCTGAGCCAAACCACGTGACCAGGAATACTCTGGTAATGAAGGATAGAAGCTGATTTTCCCCACAGTGATGCTGGGCAGGTGCAAAAACTGTGAGGACTTAAAGGCCCATAAAGAGAGTAGTTTTGCTTCATTGCTCTTGTTAATTTTCTTCTTACTGTCTCTCTCACAAATTGGTATATGAAAACAAGACATAATGTATTTTACATTGTTCCTCTGTGCTCTATTACCCATAATATAATTATTCTTGCAATATAAAAATGGTGTGACTTTCCTCGCTTCCCACATGGAACTGTTAATGATTTAATCTTGCTTGGTTTCATAATCAACACCTTTGACCAGCAGTCAGGAGATAAGGTGACATAGTGCTTTGGGCAAGTCCACTGTCAGGGACCTCTCCAAAATACTAAAGAACAATGATTTCAGTTGAAGACTAAGGATTTCAGTTGAAGACTAAGGTGCACCTGATTCAGGCCATAGTCTTTTCAATAACTTGCTATGCTTCTGAGAGCTGGATCATGAGTAAGGAAGATAGAAGAAGAATCATTGCCATTGAGTTGTGATGTTGGAGAAAAGTACTGAATATCCCATGGGCTGCCAAAAGAAGAAATAGGTGTATCTCAGAAAAGGTGCAGCTGGAGGCTCCTTGGAAGCAAGGATGGCAAAGCTTTAGCTCTCATACTTTGGACATGTTGCTAGGAGAGGCTATCCCTTAGAAAAGGATATTATGCTGGCAAGGGGGTAGGATCAGTGAAAGAGAGGAAGATCTCCGTTGAGCTAGATCAGTCTACATGAATGGTATCAAGTATGTCAGAAATGGAGAAGATGGCATGGGATAGGACAGGGTTCAGATCTGTTGTTCATAAGACTGCTATGAGTCGTACTCAACTTGACAGCATTTAACAACAATATAATGGGGGAGGGTTTGTAAAACAATGAAAGAATCTTTTCTTTTACTTTTCCATAATTTTTGGACTCAT
>NW_006399772.1:9112259-9121395 GCF_000299155.1 Elephantulus edwardii | reverse complement strand
TGATCACAGACTTTGGGGCAGGAACACTGACTGTGCATCCAGCCTTTTGGAGTATTTGTTTGCAGTCTCCTCCAAAAGCTAAGAAAGTGTGACTTCAAGTACCTTCTTTGCAGAGTGATGCAGAGGCTCCCATACGATACCCTTAGGTTTTAGAGATTCTCTTCCTTCTAGCATTCCTCCCTTCCCACAGCTTACTGACACTGAACTAGTGTGTGCTGTCTTTTCCACATGAGCAATTTCAACTTCATTCTTTTCTAGAGCTCTGGGCATTCTCTTCATCTTCTCCTTTCTCTCGTGTCACCAGCAGCTCCATAAGAGCCACTTTCCCCATCTCTCTCCTCCTCAGTCAAATCTATCAGAAATCTTAACCCTAAGATTTTGTAAATGTAGCAAGAAAGTGGGCACTGTGGTGGGGTGCAGGGGAGAGCAAATAGAAAGTAGGGCTTAAAAATAAAAAATGCAGGCAGTGGTCAACCTCACTTGCTTGTTAGAATTGGTGTTGAAGGCCTGCAGTGTCATCAAATTATCCCTAGGAATTTGCTCCCAAAGGACTTGATTCAACAGCAGTTAATTATGTAGATGATAGTGACTGGTTTCCAGGCTGTAAATTTCACCCAGTGAGATTTTGGAGCCGCTGCTGGATTCCAGCCACCTTGGTGGGCGAGTTGTCCAACTCTCTCCAGACTTCGCTATCCGAGCTCCCTATGATGACTGCAGCCATTGTCAAAATATGCTCATCACAGATTTTGCAAAGTGTTCAGACTGTAAAGCATGAAATTTAAAAAGTATAAAAAGTGTGCATTTTGCCTTCTCCATTGTACTTCTAGCAGCTTGAAAATATATTTTCACTCATTTTTTGTAATTATTAAATTAGCCCATCTTCTCTATAATGTAAGCTCTTTGAGGACAGGAATGTCTCATGTGGTGATACTTAGGGTAGTGGGTGAGTAATAAAGATTGGAAAGTATGTCTTAATTGCACAGGTCTCTCTTTTACATGATTGGCAATATTTGAAATTAAACATAAGAAAAATCAATCCCAAGCTAAAGTTTACAGGAGTCCAAGTTTGCCTTTAGCTCTGCTTCCCATGTCCTTTTCTTTGGTGCTCTGCAGCTTTCTCGCATACTCCAGGCTCCTTATATTCCTTCCTTTTGCAGCTTCTCAGCAGCCCAGAACTTGTCCCTTTATTTGTGTCCTGGGACGGCATCCCAGATTCCAAGATTACCACACTTGCTACAATTCCATTAAAACTCCCACCTTCCTCGTTGCCAGGGGAAATATAACCAGGTAATTTCATATTAAAGTGAAACTGCTAACCCAAGTCAGAGAATCTATTATTTCTGTGACAAGGCAACAGGATATATATCCACAGGCAGAAGATGAGAAGGTTGGGATTTTCCTCATCGTCTTGAGCCTCATCATAAAGATGCTCATCTGATGAACTCACAGAGTCAATAAATTGCTAGGCATCTCGCCATCTGGTCACACTGTTGTTGGCTGCCATCAAAGTAAGCTCCCAACTCATGTGACCCTACACACAATGAGATCAAGCTATTGTAATCCATACTGCTTTCACTGGCTGATTTGGGGAATTAGATTGCCAGGTTCGTCTTCCTATCTGTAAAATCTGCTGAAATCTTGCAGCAACACATTAAGTCTCTGCTAACACAGAGGGAATAACTGGCCTTGAGGTGCATTGGCCAGGAATTGAACCTGGGCTCTACTGCATGGAAGCTAAAAATTCCACCATTGAACCATCACTCCCTCTTTGATCATACTACAAGATCAGGAAAACAATGAAGAGAAATAAGGCAGAGGGCTTTATATACAAGCATACATTTTTGTGTCAACTTTAAGGATAAGAGTAAAGAAATTGTTTCAGAAAGGAAAGACCAATTTCTTTAGCTTGAGAGATAGATAATTGCTTCTCTAAAAAAAAATGGAATGTGTGAAGAACACTCCATGTTTCATATAAAGGATGATAACAAGTACCTTCTCCAAAATATTTATTTAAATGGTAAGCCCTGTATTTAAAATAAAACTCCATTCATAAAAATTCCATTTAGGGGAGCTCTGGTGGCCTAACAGCAAGAAGCTGCACTGCAATCTCAGAGGTATGTGGTTCGAATCCACCAGATGCTCTGCTGGAGAAGGAGGGGCAATCTCTTCCTGTACCAGTTAGATCAGATTTGACAGTACATGCACAAAAATTAATAATTTTTTTTTAAATTCCATTTATAGTGGACTGTCTGGAAACCAGCTATTGTATAAAATATTTTCATCTCCTCTTAGTAAATTTCCATTGCCACCATTCTCCAGCATCAGAATTTTCCCCACCAGCTTCCACTCGGGCATTTCTATATTTCCTAATGCTGTGGCACATCAGAAGACTGACAGTTGTGGTGGATAAAATGAAAGGCTTCCTGAGCATATGACCAACACTGAAAGCAGTCATTCCCTCCTAATATTTCATCAGAAGATGGATCTGTCACAAATTCTGCAGTGCCGGGGCGAGGAGGGAAGCGTGCTGAGTGTTTCTCTTGGTTTTCTGTCTTAACTACAGGAAGTTCAGATCCTGGAGGGCCCTGTCCAGCAAGCTAAAAACAAAGCACTCTGGCTGCTCAGTTTACTGGCCCAGAATATCTCTCAACACCCTGTCCTCTCGCTGGCAGGAAGTCAGTTCTCTGTGATGCTTGCAAAAAACAAACTGTCCACACAGAAGTCACATTTTATTTTGCTTTCCTCATGACTTCAAGCGTAAGCCCAGGAACAAAACAATATTAAACTTGTACGCTTTGTATGTGTCTTTGGCAAATGCTCTGCTTTCCAGGGAGACAAGGAAAAGGGAAATCACTTGAATAATTAATTAGAGTGTAGTTAGAGCTGGACAATGACTAAAGATGATAAAAGAAAAAAATGATGCCTTTGAGCTGTGGTGCTGGAGAAGAGTTTTGACCATACCGTGGACTGCCAGGAGAACAAACACGTCTGTTCTGGAGAGGGTGAAACTAAGCTGCTCCCTGGAGGCAAGGATTTTGAAGCTCTGTCTCACATACTTTGGGCACAGGACCAGGAGAGACCAGTCCTTGACTGGACCAGTCATGATTGGAAGGACGCAGGGACAGTGCGGGAAAGGAAGGCCCAGGGTGAGACGGACTGATTCATTCAGTGACTAGAAAAATGGGATTAGGTCTAGTGAAGATGATGAGATTGGCTCAAGATAGGGCTACTGTCTATAGGGTCACTATGAGTCTATAAGTCACTGGCTACTTGATGGTACATAACAAGAACAGTAGGTGCTGTTGAGTTTGCTTCCATTTATAGGAACGCAGCGTGGAATAGAACAAAACTTTGCCTGGTCCTGTACTCACATGACACTCTGGCTCACTGTTACAGTCACTATGTCAACTCATTTTATGGAAGATCTTTATCTTTTTCACCAACCCTCTATTTTTCCAAGCGTGATATCCTTCTCCAAGGACTGGGCCCTTCTGGGAACATGCTTAAAGTGTGTGTGATGAAGTCTCTCTACCCTCACCTTCAAGGAGAATTCCGACTGTACTTTGTCCAAGATAGATTTGATTATTCGTTTGATAGTTTACAATACAACTCATAGATACCAATTCTTTTTGGTCTTCCTTACTCACTGTCTAATTTTTCAGAGCCACCATGCCACAGGTCAGATATACCTTACTTTTGAAAGTGATATCCTTGTTCGTAAAAATGGTCCTGGGGGGCATATTTGTCCAATGTGATACTTTGATTTCTTAACTGCTGCTTCCGTGGATGGTGAAATCAAGTGAAATGAAATTCCTAACAGTACTGCTACAATTGCAGTAGGAAAGTCTACTGTCAAGGACCTCTCCAGAGTGCTAAAGAGCAACAATGTCAGTCTAGAGACTAAGGTGCACATGACTTAGGCCATGGTCTTTGCAGTTATTACTTATGCATCAGTGAGCTGGGCATGACTAAGGAAGGCAGAATAAGAATCGATGCCTTTGAGTTGTGGTGCTGGAGAAGAGCATTGAACATATCATGAAACACCAAGAGAAATAAACAGATTTGTCCTGGATAGAGTGAAAGCAATTTGCTCCTTGAAGGTAAGGATTTTGAAGCTCTATCTCACATACTTTGGGTATGTTACCAGGAGGGACCAGACCTTGCAGATGGACATGATGCTTGGAAGAGTAGAGTCAGCGCAGGAGAGAAAGACCCTGAATGATGAGATGGACTGACACAGTAACTGGAGTAATGAGTAATGAGGGTATGTGTGTGTCAGAGACAATGAGATTGTCTCAGGATAGAGCAGGTTTCAGGGCTATTGTTCATAGAGTTGCTGAGTCGTAGTCAGATTGAGGGCACATAACAACAACTGCTATAATTTAGTGGTTAACAGTGAAGCTGTGTTGTTAGACTCCCGGGTTTTGATTATGTCAGTAATAACCTCTATCTTTTCGGGGGGGGGGAGGAACAAATCTTTTGCTGAGAGTGAGTTTCACGGTCTCATCTTGCCAATTGAAAGGACACAATTTTTTATTCCAATTGAGAAAAACAAAACAAAACAAATGTTATATATAGTCAGTAAATGACAGGCCATCTCTAAAAATCACTACCTTCTTGACCTTTTGTCAATTCCTAAATCCCAAATGCCACAACCTGGTACATGTTTTATAAACAGAAAACAGAAAGTGAAATGCTGGCAAATTCTTTCAGTGACTTAGGCATAATTATACAATAATACTAAAACCTCATCAAGATGGAGCAATTTTGCATCATCAATATTATCTACAACAGCAGCCCTGGTAAAGTGGAAGCCAGGAACATTAGATACTTGAGCCTCTGGCTCTTTCTTGGATTTGAGGAGCAAATCAGAACTAGCCAGTGTTCTAGTCAATGCAATACAGCATCTAAAGAATCTTCCCAGAGTTTGAACAGTCCCTCCCTTCAGTGAGATGTTACTGTTTAGGTAATTTTTCAAATTCACAATGATCTTGTTGCCTCAGGAAGGTAGACTTTCCCTGAGCCCAGCTGCTGGGCACAGGCAGAGCAGGGCTGTACCCACACTGGACTGATCATAGCAGCAGGAGCTCTCTCTTGCTTTGTTCTGCCCACTCAGCTCTGCCATGAGTCCTGGCCAGGATGCAGATTCTGTTCTTCTGTTTGCCCCAAGTGGGCTCTATCTTTAAATCATTAGTGGACAGCTGTCAAGGGAAAGAACTCCTTGAAGTTCAAGAAGTGTACATTAGCATTGAAGGTCATCTGACAGGAAGCAAAAACTATGGAAAAACTTCGGGGGACTTGAAGTAGCAGCAGATAGAAAATGAGAGGCATAGCTAGCTCAGTTGGTACAGCATGAGACTCTTAATCTCAGAGTTGCAGGTTCAAGTCCCACACTAGGTGCATTTTCATTGCATCAGCAGCTTCACTGAAAATAAGGGTCAGAAATCTTCCTTGAGTTTGATGCTCAGCTATGAGTTGATTCTGACTTAGCAAGAGTTAGAGAAACGCCATAAAGCTGTAACATTCTTTATTTAAAGAAAATATTCATTTCTTTGGAGCTCTAGTGGCCTGGCCTAATGGTAAAGAACTGTGCTACCAACCCAAAAGTAAATGGTTCAAATCCACCAGCTGCTCTGTAGGAGACAAAAATGAGGCAAAAATTGGCAACAGAAAACCAAGCTTCCCAGAAGCCGAGGAAGAGCCTGGTCAATTACAATTTCTAGGATTGTTGATAAGTTTTAAAAAATAAGAAACGTCAGAACTGGATTATTAAATTATAATGTGCTTCATATTTTTAAATTTAATCATTAAAATGCTAACGTCAGCATTTTCTTTCTAGCTTGTCAATCAATGTATGCTTCATTTTGAAATAACAGTAAGAGTCAAATTTGAATTTTGTGATTTTGGGACAAAGAGTACTCCTATTCACTGTCTTACTACCAGGTGTCCACGCAAACGGCCTCAAAAAATGGTTGTTGTTGTTGTTATGTACCACTGAGTCAGGGCCCACTCTGAGTCTGATCCTCTAGGAGGTTTTTAGAAGCAGTAAATCACATGGGACGATATTGCCCATCTTTCTCCTAAAAATTTAGAAGAGTGGATTAAAGAGAATAGAGAAAAACATTGAAAAGAAGAAATAAAGCTTTAAAAAGAAGGGAGGGGGAAGAAAAAGGAAGCAAGAAGTCTGGGAGGCCTGTTCAAAATCATCTCAGGTACTCTGGGTCCCAATGTATGGTCACTGCTGCACTGACTTAGTAATGAGAGTTACCTGTGATCCCTTCTTGTTTAGTAAGAAAAAGCAGTAGCCCCTGGAAAGGACTCTGGCTCATAGCAACCCCTTGTGTGTCAGAGGAGAACTGTGTATCCTCAGGGTTTCTGATGACTCGTTTGTTTTTTTGGTTTTTTTTTGAAGTAGCTAGACAGGTTTTTCTTCTGGTTGAACTTGAGCCTCCAATCTTTCAATTAGCAGCTGAGCACACAAGCCATTTCCACTTCCCTGGGACACCAATCAGGAACTGAACACAACACATAGAATGAGCTAGAGACTGAGGAATGGGAGCTATAGAAAGAATAAGATTTTTTCCTATCAGCACAGATATGCAAATATACACTGCACTCTCTGGGTTACAAACATCCAATACCAGTTATGAAATCCACACCCAGTAACTTCTATGCCAACCAACTTGCCAATTCTTGAGTACTGAGTACAAACTCATTGTCTTCAAGTTGTAACTGACTCATAGCTGACCTTCCATTGGGTTTCTGAGTCTGTAAATAGCATTAAAGGAGATTGTCCATCTTTCGACTCAAAGCCACTGGTGTATTCAATCTGCCAGAAAGGCATGGTCTTTGGCTTAGCAGTGATCTCTTTACAGCACTATGTACCAAAGCTCCCTTGTTATGGTTAGTTGTCACTGTGTCAACTATGACTCATAGTGATGCTATGAACAATAGATCTGACCCTTCCTCTATCCTGCACCATTATCAATATGTGTATTGTTCAAGCCCATTGTGATAGACACTGTGTCAATCCATCTTTTTGAAGGTCTTCCTATCTTTCTCTGATCTTCCACCTTTCTGAGCATGGTGTCTCTGTCCAAGGACTAGTTCTTCCTGATAATATGCCCAAAGTAAGTGAGATGAAGTTTTGCCATGCATACGTCTTGTCACACTTCCTTCAAGACAGGTTAGTTTGTTCTTTTGGCAGTCCATGGTATATTCAATACTCTTTGCCATCCCCACAACTCACAGGCCATCAATTCTTCTTCAGTCTTCTTTACTCATTATCCAGCTTTCAAATACATAGGAAGCGGCCTGGGTCAACCTCATCTTAGTCTTTAAATTGACATCCTTGCTCTTTAGAACTCTGGAGAGGAACTTCACAGCAGATTTCCTCAATGCAACACATCTTTTGGTTTATTGACTGCTGCTACCATTGTGGATCCAAGTAAAATGAATGTTGACAACTTCAATATTTTCTCCATATATTCTGGTGTATTGCCTATTGGCCTAGTGGTGAAGATTTTTATTTTCTTTACATTGACATGAAATTTATACAGAGGGCTGTAACCTTTTAATTTCTTCAGTAAGAGCTTCAAGTCTTCTTCATAACAAGCAAGGTTGTGTCATCTGCATAATACAGGTTATTTATGAGTCTTCTTCCAATCTTGATGCCACTATTTTTCTTCATATAGTCCAGCTTCTCAAACATAAAATTTGAATAGGTATGGAGAAAAGATGCAACCCTGATGCACATCTTTCCTGACTTTATGCATTGTCTGTCCCCTTGTTCTGTTCAGACACCTGTTTCTTGGTTTCTCATTCTTCTCAATGTTAGACATAGGTCTGCTTTGGTAGTTTAATGTTGCCACCCTAAAGATATGAGGTTCAAATCCACCAACTGCTCCTCGAAGGAAAAAAATACGCAATCTCCTTCCATGCTATTTGTTGTTGTTGTTATGTGCCATCGAGTCGCATGCGACTCATAGCGCATCCCTAAACTCTGCTCTGTCCTGTGCCAATCGCACCGTCTCTGATACACCCAACCCGATTACCCCGGCCACTGAATCAATCCACCTCATAGAGGGCCTTCCCCTTCTGCGCTGTCCCTCCACCCTACCAAGCATGATGTCCCTCCCCAAGGACCTGTCCCTCCTTGCAACATGTCCAAAGTATGTTAGACGGAGCCTTAGAATCCTTGCCTCCAAGGAGCAGCCCGGTTTGACCCTTTCCAGGATGAATCTGTTTGTTTTCTTGGCAGTCCATGGTACCCCAAATACTCTTCTCCAGCACCACAGCTCAAAGGCATCAATTCACCTTTTATCCTCCCTAGTCATTGTCCAACTCTCTGATGCATAACAAGTGATTGCAAAGACCATGGCCTGTATCAGATGCACCTTAGGCTCCAAAGAGACACTATTGCTCTTCAGTACTTTCCCTCTCTGAAAACCTGTTGGAGGGTTAGCTCCAAATTGGGTCTGACTTGCCAGTACACAACAATTAATCAAAAGGTTCGTGGTTAGAATTCAACTGGCAGCACCCTGGAGAAGAGGCCTAGTGCTCTGCTTCTGATAAGATTACAGGCCAAAACTGGTACGAGGCAAATCTGTGTTGGAATAATCTCTTGCAAAGGTTTTAATACTTCATCTGTGTCACTATTTTAAGAAATCATCTAAAAATTAAGAAATGTGCCTGGAAATGGATGAAACGAAAACCAGTTGGGTCAAAAGCGGTCAGTCCAGACTTAAAAAGTTTTCCGGGGAAGGGTGGGGTCTCCCAGCATGCAGTCACAGGTCTCACGCGGGGCAGCAGCGGCGTATTGCGCAGGCGCAGCGCGGGCACGCGCAGACCCGGGTACGCACGCACGGCGTCTCCGCGTCCCTGGGCGACGGCGCGCGGCCGCCGCACGCGGTAGAAAGCGTGGCACGAGGCGCCTGCCCCACGAGCGCGCGTGCGCGGGAGGAGACAGAGGGCCGCGATTAGATTTACGGGACAGGGGGCGCTGCGCACGCAGCATGGCGTCCAATATCTTCTTAGTTCGCCAGCGAATCAGCCGGCTGGGGCAGGTGCGGCCGGGGGAGGAGCTTCCCCCTCGCAGGTCCTGCCCACCTCTGGCCTCCCACGACCGCCCCTTTCC
>NW_006399772.1:9076690-9112088 GCF_000299155.1 Elephantulus edwardii | reverse complement strand
GCTGCTCGGCTCTCGGTGTGTCCCCCTCCTCCTAGCTCAGCCGCCTGACTCTCTCCCTCCTTCCCTCAGAGGATGTCCGCCTTCCAGATCAACCTCAACCCGCTCAAGGAGCCCCTCGGCTTCATCAAAGTCCTCGAGTGGGTGAGTGCCTCCGACGAACCCCTCGGGTCCCCCCCGAAGGCCTCTCGCGGCGGCGCCCTGGGCCGGGGAGGCAGAGGCAATCCGGGCGGCCGGGGGGCGCGGCCCTGCCCTCGCCGGCCTCGAGCCGCCGCCGCGCCCCGGGAGCAGAGGAGGAAGGAAGGGCAGGCCGGGGCGCGATTCCCGAGTCTCCGCGGCCGCTCCGCGCCCCGGCCGCTCCCGTGCCGCCCTGGCGCCGCCCCGCTCACCTCGCACCTGGGGGCGGAGTGGGAGCGCGAGCTTCTCGGCTTCACTGCTTCCCGCGAGGGAAGCGCAGACTTCCTGTTGCGGTCTAACCGAAACCCAGCGGCCGGGACAGCGCGGCCACCTCGGGCCCGGGAGGACTTCGCGGCCACCACCGGCCCGGGGCGGACTGCGCGCCGAGTAACTTGAGCAGCGTTCTCGTTTTAGTTTCCTTTCAGATTAGCTTCCAATTAGAGTTAAAAATAAACGGTGGGTCGGGGGAGCGGGAGGAAGAGGCCTGGGGGACTCGTGCAAGCACGCAGTGCTTGGGCTGCAACCCGACTTCCTCGCGAGTATTTGCAGGCGCTCCGCAGCCTGCTTTCTCCCAGGCCCTCCTGGGGCCCCTCGGTCATTAACATCAGAGGAGGCTTGGTAATTCGACCTTGGACGTGCCCACTCGCGCGGAGGAGTTAGTGAAATGTACCAGGCGGTACGGGGTCCTGTCAAACTCTGGGGCCTGGTACAGATTTCAGTGGTGATTGTTACACTTTGATTAATTAATTGGGGCGCTCTGGTGGCGTGTTCCTTACGGAATACCCAAAGGCGGCTCCGCCTCTAGTGGTTCGAATCTCCTAGGGGCTCAGCTGGAGGGAGATGGACAGTCTCCTCCTGGGGGATTTACAGAGCCTGGAAAGCCTCTTGTTTTAATGAATGGTCAGTTATGAGTCGGTTCCCACTCGAAGGCGCTGAGTATCCTGGGCCAACTTGTTGCATTTATAGCCAGCAGCATTGATGTCTGTAGCCCATCTACCCCGAATTTTAGTGACAAATGGCCAAGAGTAAGAACTTTGAGGTTCTGTTTTTGAAATAACCTATTGAGGTTGTTTTTTAAATGGCACAGAAAGACAGATTCTCCTGGGGCACATAATCTAATCTCCATCATCTCCCACGCAAAAAAAAGGACTATTTTAATGACACAGTGCATACACTTAGGGTATTTAAAATCTGAATCTAGAATTAAATATAAAGAACAATTATTAAAGCATATGAAGGAGTTTGCAGGATGAAAATCACATATAAAGGCTGGAAAAATATCTTACACCTAGTAGATTTAATATGGTTAAGAATTATAAATTTTTAGTTGATGATTTACATTTTCACATAAGTAAATGAAAAGACAATTGTTTTGCCAGTGGTTTTTCCCCCCTTTTAAAAAAAGTTGGCAGCCGCATTTTATCTCCCCTTCGCCTTTTAAGCCATCTCAGTTCATTAAGCAATTTTGGTGGCTTAGGGGATTACACAGCCAACCCAAAGACAAGAGTTTAGAATTAACTACCTGCTTCAAGGGGGAAAGGAGCCATTCTCGTCCTGGGCAGTTTACAACCTTTGAAAACCCCGTGGAGGGTCAGCTAGCTATGAATTGGTTCTGCCTCAGTGGCGGTGAGGGAGAGAGATGTCACTCCTTACTATAGGACTGGTTGCTGATGTCTGCTTGAGTCTGTTGTTTTGTCTGGTAGTCATTGAACAGTTTTCCCCTTTGTGCCAGTCCTTTACCTTGCAAGCACATTTTCTTTTTCTAATGAATAGCTTTTTTTTCCTGATCCATCCAGAGAAAGCCAGCCAGAATCTTGTTTGTCATCCTCCTTTCTTAGGAACATTCAATTGGTAACATTTCCTCTAAAAATTGGTAGGTTTGTTCTTTCAGCAGTCTTTACTTTCATCAGTGTTCTTTGCAAATACCATAATCCGAGCGGGTCAGTTTTTCAGTCTTCCTTATTCATTACCAGTCTTTTCCATGCATGTGGGGTGATTGAAAAGGGGCTTGGATCAAGTGCACCTTCGTTGTGAAAGTGACAGCTTTGATTTTTAAAACTAAATCAGTCATTTGTAGCAAAATTTAATTACTTTTAAGTACTACTTCCATGGACATTGTTAATGAAATCATATTTTTCCTCCTTTTATAATTTTGTTTACCTTCCCAGTTGTGATTCAGACATCATTTATACTGAATCCATACTGTAATTTTTTTATCTTCATCTGTAAATTCTTCAGTTCTTCCTTGTTTCATCAAGCAAAGGCGTGTAATCTTCATATCTCAGGTTAATGAGTTCTTGTATTCCACATGGCACATTCTTTCAGATAATTCACCGTTGAAATTAGCCCACAAATATTAAAGGACCCAACTCTGCTGTACCTCTTTTCTCATTCTGAACCATTCAGTATTTCCTTGTTTTCTTTGAGTGACTATTTCTTGATTCTATGTTCTGTATGAAGAGTATGTTCTAGAGTTCCCATTATTTCAGTGTTATCTATAATTTGTTTTGATCCACACAGTTGAATGCCTTCATATATTCAGTAAAATACAGATCAACATCTTTCTTGTATTCTCTACTTTTAGCCAAGAACCATCAGATAGCTGCTTTAATATCCCTCGTGAATCTGGCTTTAACTTCTGGCAATTAATTCCCTCTTAGTATATCACTGTAGTCATTTTTTAGTTGTCAGCAAAATTTTATTAGTGTAGGATATCATTGATAATGTTCCACAATTCTTGCATTCTCTTTGTTGCCTTTCTTTGGAATGGGCACTGATGTGGATCTCTTACAGCCCATCGATGTTACAGATTAATTTTTATAAATCCTAATCTGTACATCTCTTCAGTTTAAGTAAGCAGAGTTCTGTCATCTGCATAGGACAGATTGTTAATGAATCTTCCACCAATCCTGATGCCACACTTCTCATAGAGCCCAGCCTCTCCGATAATCTGTTCTGCATATAGGTATGGAGATAAGACACATCCCAGGGCCTACACCCTTCTCAATTTTGAACCATGCTGTATTTCCTTGCTCTGTTCTGATGACTGCCTGTTGGTCCAAGTATAGGTTTCTCATTAGCACGATCAAGTGTTCTGGGATTCCCATTCTTCTCAGAATCAGCTACAGTTTGTTGTGATCCACATAGTCAAATGCCTTTGCATAATCAGTGAAACACAGATAGCCAAGATCCATCAAACATCAGCTACAATATCCCCTTCTAAACCCAGCCTGCACTTCTGGCATTTCTCTGCTGATGTGCTGTTCCCGTCGTTTTTGGATAATCTTCAGCAGAATCTTGCAAACAATGATACTGTTCAATAATTTCCACACTCTTTTGGGTAACCTTTCTTTGGAATGGGAACAAATACATATCTCTTCCAGTCAGTTGGCCAAGTGGTTCTCTTCCAGATTTCTTCAAACAACTTGGTGAGCACATCTAGGGCAGTATCTGTTAGTTGAAATACATCAGTTAGTATACCATCAATATCTGAGGCCTTATTTTTTGCCAATTCCTTCAAAGCAGCTTGAACTTCTTCCTTCATCACCATAGGCTCTTGCTTATATGTTTCATGAAATCTTGCTGCAGAGGGACAAGAACTGTAGCCTTCAATATGGATTGAGTCTTTAATATCAAGAAGACAAAGATTCTCACCACTGGGCCAATTGGCAGCATCAGGATGGATGGTGAAGAGACTGAGAGTGTTAACAGCTTTATAGTTTGCTTGGCTCCTCAGTCAACACTCTTGGCACTAGCAGCCAGGAAATGAAAAGACATATTGCGATGGGAAAGTCTGCTGTTAGGGACTTCTCCAAAGTACTGAAGAGCATTGGTCTCACTCTGGATTAAAGTGTGCCTGATACAGGCCATCGTCTTTGTAATCACTTGCTATGCATCAGAGAGCTGTACAATGACTAGGGAGGACAGAAGGAGAATTGATGCCTTTGAGCTGTGGTGCTGGAGAAGAGTATTGAATATACCATGGACTGCAAGGAAAACAAACAGATTCATCCTGGAAAGGGTTAAACCAGGCTGCTCCTTCGAGGCAAGGTTTCTGAAGCTTTGACATATTTTGGACATGTTGCAAGGAGGGAGCAGTCCTTGGAGAGGGCCATCATACCTGGGGGGGTGGAGGGACAGCTCAGGAGAGAAGGACCCTCTGTGAGATGGATTGATTCAGTGACTGGGGAAAAGGGGGTAGGTGTGTCAGAAACAATGAGATTGACACAGGATAGAGCAGGGTTTAGGGCTGTTGTACATAGGGTCGGTATGAGTAACAGGCAATTCTCTGGCACATTACAACACAACAATCAGTATGTCTAGGTACATTCACATTTACTTGAGAATGGGTAGCTTTGTTCCTTTAATGTTTGCTGTTGACTGATAGTTGACCCTTCAGTGGGTTATTAGAGGCTGTAAATACATTCAGGATTGGCCATCTTTCTCCTGCAGAGCAGCTGGTAGAAAAGGAAAGATGGAAAGTCAGCGAAAAAAAAGACCCACAGTGGAGTAGTGGATTGACATAGTTGACTGCCGCAGTAGGGTCAAGTATGTCAGAGATGATGAGGATGGTACAGGGTAGGTAGGATAAGGCTCAGATCTGTTCCTAGCTTCCAGTGAGTTACACTTGACTCCAAGGCACATATTAACAACAGTCCTTGACTCCAAGGAGCATTCCGGCTTCACCTCCAGGACAAACCTGTTTGTTCTCCTAGCAGTCCATGGTATATTCAACACTCTTCTCCAGCACCAAAGCTCAAAGCCATCAATTCTCTTTCTGTCAACCTTATTCACTGTCCAACTCTCTGATGCATAGCACGTAATTGCGAAGACTATAGCCTGGATCAGGCATACCTTAGTCTCCAGCCTGACGTCGTTGCTCTTCAGTACTCTTGAGAGGGTCCCTCACAGCTGACTTTGCAAATGCAATTCGTCTCTTGACTGTTACCAAGACAGCACAAATCTCTGCATACTATACCACCAGAACTCCCTAATCAGAGAAATTCATTAGAGCCATCCATTTATGGTATTTCCATTAAAGCAGCACAAATTTAATAACTAGGTAATTTCCAAAGAAATTTCAAAGAACTTTGGCTAGATTCTTCACAAGGAAATCATCCAGATTTCTTGATGTGTATAAGTGTTACCAATCATTGTGTTGCATTATTAAAGCAAAAGCAATTAGTATTTTGTTAATTCCTGGACCCTTGCTTTTATTTAACAGCAAACATGCTGTTAGAATCCCAAGACCCTTGTTTTTGGCCATTGTCTTTAGTGCAGATTAAACACCTCTCTTCAGTACTGTTGATTCTTGATCATATATTATTTACTGAAATGGTTGAACATTAACCAGTTCTTTTTTAGTACAATAGTGCTATAGTTCTGCCATCTTCTTTTGATGCTTCAAGCATCATTCCGTTTTGCCCATAGTATTGCAATTTGAGGCTTAACTTTTCTCCTGTTCTTTCAGCTTGAGAAATGCCAATTGTTGCCTTCCTCTTTGTGTTTCTAATTCTAGGTCTTTGCACTTTACATAGTACTGCTTTCTTTACCTTAACTTTTTGAGCTGCCTTTCAAAAATCTTCAGCTTGTTTGTTCATTTCTTCTGTTTGTTTTATAGTATATAAAGGGTGAAGATTTAGTAAAGAGAACAGTTTTTATTGTGTCATCAAAACTTTTGTGTGTGAAATTGGCTTTGTTTCTTTGTTTTTGTACTGGAGTATGTGACAGTCAAGTTCTGTTTAATGTCATTGCCTTCATTCATGCTAAACCTCAGTAATTTTATCCACTTAGCCTTTTTCTTCAGTTACTGCAATGTCGGTTACACAATGTAAAGAGCAATTAATGTCTTATATGATACTGTTCCTGAAAGAATCTTGAGGACTTTTAGGATCCAAAGACCAAACCTTGAGAACTGCTGCTCTAATACATGGTAAACCTCACTGGGGACTAGAAATGGAACAGAAGGGGCAGAGGGGCAGAGGAAGGACAGTTTGCAGATTTGAAGAATAAATTTGGAAGAAAGGTTTTAAATGCTAGATCCAGAATTTACATAAACCCTTAAAAGGTAAGAAAGAAAAAGATAAAGCTGCCTGAGTAAGTCCTCAGCCAATCAGCCTGCTGCTTTAAGGGCTGAGTTTGTCATAATTTGATATGGTAGTGGTGTTTCTAAGAACTCAGAAGATCAATTAGAAATAACCATAAAACCACTAGACATTAATAGGGCAGAATATCCAAAGTGTCAAGTTGAGCCTCTATCAGATATCCCCAAACATGAAATAATATATTTTCACTTGAATGCTCAGTGCCAACAAATACTATCAGTTTTCCTTAAAGGGGAAGACTGACTTCATGACAACCAGCCAGAGCCATAATTAGAATTTTGATTCATAAAAAAATATGTGGAAATAATGGCAAAAGCTAGCAATGTATTTAAAAAATTTTTTTTTAAATAAATGTATTCTCTTGAATTTTCTGAAATTCTCTGCATTACCAGAAAGATGCTTGTGTTTTATTGGCTAAGTAAAGGCCTTTGACTGTGTGGCTCATAATAAATCATGAATAACATTAAGAATAAGAATCTCAGAATACATAATTTTGCTTATACAAAACCTATGCATAAAGTAAAAAGCAACTTCCCAGACAGATCAAGGGAACACTGCATGATTTATAATCAGGAAAGGTATGTGTCAGGGTTGTATTCTTTCTCCATACCTATTCAGTCTAGATGCTGAGCAAATAGAGATTCGGGAATATATGAAGAAGAATGTGACATCAGAATTGGAAGAAGAGAGACAACCTTGAAAAAAGTGAAGAGAACTTGCTGAGATCAAAGACTATAGCCTTCAATATGGATTACATCTCAACATCAAGAAAAAAATTAACAATCTGGGACAAGACATGCATTGCAAAGTGAATTGGAGGAAAGGGAGAAGAAAATGTGTATCAGTGAATGAATGAAAATCCATTCTTTCTGTAAACTTTCACTAAAATAACACACCAAAAAAACCCCCTTACCACTGAGCCACTAGATAACATCGTAATAGATGGAGAAAAGACTGAAAGTTGTCAAGGGTTTCCTTTTACTTGGATCCACTGTGAAAACCCATTGTGGCAGCAATTTTTTTTTTAAAGTCAGAAGACTTACTGTGTTGGGAAAACCTGCTTCCATGGACCTCTTTAAAGTGCTAAAGAGCAAGGATGTCAGTTTAAAGACTAAGGTGGGCCTGATCCAAGCCATGATATTTTCACAGTGCCTCCTTTGCATCTGAAAGTAGGTCATTGAAAACTAAGCCTGAGACCTTTGAATTGTCTTGATGAAGAGTATCAATGGCCAAAAGAACTAACACGTCTGTCTTGGACAAGTGCAACCAGGGTGTGTCTTGCAGACAAGGATGGTGAAGCTGGCACATCATTTAGAGCTTATTAGGATAGAACAAAGAAACTCTGGCGGCATAGTGTGTAACATTGAAGACTTCAAATATAAAATTTGGTGGTTTAGACCTTTTCTCAATGGGAGAGAGATGGGTAGTCTTCCTTCAAGAAAAGATTCACAACCTCAGATGCTTGTTGGAAGGTTACTGTGAGTTAGAACTGACTTAATGGCTATGGATTTTAGGTTTAAGATAATACAAGCATTTTTCTTGGAATTAGTGCAGGCAGGATGCTCCTTGATGACAAGGGAGGCAAGACACTGTCAGTGTACTTTAGGTATGTTATCAGTAAGGGCTAGTCCCCAGAAAAGACATTATGCTGTGGAAAAGTAGGAGGTCAGCAAAAAAGAAGACAGCCCTCAGTGATTGAATTAACAAGGGGGCCTGCAACAGTGAGCACAGCAGTAATTCTGCATATGACTCAAAACTGGCCTTTGTTTCATTCTGTTGTACACACTCAAATGATTCTGGAGAATTGGAACTGACTCCTTGTCATTTAATAACAATGAGAGTATTTAGAAGGAAAAGAAGATGTAGAAGAGTAAAATGAAAGCATTTTGTAACTGATTTTATTGCTTAGCACATAATGGAAATAAGCTGAAATAATGACATGAATGGCAATTTTTTTTTAAGAAACCTTATCTATATTGGTTACATGATATATAACCATTATATATAACCAGGAAATTAAAAGGCACATTGCCATGGGAAAGTCTGCTGTTAGGGACCTCTCCAAAGTACTGAAGAGCAATGGTGTCTCTCTAGAGACTAAGG
The DNA here is from genome assembly GCF_000299155.1 of Elephantulus edwardii. Classification (NCBI taxonomy): domain Eukaryota; kingdom Metazoa; phylum Chordata; class Mammalia; order Macroscelidea; family Macroscelididae; genus Elephantulus; species Elephantulus edwardii. The sequence continues at coordinate 9,103,707 of NW_006399772.1, read as the reverse complement.
TGCGTCTGATACAGGCCTTCGCAATCACTTGTTATGCATCAGAAAGTTGGACAATGACCAAGGAGGATAGAAGGAGAATTGATACCTTTGAGCTGTGGTACTGGAGAAGAGTATTGAGAATACCATGGACTGCTAGGAAAACAAACAGATTTGTCCTGGAAAGGGTTAAACCGGGTGGCTTCTTGGAGGCAAGGATTCTGAGGCTCCATCTAACATACTTTGGACATGTTGTAAGGAGAGACCAGTCCTTGGAGAAGGACATCATGCTTGGGAGGGTGGAGGGACAGCGCAGGAGAGGAAGGCCCTCTATGAGGTGGATTGATTCAGTGACTGGGATAATCGGGATGGGAGTGTCAGAGACAGTGCGATTGGCACAGGACAGAGCAGAGTTTAGGGCTGTTGTGACTCGACGGCACATAACAACAACATCTATATTGGTTACTTTAAAGATCAATACCTTGGCTCTAGGTGTCTTTTTTATATCATTGTGAAGACAAACATGTTGCATTAGGGTTTTTTTCCTTTTCTGGATTTCATAATGAGTTGCATACAGAATTCATATACATTGTGTTTTTTTCCATGTTTTACACAGTCTTTAATTCACACTGTGTTTTATACAGTCATTCAGATGCATTATTTTATAAAATTAATCACTGTTGATCTGTGCCTATTATTACTCCTTAAAAGTCTCATTGAATTTTTCCTGTTCTTTTACCTCCCAATCTGTCTACTAAACTGCTATACTAGTGATTTTCTTCCTTCCCCATTTTTCACTTCCTTTTTCCTTTCCTTATTGGACATTTATCCACATCTTACTAATTATCCTATTTTTACAATAATGGTCTTATGCAGTATTTATCCTTACGTAACTATACAGGCCATGGTCTTTGCAATCACTTGTTATGCATCAGAGAGTTGGACAATGACTAGGGAGGATAAAAGGAGAATTGACGCCTTTGAGCTGTGGTGCTGGAGAAGAGTATTGAATGTTCGTTCCATCGACTGCCAAGAAAACAAACAGATCCATCCTAGAGGGGGTTAAACCAGGCTACTCCTTGGAGGCAAGGATTCTGGGGCTTCGTCTGACATACTTTAGACATGTTGTAAGGAGAGACAGGTCCTTGGAGAGGGACATCATGTTTGGTAGGGTAGAGGGACAGCACAGGAGCGGAAGACCCTCTATGAGGTGGATTGATTCAGTGACTGAGGTAATCGGGATGGGTGTGTCAGAGGCAATGCAATTGGCACAGGAAGGGTTTAGGGCTATTGTACATAGGGTCACTATGAGTTGCAAACGACTCGACGGCACATAACAACAACAACAACTATACTAATTTCCCTTGTCATAATGCTCTCTAGACTCTCGTCATTGCTCCTGAGTGCTGCATAGTATTCCATTGCATAAATGTACCACCATTCGTTTGTTAATGGAATTTGGGCTGTTACCATTTTTTTGCTATTCTGATTAATGCTGCTATGAACATTGGTGTAGGTATTTCTGTTTCTCTATTTTGTTATGCTTGGGATATATTCCCAGCGGTGGAATAGCTGGGTGATATAGGATTTCTATGTCCAGCTTTTTGAGAAAATACCAAACTGCCTTCTAGAGTAATTGTACCATTTTACAGTCCCACTAGCAGTGTGTAAGAGTTACCAGTCTCTACATCTTCTTCAACATTTATTGCTTGCTGTACTGTTAAACTTTAGCACTCCTACTGGGTGAGATGGTATTTCATTATGGCTTCGATTTGCATCTTGTGTCATTTTCAGTGATTTTGAGCATTTCTTCATGGTTCTGTTTGCCATCTGAATGTCTTCCTTTGTGAAAAGTCTGTCTTTTAACCTATTTTGTTATTGGGTTACCAGTCTTTTTCTTGTGGAGGCCCTGTGGTATTTTGTAAACCTTTGATCTGAGACTCTTGTCTGAGGTGCTATTGCTAAATATTTTTCCCAGTCTGTAGGTTTTATTTTCACCCTATTGAAAAATTATTCTGATCCACACAAGGGCTTACTTTTTAGATGTTTGTAAATTTTATCCTGTCCTATTGGAAGCAGGAGTGGCATCCACTTCGTAAATAATATGCCTCTGGAAACTCTATGAACTTTCATAAATGTTGATAGTTGTAGAGGAGCTTCAGACCTTTTTTTTTTTCCATAAAGTCGCTATGAGTCGTGTTTGACTTGATGGCAATCAACAACAATGTTGTACAAGTAGTCTTAAGTACCAGACGATCATTTGATTTAATAAAAACAGCATACATTTGCTTTTGTATATAAACATACACAAAACACTTCTCTATATATCTGAAGGTTTTAAGGGCAGTATTTTTGCAAATTAACCCTTAAACAGAAAACAATGAAAAGAGATGTCATCAGATTAATAATGGAACAACCAACAGTAAGGGTCCTGTAACTGGAATCATATGAAAGAAACTTATAAATTAGGTGAGGGCTGGTGTTCCCTGGCAGAGCCATCATAGTGAGCAGGGTCTCGGATTAGGAACTAGAACTGTAACCCTGGGTATAGGTTAGATAACACACTGAGAATACAGTTGGTGTCCCAACTTTTTATATCAAGTAGTTTCATCTGTGTGTAAAATTTAACACATAAATTTTTTTTAATAAAATTTTTATTTTATACTGGTTTACTTACAAAGTTCGTATACTTTGTTTTTCACACTGGATCTTTGTCATTTCCTTTAACCACCTGTCTATCCACCTTTCAAACTTTGTGACCCTATGATTAACATCCAGCCCATCCTCACCCCTCTGTTCTTCCCTGCCTTACCCCCCCCCCCCCCGGCTCCTCATACGTGTTCTACAATAATGGTCTTACACAGTATCTGTCCTTAAGGGACTGAGTTAGTTTGCTAAGCATGGTGTTTTTCCAGTCTCTCCCAAGTTAGGTATTGATTTACTAAATCATTACTCCTACATCCCACATAGTATTCCATTGTGTGGATGTACTATAATTTCACAATCCATTCGATTGTGGTTGGACATATGTTCAGTTGTGGTTGGACATATGGGCCAATTCCATGTTCTTGCTGTGGTGAATAACGCTGCTGTGAACATTGGTATACAAGTCTCTGTTTTTGCATCATATTCTTGGGAATAGTTGGGTCATATGGAATTTCTCTGTTCAGCTTTCTGAGGAAACACCAAACTGCCTTCCAGACTGGTTTACAATCCCACCACCAGTGTATATTACCACATCCTCTGCAACATTTTTTACTTGCTGTCCTGTTAAACTTTGCCACTGCTACTGGGGTGAGATAGTATCTCATTGTGGTTTTGATTTTGTGCCTGTCCTTCCATATTATGGAATTCATGTTCCCCTTAGGGTGCCCAAAATACTGTCCTGACAAAACTGTTATGTTGTTGTTGTTGTTATGTGCCATCGAGTCATTTCCGACTCATAGCGACCCTATGCACAACAGCTCTAAACCCTGCTCTATCCTGCGCCAACCGCACCGCCTCTGACACACCCATCCCAATTACCCCAGTCACCGAATCAGTCCATCTCATAGAGGGTCTTCCCGTCCTGCGCTGTCCCTCCACCCTCCCAAGCATGATGTCCCTCTCCAAGGACCTGTCCCTCCTGGCAACATGTCCAAAGTATGTCAGACGAAGCCCCAGAATCCTTGCCTCCAAGGAGTAGCTTGGTTTAATCCTCTCCAAGATGAATCTGTTTGTTTTCCTGGCAGTCCATGGTACATTCAGTACCCTTCTCCAGCACCACAGCTAAAAGCATCCACTGTCCTTCTGTCCTCCCTAGTCATTGTCCAACTCTCTGATGCATAACAAGCGATTGCAAATACCATGACCTGTATCAGGCACACCTTAGTCTCCAGAGAGACACTGTTGCTCCTGAGTACCTTTGAGAGGTCCCTAACGGCAGTCTTTCCCATCGCGATACGCTTTTTGATTTCCTGACTACTGGTAGTTAACAATAAACTACACGTAGGTCCAGCATGTAATTTGATGTTGTAGTTTTTTAGATGTTCAATATTATGATTTATAAAGATACTGAAAATAAAATTGCAGTTCAGAACTTACTTGCTATTGAGCTGGAGCTAATTCAGAGCTGACTGCCCCTCAGATATCTGAGGCTGTAAATCACACAAGAAGTGATTGCCCATCTTTCCTCTGCAGAGTGTGTGGTGGATCCAAACCACAAGAGAGGCATTCCCAGCAGGGTTATGCTACCATAAAGGGGGGAGGGGAAGTGTTTAAGTACTTGATTTATACCAAGAAATGACTTATAATTATCAAAATGATGCCCCATTGTAAGTTGGGAACTACCTGTGCTGTTGTGGTTGGATACCCTCAAGTTGTCCCTGACTCATGGTGACACTGTTGTTCATTTGAACAGAATACAACCCCCTCCTGCACAATTCTCTAGTCCCTGTCATGCTGGAACTCATTGTTACAGCCACTGTGTCAATCCATCTCATTGACCATCTCCTTTTTTTTACAGACCTTACCAAGCAGGATATCTCCACGGATTGGCCCCTTCTTTTAACATGCCCACAGTATGTGAGATGAAATCTCACCATTCTCATTTCTAAGGACTATTTTGGCCATATTTTAGGATAGATTTGTGTGTTCTTTTGGTAGCCTATGGTATATTCTATATTCTTTATCAACACCACAATTCAATGGCTTTTATTCTTCAATCTTTCTTACTCTTTGTCCAACTTTCACATGTATATGAGGCAATCAAAAATTATGAATCCATAACTTTCGACTTTGAAGACAGTTGTTGTAGAGAACAGACTGTAACATTAACCCAAGGGTTGTTACTGTTGTGTCCTATGGGAGTCAGTTCCATTTATAATGACCCCATAAAATGGATTAAGAACTGCCTCATAGATTCTATGTTGTAAGCTTTACATAAGCAGGTAACTATTATGCCACTAGGGGTCTTTAACCTTGAAGTTGTAGCTTTTTAAATAAATGGCAAGATCTGCTGTGGTGGTTATCCTTAGTAATTTCTCTCCACATAGCATTCCATGTCAGTAACTAGCAGGAGTGGCATTCACTTCCTAAACAACATGCCTCCGGAAAGTGTGAACTTTGATAAATGCCCATAGTTGGAGAGAGGCTTTAGGCCTTTTGTACATAGGTTCACTCTGAATTGTGCTCAACTCAAAGGCAATCAACAGCAACAACAACTACAATTATTCTTCATAGGATAAAAAGGGATGTTGTTATTGTTGTTTGGTGCTGTTGAGTAAATGATGAATCACACAATCCTGTAAGCCACAGATCTGAACTTTGCTCTATCATGTGCCGTCCTCATCATCTCAGCTCTACTTGAGCCTATTGTTACAGTCATTATGGCAGTCCATCTAATGGAAATCTTCACCTCCTTCATTGACCCTTCCCCTTTCCAAATATGATGTCCTTTCCAAGGAGTCCTCCTAACAATATGCCCAAATATGTGAGATGAAGTTTCATCATCTTCCAAGGGGCGCCTTAGCTGCACTTTCTTCAAGACATACCTGTTTATTCTTTTGGCACTTATAGGGCGTTCAGTACTTTTCTCCAGCACCACAGCTCGGAGTTATTGCCTATTATTCTGTCATCCTTATTCATTGTTCAATTTGCAGATGCATAGCAAGTCATTGAAAAGATTATAGTTTGGATCAGACACACCTTAGTCTTTAAACAGATGTCTTTGCCCTTCACTTTGGAGAGCTCTCCACCAGTCTGTTTTTCTAATGCAGCGTGTCTTTTGATTTTGTGACTGCTTGTATCAAAGTTGCTGATTATGAATCAAATCATTGACAACTTCAGTCTCTTCTCAAGCCATCATGTTGTGCATTTCACAAATGGCAAGAAATGTAAATTAGCATATTAGTTCTCTTTACTCTTTTACAAACCAAAACGATACTTACAAAGTAGGTATGAGAAACAGACTGCTGAGAAAAAGATATTTTAAAACATTAATTGCTAGTATTTGCTGAAACAACAAAGAGTAATAGCAATGTAGAAAGCACACGTGCTGTCTTAAATGACATCTGTCATTCAGTTCCACGTGAAGGCTGCCTTAAAGAATGTGGGCTTTTCGTTGCCAGCGCTGCTGTCATACCTTCCTCTCTGGCACTCAGCAAAGCAAGAAAGCAAAACTGTCGTATGACATATCCTGATACTGAAATGCTGACAACAGATTTATAGTTTCTAAAGAAGTACTAAAAAGATCACAGACATCTTGGTTTATAATTTCTTCTCTAGATCAGAATGGTAGTGGTAAGATGACTGTATAGTTTTTTCCTCACACTGTTTTTTAGTTCCTTTAGGATAATGTGTATAATTTGTCTTTTTCTTAATAAGCTGAAGAACAAAATTGCTAACCTGAGAGTTAACTTCATAGCAAAAAACTTTGAAATTATGATTACATAATATCAGAAGTCGGATTTTATTTATAGGTTATTGGAATTTTATTTTATATTTCTTAAGCAATTTTTAGTGTGCACGTCCTATGTGTCAGGCTTTCTGCTAGATACTGTTGTTGTTATATGCTGTTGAGTCGCCTGCGACTCATAGCGACTCTATGTACAACAGCCCTAAACCCTGCTCTATCCTGTGCCAACCTTATTGTCTCCAACACACCTGCCCCTCCCCTCATTGCCCTAGTCACTGTATCAATCCATCTTCCTCTCCTGCATTGTCCCTCCACCTTCCCAAGCATGATGTCCCTCTCCAAGGACTGGTCCCTCCTTGCAACATGTCCAAAGTACAGAAAATCCTGAGTAAGCCTAGCTAAAGGCAGTTGTCTTGAAAGCAACAGGCTATAGTCCTGAATGCTGTTTACAGTGAGTTAGCAAACTAATTCATTAATTCAAATGTGTTATTTTGTAAATAAAGCAAGATACACACATGCACACACACACACACACACACACACAAATATAAATGCCTGTAGTAGAATTGCTGTACCTTAGTCTGTGGCAGTCAAGTAACCAGGGTAATGAGTTTAACAAGGAATTGGGTATTACTGTGAATGAGTGGTATTCTTTTAGAAGAAACATGGGCATCCTAGACTTAATAAATGATATGTTACCAAAAACGTAGGTAATGCAGTGGAAAGAGTACCTGACAAGAAGTAGAGTGCAAATAATTAAATTTAATTGCCATTTTCTTTAGCCTTAAGAAGGACAAATCCAGTGATGCGTGCGTGTGTGTGTATAGATACATGTGTGCATACATACAGACATATTTAAAGAAAGAGTGAGTGATTAATTGCTGTCAGAGAACTAGCTCACAGTTGTGGAGGCTGACAAGTCTCAATCCCTGGACCAAATTGAACACTTATCCTGACACAACTTGGATGTAGGAGCTTAGTTAGTTAATAGTTAGGTGCTGTTGAGTTGAGTACGACTCGTAGCGACCCCATGAACAAAAGAACTGAACCCTTTTCTGTCCTGTTCCATGCTCATACTTCCTGACACACAAGACCCCATTGCAGCAGTCACCGTGTCAGTCCACCTAGTTGAGGATTTTCCTTTCCTTCACGGACCCTCCACCCTTCGCAGCATCATATCCTTCTCCAAAGAATAGACCCTTCTAGCAATGTGCCCAAAGTATATGAGGTGAAGCCCCCAAAGAGTACTTCGGCTGCACCCTCTCCAAGACATATCTGTTTGTTCTTTTGGCCATCCATGGGATGTTCAGTGTTTTTATCTAACAACACAGCTTAAAGATGTCAGTTCTTTTTCTGTCATCCTTATTCATTGTCCAGCTCTCAGATGCATAGCAAGTAATTGGAAAGATCAAACTGACATCATTACTCTTCAGTGATTTGGAGAGGTCCCTAACTGCAGATTTTCCCAGTGCAGTGCATCTCCTTATTTCCTGACTCCTGGTACCGAGGGTGTTAATTGTGAATTTAAGCAAGATTGGCAGGCTACTAGCTACGTCCCAAGAATGTGAGATTTGAGGATGATGAGTGAGATTAAACATCTAGAGAGAGTTGTGGCAAACAGCGGTGAACCCATATCAGCAGGCAAGATGGCAGGCTACTGGCTGCATCTCAAGAATCCAAGATCTGAGGTTAATGAATGAGATTAAACATCTCGGGAGAGTTGTGGCAAACAGCAGTGTGTATTAGATGCATGCCACCCCCCCCAAAATACTGACTTTTATCATCAGGTTACAGAAGCAATTATATTCTGGAAGAACAGTCAGTCCATTGTCTGCTGAACCATTATATATTTTATAAATATTGGAATTAAAGAGGCAAGAAGAAAAAAAATTGTCCTACATACGTGTGCACGCACGTCACTTAAAATTCATGATATGTTCTCTGGAATAAGGTACGTGATTTGAACTGTTTATGAGCACCATATTAAAACAGTACGGGAGCCTGCTGCCAGTTGTCTTCCAGGGAGTAACCACATGTTCAAAGTTGAAGAGAGATGAAGCTTCAACATCTGTGTCTCCATGGAGTGCTCTGGCTACACTTTCACCGAGACAGATGTGGGATTTTTTATTTTGACAGTCCATGGTATGTTCAGTACTCTTCTTTAACACCACAATTCAAAAGCATCGCTTCTCCCTTTCTTATTTGTTGTCCAGTTCTCAGATGCATAGCAAGAGATTGGAAAGGCCATGGCCTAAATCAGGTGTACTTTAGTCTTCACACTGACGTCATTGCTCTTCAGTACCTTGGAGAGATCCTGATATCCAACTTGTCCAGTACAGATGTCTTATCATCTCCTGACTGCTGGTACTAAGGGTGTTGATTGTTGATCCAAACAAGATAAAATTATTGACAACTTTAGTCTTTTTTCTTATATTGTCTATTGCCCCAGTGATGAGGATGTTGAGGTATAATTCATAGTGAAGGCTGTCATCCTTGATCTTCTGCAACAAACATTTCAAGACCTCCTCACTTTAAGCAAGCAAGATTGTGTCATCTGCATAATGCAAGTTGTTGATGAGTCTTCCTCCAATCCTGATGCCACTTTCCTCTTGATAAGAGTCCAGCTTCACAAATTATTTGCTCAGCATACAGATTGAATAGGTATGGGGGAAGGACACATCCCTGATGTACACCTTTCCTGGTTGTAAACCATGTAGTGTTCCCTTGTGCATTTTGAACAGTAGCTTTTTGGTCTAGGCATAGATTTCATATGAGCACAATTAAATGTTCTGGGATGCCCGTTCTTCTCAATGTTAGCCATAATTTGTCTTGATATACACAGATGCCTTTGCATAGTTATTAAAGCACAAATATACATTCTTCTGGTTACTTTCAGCCAGGATTCATTAGCAGTGATACTCCTAGTGCCATGGCCGCTTCTAAACCCTACTTGAACTTCTAGCTGTTCCCCGTTAATGCATTTTTCTAGCCATTTTTGGATTATCTTCAGCAATATTTTGCTTACATATAATAGTAATGAAATTGATAATCTGTCCACTCTTTTGGATCACCTTTCTTGGGAATAGGAACAAATATGGCTCTTTTCCATCAGGCGGGCAACTGTCCTCCAAATTTCCTAGTATATACTGGTGAGCCCACACAGGCCTGCATCTTTGGGTTGGCAGTACAATTCTTTATCACTAGTCCACCAGACTTAGAGCTTCCTAAATTGTGGGAAAGTGATTTTATGTGTGTAAAGTCCTCTAGTTATGCTATCTCTCTAATAGCAGCACAAGGCAATGAAGGAGCATAGTGTTTTGCTTGTTTTGCTACAAACTGAAAGGACAGAGGTTCAAATCCACAGGCTTTTCTGCGGGGGAAATTGACAGTCTCCTGTAAAGATTTACAGCCTTGGAAACCCAGTGGAGGGTCACTGTAAGTTGGAGTCAACTCTAAAACAGTGAGTTAGAAAACTAAGACACTCCTTCACCTCCATTACCTGTGTATTTTCAGTCTGACTTCCCCTTGGTAATCCTGTTGTCACACCAACTAATATGGTAGCTCCCTTCCTTACCTGTTGGTTCAGAAACACAAAGAGGCCAGTCGCATTTTTTTTTTTTACTTCCAGTTCAGTGCAGCCAATGTTGTGTCTCCTGAGAAAGTATTTCGCCATTTAGAACTAAGACACTTAACCTATAGAGCATAAAGCTGTGGGGACAAGTGGAAAAGCTTTTTGAGTGGGTCAGGAGTTTTAGTGATCATTTTCACCCCTTGATTCCTGAACCCATGAATACTATCTCTGAGACCCAGCAGCAAGTATTGGATGCTGGTTTAGAGCATTTACAGCCTCCTCTAGAACATTTTCCCAGCCCTGTAAGATACTGTCACTTTGCTGTATTTGTGGTGATACTATGCCAGTTACTATGACACATTTACAGTATGGATTAGTGCATTTTTACTATGGGAGGCAGGGTTATCAAAGCTTTTAAGATTAGCCAGACTTGGGAACCATTTCTGAAAACTCTTAAAAATTTGTTCCTCTGGAACTCTCCATATGAGATATTTTTGGCTGGGTTCTCTAGAGGAGCAAACCCAATGGGGGTGTGTGTGTGTGTGTGTGTAGAGAGAGAGAAGGAGACACAGACAGATAGATTGATTTCAAAGAAATGACTCCTGCATTTGTGAAACTTGGCAAGTCCCAAATCCATGGACCAGAGGCTTCTGATACACATCGTTACAGGAATTGGTGAACCCTAAATTGGCAAGTCCAAAGGTAGACTGCTGCTGACTCATGTCCTCAAGAACCAATGTCAGGTTAGAAGAAGATAAACTGGAAACAAGCTTGAGAAAGCACAAGTTTTGCCAGAACATCCACATGTCACCTATGTGTGTGTATGCTTTCTGTCTCATATAGATTGCTTAAACTGTTAACACTAACAGTAAACTGAGGTGGAGGCAAGGGCAGAAGCAAGAGGCTTTCTGAGAAGGATGTTGGTGCTTAGTCCAGGCAAGAGGTGATGGTAATACTAAGTGGTCAGATTCCAGATATATTTTTATAAGAGAACCATCTAACTGACAGCTCATTCTTACAAATATCTGGGGATTGTATGTAGAAAATTTTGAAGACGTTCTGGTAAGAAGTAACCACTGTAAATATTTTGGTGTATAACCTTTCTAGGTTTTGTTGTGTATGCATCAATTTAGACACATGCACAATGCATTGTTTAAATAAACTTCAGTGAACATTTTTCTGCATCATTAGTTCAGTCTTTGTCACTACTACGTCATCTATATCTCAGTCCTCAACATTTTAGTAACTGTATAATGTTCTAGGATATTAATGAACTACAGTTTCTTTGCTTCCTTGTTATGTGCCATCAAGTTGCCTGCGACTCATAGTAACCCTGTGTACCTTACCCTAAGCTAATCTCATTGTCTCTGCAGACCTAATCCAATTTCTCCAATCACTGAGTAAATCCATTTCATCCTCTCCTATGCTGCCCCTCTACCCTTCCAAGCATGATGTCCCTTTCCAAGAATTGATCCCTCATGGCCACATACCCAAAGTATGTGAGAGAAAGAGCTTTAAAATCCTTGCCTCCAGGAAGCAGCCTAGTTTCACCCTCTCCAAGACAGACCTGTTCGTTCTTTTGGTGGTCCATGGTATATTCAGAATCCTTCTCCAGCACAATTCAAAGGCATGGATCCTTCCTCTATCATGCTTAGTTATTGTACAGCTCTCAGATTCATAGCAAGTAATTGTGAAGACCATGGCCTGAATTAGGTGCACCTTAGTCTCCAGACTGACATTGTTGCTCCTCAGTACTCTAGAGAGGTCCCTGACAGCAGACTTTCGCTATGCAATTCATCTTTTTATTTCCTAACTGTTGGTGCCATAAATGTTGATTCTGTAACCAAGCAAGCTGAAGTTATTAACAACTTTTGTCTCCTCTCCGTCTGTCATGAAGCTTCCAGTTGACCCAATGGTGAGAATCTTTGTTTTCTTGATGTTGAACTTCAATCCATATTGAAGACTGCAGTCCTTTACCTTCTGTAGCAAATGCATCATGTCCTCCTCAATTTCAGAAAGCACGGTTATGTCAGATTATTAATGAGTCTTCCTCCAATCCTGATGCCACATTTCCTCCTCATAAAGTTCAGGCTCCCGAATGATCTGTTCTGCATATGGATAGAAAAGGTACAGAGATGGTATGCATCCCTGACACACTCCTTTCCTGTTCCTGAACCATACAGTGTTTCCTTGCTCTGTTCTGACTACTGACTGCTTCCTAGGTTTTGCACGAGTGCAATTAAGTGTTCTGGAATCCGCCTTCTTCTCTATAGAATTTAACATGCCTCCAATTTTGTTGTTATTGATAGTATTTGTGAAGCCGTTCAAGTTTATGGGATAGCATCATTTTGTTGCATATAACCCCTTGAGTTTACAGCTCATTTCTGGTTTCAAGTAAAAGTATGTTTTGGCTGAATACTTTATTGGCTATATTTACTTTTTCCAAGTAAGTGAAATCATACACTACCTGTCCTTTTACAGCTAATTTAGTTTACTCAGTGTGCTTTCTCAGTTCACCGATGTTATGGCTTGCATCAGACTTTGTTTCTCTTTGTGACAGTAGTATTCCACTAAATGTATATACCACATTTAAAAAAAAATCCATTCATCTGTTTGACATTTTGATTTGTTTTTGTGTTTTGGCTTTTATGAGAAGTACTACAGTGAACACTGATTTCTGTTTTCATCCTTACCCTCTAGTCATCTGGCAGTACTATGTTGACCTTTTTTAAGAACTGCCAGATTTTTTCATTCCTGTCAACAATAAATGAAGGTTATGGTTTCTACACAGCTTTATTTATTTGTTGTGATTTTTAGTGAAAGTTTACAGAGAGCATGGATTTTCATTCACTCAGTGATACACATTTTCCCCTCCAAATTGACTTTTTAATTTGTCTTACTCATTTTAAATTGCTATCCACACAATGTCTTATCAGCCACTCCCATCAATTTTGGAGGAAGATTCATCAACATGCTTTATGCAGATGACACAGTCTTGTTTGCTGAAATGGAGGAAGACCTGAAGCACTTGCTGCAGAAGATCAAGGAATGCAGTCTTTAATATGGATTGAAGCTCAACATCAAGAAAGCAAATTGGCCACGGAGCCAGTTGGTAGCAACATGATAAATGGAGAAGAGATTGAGGTTGTTAACAATTTCAGCTTGCTTGGCTCCACAGTCAAAATTCTAGGCACCAACAGTCAAGAAATCAAAAGATGGATTGCATTGGGGAATATCTGCTATCAAAGACCTCTCCAGAGTGCTCAAGAGCAATAGTGTCAATGTAGAGATGAAAGTGCACTTGATCCAAGCCCTGTTCTTTGCAGTTACTTTATTTGCATCGGAGTATTGGACAGTGACTAAGGATGATAGAAAAAGAATCCATGCCTTTGAGTTGTGGTGCTGAAAAAGGGATTTGAACATACCATGAACCACCAAGAGAACAAATAGGTCTGTCTTAGAGATGGTGAAATCAAGCTCCTCCTTAAAGGCAAGGATTTTGAAGCTCCTTCACACGTACTTTGAGTGTGTTGCCAGCAGAAGCCAATCATGCTTAGAAGGGTGGAGAGACAGCACAGGAGAAAAAGAAGCTGGATGTGATTGATTGACACAGTGACTAGGGTAATGTGTCAGAGACTGTCAGATTGGTTCAAGATAGATCAGGGTCAGAGCTGTTGTACATATGGTTGCTGTGAGTTGCAAGTGACTTGACAGCACATAACAACAGTTGCTAACTAGGGAGCTCTGGTGGCCTACTCTATATGGCCTTGTGCTAGTAACTCAAAGACTGTGCCTTTCTAGTGGCTTGGATCCATTTGCGGCTCCATGGGAGAAAGGTGTGCAATCTCCTCCTCAGAATCCCAACAGAGGGCAACTGACTTATGAGTCAGTTCTGACTCAGTGGCAGTAAGAGGGAGAAGATTGCTAATGCCACCACTCTTCTGTCAATGTGCTGTGCTTTGATGGTTTACGTTACCCTGATTTTGGAACATATGCCAGTGGGATTTCAAAGTTGTCAATCATTTTATTTTACTTAGAATCACATCAACACCTATGATGGTAATAGTTTAGAAATCAAACATTGTGTTGTACTGGGCAAATTTATAGTCAAGGACCTCTTTAAAGTACCAAAGAGCAAGAATGTCAGTTTAAAGATGAAGGTCCACCTGACCCAAGTCATGATAGTTTCAGTGGCATCATATGCATCTGAAGTTTGCATTGAAGAAGGAAGAACTGATGCCTTCGGCAATACATAGTAAGGAGTTTTTTAGACTTTGTAGTTACATTTATCAGTAGTAATATTATATATAAATTTCTGTTGATAATTGCATGAAATACCAATATGATTTGTAAACCTTTAAAAAATAAATGATACTTTTGAATTGTAGTTGGAAAAGTGTATTAAATACCATGGTCTACCAAAAAAAGCAAACAAATCTGTCTTGGGAAAAGTGCATCTTGGGTACTTAGAGGCAAGGATGGTTAGGACTTCATCTCATATACTCTGAGCATGTTTTCAAGGAGATTCTAGTACTTGGAAAAAGGCATCATGCTGGGAAAAGTGGAGGGACAGTGTAAGAGAGAGTTCCTTGGTGAGACGGATTGACACAGTGACCACAGCTTGAGCATGGTGGAGATACTGAGGATGAGGCAGGATGGGGCAGTGTTCAATCTGTTGATCATACCATCACTTTGAGTGGTAGTCAACTCATTGGCACCTACAACAGCTAATGACGGCGTCTTTTCATCTAGTCGACATTGGCTATTTGAATGTCCTCTTTAATTAAAGGTCCATGTAAGGCCTTTGCCCATTTTTTTTGATTGGGTTCTTTGTTTTTTTTATCATTGTCTTCCTCACAATTTCAACCTAATAGTACACTGGCACAGAAGCAAAGGCATTATTAGGTGGACTGATAGATTAATTTCTCTATTATACTAAGAAGGGGAATGCAGCCTCTGGCTTCTTGAGGAGCGGCAGGCAGGTATGAGGGCTCCGGGCATTTGTGGTGCTCTTTTTGCCCCATGTTGGGGTTGGCAGAGCAGACTTGCCAGATGAACTGGGGGTCTGGGGCCCAGAGTTTGCCAGCATTTGGGCGTGCCAGGATAGTAAGATACTGAAAGGTCATGTCACGCCTGGGGTCCTGGGAGACTTAGTGTGAGCTGAGCGTGGCCTCTGGCTTCTTGAGGAACAGCAGGCTGATATGAGGGCTCCAGGCACTTGTGGGGTTCTTTTTGCCCCACGTGGATCCACTGTGAGATAGGCCTGAACTATCACTGTCTCTGATTGGTGGACCACAGGGATATTTTGAATTCTCTGTAGTTAGTGTCATTTTTTGGAAGCAGAAGTAGCATCCATTTCCATAATAGCTTGCCTCCAGAAAAAACCCTATGAGCCTGGAGAGGAAAGACACACAAGCATTGAGGACTCTCCTTCATAGGGTCGCTATGAGTCACCTGCCACTCGATGGCACTTAACAACAACAGCATACTAAGAAGGAAGTAAAACTATGTTGAGTTACTTATGTATTTGAAAATGTTTTCCACCATCTAGATTTAGTTTAGGGTGAAGAATTTGTAGAATGTTAGGGAGTCCAGTTTTAGTAATCAACATATTTATCATTTTAATGGCTCATTATGGATGCAGTAATGTCTCTTCTTTATTTTCTGTAGATTGCATCCATCTTTGCTTTTGCCACCTGTGGAGGTTTCAAGGGGAAAACAGAAATTCTAGTGCATTGCCCTAAAAATGACAATAAAACTGTCACAGCTACTTTTGGTTACCCATTCAGGTGAGTTACTTGTTTGCTTGTTTTTTGGTTTGGGTTTTTGTTGTTGTTGTTGTTGTTTACCAGCTCAATTTTACTTTCATTTTGACTTATTAAGAGGTGCAACAATGTGTTGATGGTGGAAGATAAAAAATACTAGGTTACATGGTTCATTTGTATAGGAGCCCTAGTTGTGCAGTGATTAAGTGCTTGACTGTTAACCGAAAGGTCAATGGTTTGAACCCATTGTGAGTGAAAAGTTTTCAGCTTTGGAGCTGTGTGGTAGTACTCCACTGTCCTGCAGGGTTTAGTAAATGATGAGTGCTATTCAGAATATTACACACAGACCAGTGCTTTCTGTAATGTTGACTGGTGTATGATAAGTATTGAAGAGTTAGCATTTAGAACATTTTAGACCACTTTGCCATTGTTTTGATATTTTCATTATATCAACCTACAACAGATTAGAAATTGGAAAAATAGAACGTAGACTTTACTCTCCCTCATCTTAGTATAAGAAACCCTGATGGTTCAGTGAATAGGTACTGTGTTCTAGCTAAAATATGAATTTCCCAGGTACTTAAATCTTAACTTGCTCTAAGACTCAATTTTCTTCTCTAGTAAATTGGAAATAACATTTTTAAAGGATGTTTTGATAAATACATTCTTATTTAAAAGATAAACAGCAAGTGCTTATTCATCATTGCCTCTTTATCTCTCGTCTTTTCTCCTTTAGCTACTAGCGTATTTAATGATAAGTACTTTTACATTCATATTTATAGGTTTGGAAAATTAAAGACAGTGTGAAGTTAGCTGCTAATCTAGGGTTAAAATATTAATCATTGTTATAATTGGCACTTCTGGTGCTAGTTAAGGAGTCTGTTTTCTAGAATAGAATATACTGTCTCAGTTTGTAGACGGATATGTTATTGTTGATTGCTTTGAGTTGATCATGACTCATGCATAAAGATAATATCTGAGTTTGAAAGTCTTTAATTAAGTCTGTACTCAGTTTTATAAAAAAACAGTTTCCAAGTATAATTTATGGATATTTGGTATAAAAATTTCAATGCATTTAAATTTTTAAACTTTATTTTTCCCCTAAAGAAAATGTTTGAGTGTATTTGTTTTTTAAAAATGCCTTTTCAGTATTAAATATTATGAGAATGTAGTAACCCCATGGATTTATTATTTGAGCCTTTCTTTGTTTAATAGGTTGAATCAGGCATCATTTCAGGATGCTCCAGCAGTAAATGTGTGTGGAATAAAATGGAATGAATACGTTCTTATAGGAGATTACTCTTCCTCTGCACAATTCTATGTTACATTTGCAGTCTTTGTCTTCCTGTACTGCATTGCAGCTCTTCTACTTTACGTTGGTTATACAAACCTCTATCGGGATAGTCGGAAACTTCCCATGATTGTAAGTGATTGTCGTCTTTTTATATAAAAACAATTTCAGCTAAGTATAAGTTCTATTTTAATTAAAATTTTTTTTATACTGGAAATAGAATTGTTTGGCATAAGTAATTTTTATTTATTTGACCTGTATTTACCATAAGATTGAACTTCAACCTCTTAAATTCAGCCTTATTGTTTTAGCCTGTTTACAGTACTTTCTATTCTCATTGTAAAGGTTTGTTTGTTTTTAGCTGTATTTTAACCTGGAAGAGAACTCAAGTATATGCAGAAGCATTAGGTTAGATGTAGCAGAGAAATTACGTAGATTTTCTTTGTTGTTGTGTACCATGGAGACAGAACTGACTCATTGCTGACCCTCCAGCGGGTTTTCAGAGGCAGTTAATCGCACAAAAGGAGATTGTTCATCTTTTTCTCGCAGAGCATCTGCTAGATTTGAACCTTGTTCCTTTGGATTAGCAGCACAATTTACCACTAAGCCACCGAGCTGCCTTTTTTTAAATGACTCTAAATAATACTTTTGGTTTATGGAATTCCCGGCCATGCTAGTAATGTTTCTAATTTTTTTGTCATTCATCTTTTTCTTCAGAGGGCCTCCTTTATGCTTCTGCAATATCTCACTAACTTCATAGATTTATCAGCTATTATCAAACAATGGCTGGCAGACCAAATCTGACTTGCTGTGTGATTTTTTTTCCTTTTTCTTTTTTAAATGTCTCTTGGAGTATTGGCTTTGGCTGTTTTCATGCTGCATTGACAGAGTTAAGTAATTGTAACAGGAGGGGGAAAGTAAAATCTGATCCTTTCCAGAAAAAGTTTGCTGACTCCTGGTCTATATTCTTAAACACTTTATTTTGAAATCTGACTCAGATAATTCTTATATTGAGCAGTGGTAACATCTGTGCATTATTTTTAAATATTGTGGCACCTACAAAGGATTTTAATTTAAAATATTGGTACCAAGCTTATCTTCAAGCTATTGAACTAGAAATACAAATAATAATCTGAAATGTAGTTAGTAGAATTTGCTCCAGATTACTGGTGGCAAATCCAGAGATAAGCTATAGTTTTAAGCTAGACCTCCATTACCAAAGAATAATTAGAACTCACTTTTAGTGCCATTAACTTGAAAGAAGAATGGAGATAGTTTTGGTGTCATTTACTTCTGAAAAACACTGACATCTACTAAATGTTTGTATAGCTACTTTAAGGGAAACTTTCAAGGCTGCTTAGATGTGAAGGACTTGCTAAATAAGATAACAGATTTTATTTATTTTTAATTTTTGCTGCCTGGATTATAAGCATGCAAATGGTAAGTATGAAATCAGCAATCTTTCTTCATTTAGATTTGCTCAGAATCTCTTTAAGTGCACAAGAGATTTCAGAGACTCTCAAGCCAGATATTATCATAAAGTATTTCGTAGTTGTTAGGTGACTTTCAGAAAGGTAGATATCATTATCTTAATTTGCAGTGCTTATTCAATAGCAGCTATGTGGTAAGAGTCCTAACTTCTGCAGACTTCTTAGGGAAAACCATAGTTAAAATGTAACTAGTTTAACCAGAGAGAGAACTTTTTAAAATTTTTTTAAGTTTTTCAAATATTTTGAATATTCACTTAATCTTAAATATTAAAATCCACTTAATTCTGAGTGAACACGTATTTCTTGTCATATGTGAGATAATTATAATTGGGTGGCATCCACTTCCTAAACATGCCTCTGGGAACTCTATGAACTTGGGCAAATGTCAGTAATTATAGAAAGGCTTAAGGTCTTTTGTTCATAGGGTCACTATGAGTTGTGCTTGACTCAATGGCAATCAACAACAACCAACAAAAACTTTTTACATTAGGGGAGCTCTGGTGGCCTAGTGGCAAGGAGCTGCAACTACAATCCCAGAGGCACACGGTTCAAATCCACCAGATGCTCTGCCGGGAAAAGGAGGGACAATCTCCTCCTGTACCAGTCAGGTCTGATTTGACGGTACAATCACACAAGGAAAAAAAAACTTTTTACATTAAATTTAGCAGTAACTCTTTATTGCATTTTATGCAATAAACTTTAAAATTGCTCTATTTTTTTAAAGCCGCATTCAGCTCTTTTAGGGAAGGACTTTTCCATCTAAAATTGATCAAGTTGCATTGTTCAGAAGGTCGAAAGTCATTTTCTACCTCAGAGTATCAATTTAGTGGCCAAAAAGGAGATTTAGATACTTGCAACTTTTAATGTAATCAGCGATAGCACTGATCTTTAAGTGCTCTTTGTTTAAGATGGCCTAATATTGTAGAGACATTCTCAATTAGGAATTGAAGTATTTCCTTATAGAATCTTTAATGTTGGAGATGATGTGCAGAGTCAGAAATAACATAAAATGAAATCAGTTAGTGATGGGATATCTGAAAAACCTGTTATAAAGTATGTTCTTGGAAGGACCAGGGCTACCATAGGCATCTGATGCTGTGCCCTGCAGTGCCAAGTGGCACTGCTCGGGTGTTGTCAGTGTGTCTAGAGTTGTTCAGTGCTTGGGTCTAAGAAGGATTGAAGTAATTTTTAGACGGCAAGTTTTCCTGTGCTTTCCCACGCAAGGATTACTTTGTAAATAATTTTTCAAAAGAGCATCTGCTCATTTGGTTGGTTGTTTTTGTTGAAACTATACACAGCAAAAGATACCCAATTCAGCTGTTTCTATTTGTACATTTCAGTGGCATTGATGACATTTTCTTCAAGTTGTGTATCTAGTCTAACCCTCCTTTTCTAAGTTGTTTAATAGAAACTGTTAGGGGAGCTCTGGTGGCCTAGTGGCAAGAAGCTGCAACTACAATCCCAGAGGCTCACGGTTCAAATCCACCAGATGCTCTGCCGGGAAAAGGAGGGACAATCTCCTCCTGTACCAGTCAGATCTGATTTGACAGTACACTCACACAAAAATTAAAAAAAAAAAGAAACTGTTAATGTCCCCCTGTCATTCTCATTTAATCTTTCAAATGGCTGTTGTCACTTTGATCCCATATAGATAGATCTTAAAGGACTATAATGCTTGAGTGAGGCAGGCATGCTTTACTAGTTAAGCTGAATTATTGTTTTGTTTTAAAGATTAGCTCAGGGAAAAGTAAAGTACCTGCTCTTTGAAATATAAGCATGTCATACTTTAAGCTGTGAGTGAAGTGAATTTTAAGAGCATGATCAAAAAAAGAAAAAAAAATCCAGCAGTGTGTTTTCCTGTCTACTAGGATTTTGGAAGGATGAAAATTATGAGACTATGACATTTATTGGGTCAGAGTTAAGAGTCTTACCCGAAGAGAACTTGTTTATTATGTGATAACCTTATACTATTTAAACAGTTTTCTCAAAATTACTATATTTCTAGCAAATGCTTACAGCGACAAAAAAGGAAAGGATTCTCCCACAATCAGAAAAGGTTAATCTGTAATGTTCCTGTATTTTTTCCTTTGATGTACATTTTTTAAGTGCCTGTGGCAGTGAAAAGCACATGCAAAATGCAAATATCCTATATTTGCAACATTTTTATAGTGTATAAGATTGCCATGACAAAATAATGTCTAAAAAATTGTACAGTTCATTGGCCTTCTAATACAAAAGCATGCATTAAGCACCTACGTGGACTAGTTATATGAGCCCAACTTCTTTAGCTCAAAAAGCATATTATTCTTTGTTTTAATGAGTAATGAAAAGTTTATTGGCAAAAGTAATTAAAAACAAATCAACTTTACATTAGAAACAAAAACTTCAATGATAAACATAAAAACTTATTTCTGGGAGGGAGCAATATTTTTTTTATGCATAAGCATAAGGAACTATATAGCCTTCAGTGTATTCATTGTGCTCAAGAGTATCAGAAAAGATTTGGAATATACATTGTTCCCAGTTTGGCTGTTAACTTTGAGGGCTAGTCAAAGAAGATAGTTGTCATTAATATGAAGGAAAGTAAAACAAAGCAGGTCTTAAAGTTTATATCAATACATCCATAAAGTGTTCTTTCTTTCCAGGAGAATATACTGAGTAAAGAAAAGTAAAAGGAATTTTTTTTCCTGATCTTATTAGCTCGTTAAGAAGCCTTTCAAAATAATATAACATTCAGCCCTATCCTTTGAAATGAACTAAACAGCAAAAAATTTAGTAGAAAAATCACTAATGTCAAGATACCTTGAGGGAAAAGAATTTCTTTCTGGTTTTTTTTTGGTTTTTTGATTTTATAATGAGCATTTGTTTTTATGAATTAAAAAGAGCCAGGCCAGTTTGGTTGTATATTTTTTGCCATTTTATTGAGAAAAATTTCACTAGTTAGTTTTGCTAGGACAGTACAGGGAAGCCAGAGGACAGAAGTTGAGATTATATGCAAGGATCTTAGTGAAGACCTTGGAATATAAACAGGTTAAGTAGGGAAATGATAGCACTTGAGGTTGAAAGATAGTGGAAAGATAGTTGTTGTTGATTGCCATGGAGTCGAGCACAACTTATAGCGACCTTATGAACAAAAGGTCTGAAGCCTTTCTTTAAATATCGTCATTTCTCAAAGTTCATAGAGTTTCCAGAGGCATGTTGTTTATGAAGTGGATGCCACTCCTGCTTCCAGACCAGTCTTAAACTGGGAGCTCCACCAAACACTGTCCACCGTGGGTGACCGTTACGGCTTTTGACATCCCAGTGGCACAAGGTTCAACATCACAGCAACCCCAGGATACCTCAGTACAGCATATTGACAGAAGAGTGCTGTACCATTTAGAAGAATGTTCCTCCAAAATATAACAACAACCTCCCCAACATCTTGTTGACTCTAAACATGAGGCTTAAATAAAACACAACCAATATAGTATGTTGTTGTTGTTATGTGCTGTTGAGTCACTTGCGTATAGCCACCCCATGCACAGCAGCTCTCTGAACCCTTCCTTGTCCTGAGCAGTCTCACTAATTCTTACACACCAACCCCTACCGCCCCAGATACTGTATCAATCCATCTCATCCGGGGTCATCCTTTCCTGTACTGTCCCTCCACCCTTCCAAGCATGATGTCCTTAAGGACCAGTCTCTCATGGCCATGTGCCCAAAGTATGCAAGACAGAACTTCAAAATCCTGGCCTCCAAGGATAAGGTTTTATATCTGGAGAGGACAGTTTTACAGATTGAACTGCCAGAGAGATAGAGAAGTAATGACTGGAGCATAAGATGATTAAAATAGAGATTATGGAATACTCAGTTATTGGTGATGATCAAGTATAAGTAATAAGCTAGGAACCAATGGCTGAGGTAAATTATGACTCTGACTCCTAGTAACCCTAGAAGACAGGGTGGAACCGATACAGAGTTTCCAGTCTATAATCTTCACAGGAGAACATTACCACATTTTCTGTAGAGCAGCTGCTGGGTTTGAACCTCCTACCTTTTGGACCAACCGCTTATCAGTGTGCCACCAGAGCTGTTTAATTAGGCTAACTGAAAACCTCCAACTCATTGCTATTGAGTTGGAGCCACTTCATAACTGAGCGTCCATTGAGTTTCTAAGTCTGTATTGCACAGTAGAGATTGCCCATCTTTTTCCCCTAGAAAATGTGACCTTGAGGCTACCTAGCTCCCTAATTATGAGTTGTTGTTAATCATTGGAACTGATCAATAACAAACCCTCTGGAGGGTTTTGGTTTCCAGAGACAGTTGATTACATTGGGGGGATATTGCCCATTTTTCTCCCCTGGAGCTGCTGGTAGGTTTGAACCACGTGCCTTCAGGATTTCAGAGCAGCTTCTTGCCACTAGGCCACCAGAGCTCCTGTTTATGGGTTATTATTGTTGTTGTGTACTGTAGAGTCAGAACTGATCCGTAGCTGACCCTTGGCAGGCCCTCTGGCAGGTTTTCAGAGGCAGTTAATTGCATGGAAGGAGATTGCTATCTTTCTCCTTGGAGCAGCTGGTAGATTCGAACTGCTTGCCTTTGTGATTGCAGTACAGCTTCTTATCCCTAGTCCACCAGAGCTGCAGGTGATGGGCAGAGCTAGATAAAATTTGTTGTCTAGTATACAATTTCAGGCTACTAAGAGGATGATTGATTCTTTCTTACTGTTGTATTTGAGGCACTATGCTAGTAATAATACTTAACAGATCTTTCTAGGTTAACTGTGGCTTTTTAAAAAAAAAAAAGTCTTTTGTGAAGGCCATTTTTTTTTCAGTACTGTAAAATTAAATATCATTTTAATTATTTCATTTTGTGTGTAAAACTTAGTATTTTTTTAATTAACTGTTACTTAACTCCTATTTATGTTTGCTTTAGGACTTTGTTATCACTCTTGTTGCCACATTTTTGTGGTTGGTGAGCACTTCAGCTTGGGCTAAAGCTCTTACAGATATTAAAGTAGCTACTGGTCACAACATAATTCAGGAACTTGAGCCTTGTAAGCATCCAGGAGTGAACTGCAGTTTCGGCTCGGTGAGCAGTATGGGATCCCTAAATGTATCTGTGGTATGTATGCATTTTTTTTTTCACTTACTAAGAAAAACTTATCAGTAATTTTAAAAGGCTTTCTTTGAAAAAAAGTAAATTGGATTAATATACTATTTTTATACATTTTTACTAAGAGCTGTCAGAATGTTAATAACTGTTTAACACCCATGAGAATAGCAGTCAGGAAGTGTATTTCACTGTACGGATCGTCAGCGAAACACCTCCTATTAGTGTTAAAAAGCAAAAATGGCACTTCGTGAGGCTAAGGTGTGCCTTACCCATGCCATGATATTTTTTCATTTGTCTCACATATATGGAAAGCTAGACAATAAATAAGACCAAAGAAGAATTGATGACTTCGAATTCTGTGGTTGGCATAGAATATTATTAAGTAATTAAATATTCTGTGGACTGTCAAAAGAACAGGCAGTTCTGTTTTAGAAGTGCATCGAGAATGCTCCTTGAAGTGAGAATGGTTAGAGACCTCATCTCTCTCATTCTGAGCATGTTATCAAGAGGTCCCTGGAGAAGAACATCGTGCTTGGTAAAGTAGAAGGTCAGCAAGAATCAGGAAGAGCCTTACAGAGGTTTGTTGACATGGTGGCTGCGATGGTGAGTGCACACATAGTAAAGATCACAAAGATGGCACAAGTCTGGTCATTGCTTTGTTGTGTTGGACATCAAGTGGCTTTGAGTTGGAATGGACGCAACTGCACCAACAACTAACACCTTTAAAATATTAAGAAAAATGTGTTGAATAAATTATTGTGAGGCATTTGAATACAATCATCATTGAATCTTACTTTAATGAAAATGGGGTAGATGGGACTTCACCTGAAAGTACTAAAAAAAAAAAAACCCAGACACCAACACCTTTTAAGACTATATGCCCAGCATTTCCCTAGGCATTATCAGTCAACAATCCTAAGAGGAATCTGGAAGATGTAACTCAGAAGGTAGCTCTCTGAAGATGACAAAACTACTAAATGGTAAACCAAGGTTTGAACCCAGATCCCACTTAAAAGTCTTTCTAAATCTGTGTATGTGAAAATAATTCAATTATGATTTTGTAAAGAGATTTTATATATATATATATATATATATATATATAAAATGTTGATTATTTATTCTGCCAATTTACCAACATTGTATACTATTAAATATGTACTTCAAGAATATAATGTAGACCACCATTAAGTCTGAGTGTGTTTTATGCTTAAAGAGGTCTGCTATCATTTCAAGAAAATATTTTCTCAGTACATAAAGATAGCACTGTCTTAATAAAGCACTTCACCCAGAATATGTTTGATAACTTTGTAGTTTAAAAGTCAGTTTTTGTCATTTATATTGACAGTAATATGAGGTGGACCATTTCAGCAGTAATATTTTATGTAAAGACATAAAGCATTTAGTCTTCAGTTTATATGGTAATACTCTCACCAACCATTCTTCATAAACTAATAGTATGCTTACGTTTATAAAGGACTCTATTTTAAAAAGGTTTGATTCATTCATTGTCATGGAGTTGGAACCGACTGACCATGACTGACCTTCCAGCAGGTTTCTGAGGCTGAGAACCGTACAGGAGAAGAGTGCCCATTTTTCTCTTGAGGAGCAGCTGGCCAATAAAAACCAAGAGCAGGGCCTTTGGATTAGCAATCAGCTCACTACAGACTCGGCCACCAGAGCTCCCTATTGAAAAGGGTTAGTTTCAGTTTATTCATCCTGAAGCTTTCTTTCATATTTCAATATTTTTATCTAAGAAGATTATCTTCTGGGTTGATTCATGGTGATGTGAAATAAAGCTTTTCTGACTCCTCTGACTGCAGCTGTTGAAATAGGGGAGAATGGCAGTAGAAAGGAAAGGAGGGAAATAAAAGTCAACAAGGACCTTCTATAACAATTCAGAATGGGAGAAAAGTAAAATCCCCAGAAGAAGGAAACACAGATTCATGTTTTTGTGCACCCTGAAATCACAGTCTAAATTACAAAGTATTAAAATAAAAATTGTTTCTTAAAATTTTTCTCATCGCTTCAGAAATATAATGTACATATAAAAACAAAATTTCTTTTCGTCATGGTACCAACAAGACAAATTGCATTGGGAAAGTCTGCTGTCAAGACCTTTCCAAAGTACTGAAGAGCAACAATGTCAGTCTGAAGACTAAGGGGTGCCTGATACAGGCCATGGTCTTTGCAGTTACTTGCTATGCATCAGAGAGCTGGACAGTGACTAGTGATGAATAGAAGGAGAGTTGATGCCTTGGAGCTGTGGTGCTGGAGAAGAGTATTGAATATACCATGGATTACTAGGAAAACAAACAAGTTCATCCTGGAGAGTGTGAAGCCAGGCTGCCCTTTGGAGGCAAAGATTTTGAAGCTCCGTCTGACATACTTTGGACATGTTGCAAGGGGGAATCTGTCCTTTGAGAGGAATGTCATACTTGGAAGGGTGGAGGGACAGCTCAAGAGAGGAAGACCCTCGATGAGATGGATTGATTCCATCACTGGCTTAATGGAGATAGGTATGTCAGAGACAAAAAGATTGGCAAGGGATAGACCAGGGTTTAGGGCTGTTGTACATAGGGCCACTGTGAGTCACAGGTGACTCGATAGCACGTAACAGCAACAACAATAATTATATAGGTTACAGATTTAGTAGGTTAGCTTTATTTCCTTGTCAGTAAGTCAAATTTTGGTACATTGATATATCATTCTTTTTATTATTTCACTTTGTATGTAGTAGTAAATATTTGATAAAATAATAGTGTAAAACCACCTATGGCTATTGAGTTGATTCTGACTTAGAATAACCTGGTAGGACAGGGTAGAATGGGCTCATTGAAACAGTTACCCTTTTAAGTAGTAGCCTGGTACTTTAACCATTGCAGCACCTCGGTCTGTCCGGGTATACTGCCTGAAAATCTTTAAAGAAAACTGGAATGTGAATGCACGTTTAATTAAGTGGGTAGTATATTTCGTATTTCTTTTCTCTTTCATAGATCTTTGGATTTTTGAATATGATTCTTTGGGGAGGAAATGCTTGGTTTGTATACAAGGAGACCAGTTTACACAGTCCATCAAATACTTCTACTTCCCATGGCCAAGGAAATATCCCACCTGCTGCTGGAATATAATTAAATGGAGAAATACACTGTGTAAAATACATGTCTATATTATGACCTGTTGACAACATCTTGAGAAGCAATTATTTGTTTCTATAATAAATAATTTTTCAATTAATTGGTGGGTTTAAACTTTTACTATCTTTTTACATAAAGCTTGTGCCTTTCCTTGAAATTTAAGATGTAAATGTATTCTCTCATGTAAATTTTAACTTCAGGGGCCTATTGTGAGATGATACATCTTTTTAAGTGAACAATATTTCTTCACTGAATTCTTTGCCTTCCAAAGTGTTTACACCTTAAGCCTTAACATATAT
>NW_006399772.1:8991408-9076305 GCF_000299155.1 Elephantulus edwardii | reverse complement strand
TTTGATATGTGTGGGCATTACTCTTGGTGATACTTGTTTTGCTTTGTTATTCATGCTACTTAAGCATAGATTATCTTCTTTATAAGCCATTGGTTCTTGACAGACCCTATTCATTTGTCAAAGAAAATTAAGATTGCATTGTACTTTTGAAGCTTTTAACATTTACAGTCAATGAAGTTGCTCTTTTGGAGTTTTTTGAAAGCCAGTGTGATCAGATTTCATATTTATGTTCATTATTATTTCCACAAATGAATAATTAAAAAATTATGCATTGTAAACAAAGGAACGTATGTGAGCTATATTATGGGTGCACATTCTTAGCACACATATGTGAGTATATTTTGAGTGCAGGACTCATTCACATTTTTGCCTCCTGATCTTTTTGTTGTACAGGGATCCAGATCTATTCTTGGAATATGATTGTTTTATGTGAAGCATATCTTGGCTACTGCATTATTTTTGTTGCTTTTGTTCATGACAAGAACTGTCAGTATGAGAATGCAACCATCCTAATAAAGAAGTTGAAAGAAAGAGTGCACTGATTATTATATTTTTTAAAAAACCAACCAACCCTTTCTCTGAGAAGCTTGAGCAATGAAAAATGGGAGTAATTTTCAAAGCAAGATATAGAATATTACAGTTGTTTTTGTTTCTTAATGGTTAGCCAGGGATAAAACAGACTAAAAATACTTTGGTGACTCTCTGAAAAAAATACTTTAAAAAGTACTTGAAACTTTCAGGTTGTCTTCCTGATCAACATTTGGTGGTGTTTGGTTTTTATTTTGTTTTATTTTTTACTAGGCAGCAAAGATTTCTCATTGAGAAATGCTTGTCCTGAGAGTGTATGCCGAGCTAAACTGCTTGAATTTGAACCATCATTGGTGGGCAGAGCCCTAGGGCACAACTAACCCAAAAGCCAAACTCTAGAGGTTCATTTCTACCAGCGCCTCTGCAAGACAAAAATGGGCGTTCTCCTTCTGTGTGATTGGCAGCCTCTGACCCCATGAAGGGTCCACTGTGAGTTGTTCTGACTTACAGCAGTGAATATTATCGGTCAGTTGTTAACTGCCATCTAGTCAGCCCCTGACTAAGGACAGTTCACTTACTGCATTATCTCCTCATGATGGTTGTACGGTTTTTGGCTGGTTTTCCGTTTTCTAGGCCTTTCCTCCTTAGTCTTGAAGTTCATTAAACCTGTTCGGCATTATAGCATCATGCAAAACTCTGCCACTGAGAATGGTGACTGTTTGCGTCTCCTGCATGCAAAGTGAGAATTCTTCTGTGTTTAGAGGAACCAACTCCTAGCTCACCCTCCAGCTGGTTTTCAGAAGCTGTACATCACATTGAAAAAGATTGCCCATCTTTCTCATATGGAACAGCTAGTGGATTTGAACTGCATGACATCAGGTTGTCTGTCAACTCCTTACCCACCAGAGCTCCCTACTAATTATATTTTTATATAATTTAAATTAGCTATAATTTAATCTCTGTTAAATGCCTCTATTTCCTAATCTGAAAAATGGAAAGAGTACTGACTGACCTCAGAGAATACTTATGAGGATGAATTTATTCAGTGTAAAGTCCTTTAAGACAGTGTTGAGCATATAGTAGGCTTTCTATGACTGTTAGCTGCCATCACTAGCATTTGAGAGCTTCTCATGTTGAAATTGTTAACATAGAGTCTATGGGACCCTGGGAAGCCTGCTATTGGTCAGAAAACAGCAAACTTTAGGATTACGTGGATCTCTCTTTACACATCTCAAAGAGCCCTAAAGGTTTTGGTGTTTTTAGGCTGGTGGCAAATGTTTCTAAGATTGTAGTTATTAGGTTGTTTCCAACATTGTAGTTGGTAGGTGCTATCAGATAAGACTCATAACGACATTTTGAAAACAAATCTGCACCCTGACTTACCCTGTTCCATCCTTGCAGTCTCTGACACGCTCAGGCTCATTGCAGCAGTCACTATGTCCATCCACCTAGTTGAGGGTATTCCTCTGCATCATCCGTCCACCTTTCTAAGCATAGCCCTCTCCAAGGAATATCCTCTCCTAGCAGCATGCCCAAAGTATGTGGGACGAAGCTTCATCTTTGCGTCCAACGAACTCTCTGGCTGCACTTGGTCCAAGACATACCTGTTCGTTTGGCAATCCAAAATAATGCAGCACTCTTCTGCAACACCGCAATTAAGAGATATCAGTTCTGTCATCCTACTGTGTCCAGCAAGTGACTGAAAAGACCAGGGCCTTAATCAGGCACACCTTAGTCCTTAAACTGACAGCATTGTTCTTCAGTAATTTGGAGAGACCCTGATTACAGACTTTATCCTTTGTCTTCTGATCTTTTGGCTGCTGGTACCAAGTGTATTGATTGTGGACTGAAGTAAAATGAAGTCATTGATGGTCAATATTTTCTCCATCTATCGTGTTGGCTGTTGAGTGGGGTGGGTTTTTGTTTCTTGATGTTGAGATGCAATCCAAATGGAAGCCTGCAGTTTTTAACCTTCTGCAACAAGCGCTTCAAGTTCTCACTTTCAGCAAGCAAGATTGCATCATCGGAATAATGAAAGTTACTGATGAGAAGGGACCTCTGGTGTCCTAGTGACAAGAAGCTGTGCTGCAGTCCCAAAGGCACACAGTTCAAATCCACAAAATATTCCACTGGAAAAGAAGGGGCAATCTCCTGTGCCATTTGGATCCTATTCTACGGTATACAACAAGGCGGGGGGTGGAGGAAGTTACTGATGAGTCTTCCTCCAATCCTGATGCCACATTCTTATTCATAGAGACCTTCTTTTTTAATATTTTGCTCAGCAAATAAGTAGGTCTAGAGAAAGGATACCTATCTATGCCTTTCCTAATTTTAAGCCATGTAGTGTTCCATTGCTCTGTTTGCACAGTAGCCTCTTGATCTAAATAAAGGTTTCTCACAAAAAGTGAATAGGTTTTGTGGCCTTTTACTCTTGCTTTTGAGTCAGGGTTTTGCAATTTCCTAATTTCAAATCAGAAGCAAATAAAAGCTTTTCCTTAATATATACTAGATTGTAGAGAATTTTATGTAAGATCACTACTTATTACTACTACCTGAGGTTACTTGTGCTAATATACCTAATTTTTAATGTATTACAGGTATTAAGGATAATATTGCTTGTTAAACTAATTCCCCAATTTCTATACTTTTGATTGTGTAGTATTTTAAGCAGAAAAGTGTAGGAAAGACATGTAACAGTCCTTGCTGCCAGATTAAACGTGTTAATCTGGTTTTTGTTTTTTTAAGGAAGCAAAACATTGCAGATAGTGACTTTCCCTTCCTGAAGTCCGTTAGATTTTGTCTGCCTGTTAGAAATAGTGTTGAAATAAGCATTCATGCAAGATGTGTGAGCATTTCTCTGAGATAAATAGCTAGAACTATTGGAGTGTGAGATACTTGATTTTTTTTTCATTTCCCACTAGTAATGTGTAAGAGTACCATTTAGTTGTATTCTTACCAATACTTGAGGTTATTTAACTGTTGCCAATCTGATAGGCTTGCAGTAGTGTTCTTGATGTTGTTTTAACTTGTATTTTTCTTTTTTGATAACTACAGAAACTGGTCTTTTTCTGCATTTATTGCCCATTTATTATGTTTACTCCATATTGCCTAGTGATTTCCTCTATTAATTTTTTAATTGTGTTTTGGCCATTTCCTACTGATTTGAAATACTCCATTCTGGATGTTAAACCTCTGGCTTGTGAATGATTTGCAAATGTCTTCTAGCCATAATTTATATTTTCATTTCATATTTTTGTCATACAGAAATCTTTTCTTTTTATGTTTTCTCTACCCTCCCCACTGTTTGTGCTTCCCAGTGACAATATTCACACGTTTTTCTTCTAAATACCTTTATTGTGTCTTTGACTTTTAGATCTTTACGCCATTTAAGCTGTGTGTAGCACTGTACGGGGAGCTCTGGTGGTGGAGACCACAGGGAGTCGCACTGCTGATTCAAAGGTGACGGTCCACCAGCAGCTCCACAGAACAAAGGTGGGCGATCTCTTCCCATGTGATTTATAGCCTCCAAACAGCACTGAAAGGGCGCCTGTTAGTTCTGACTTGTCAATGAGTTTGAGTTTTATTTATAACTGTTAACACAGCCTATTTTTGCTGTTACTTGTTTTGAATTTTGCACATAAATAATAGTTACAAGTGAATCCTTCCTTGCCAGTCTAATTATGGTGAATATAGCCAATAAGACTTTAAAACAACTGCTCAAAAAACTGAATGCCACTGAGTCAGAACCAACTCGTAGCTAACCCTCCAGCAGGTTGTTAGAAGCTGTAAACAGCATGGGAAGTTACAGCCCAGCTTGCTTTCATTGAACTGCCAGTGGATCTAAACCATCAGAGAGGCACCACCTTTGAACAAGCAGTGAATCTCCTGACTTAATGCTGTGTTGATATACAATAAACCTCGTATTTAAAGTATACATACGTAACTGCAATCTCAGAGGTAACGCGGTTCGAGTCCACCAAATGCTCTGCTGGAGAAGGAGGGCCAATCTCCTGTACCAATCAGATCCTATTTGACGGTACACACACAAAAATAATAAAATTTTTAAAAATATACATGCATATAATATTTATTATTCATATATGTTCTGAATTAAAATTTAAAGATTATCTCAAGGCCATAGTTCTCAACCCCTAATTGTTGTTGTGTACCGTTGAGTTGGAACCGACCCATATCTGACCCTCCAGAGCGTTTCCTAAGCAGTTAATCACACGAGAAGAGATTGTCTATCCTCCTGCAGAGCAACTGGTAGATTAGAACCATGTGCCTTCAGGATTGCAGCACAGCTTCTTGCTACTAGGCCACCAATGCTCCCAATTGACGTATTTTAGCAAACAGATGCTACCCTGGATGTGCTCACCAGGTTATGCCAGGAAATCTGGGGGACAACTTGGCCAATTGGAAGAGATCTGTATTTCCATTCTAAAAAAATGTGACCCCACGGAGTGTGGAAATTACCGAATGGTATCACCAGTATAACATGCCAGCAACATCCTGCTGAAGATTATCCAAAAATGACTGGAACAATATATCAGCAGAGAACTGCCAGAGGTGTAGGCTGGGTTTAGAAGAGGCCCTAGAGACATCATAGCCAACATTAGATGGATCTTAGCTGAAAGCAGAGAGTAGCATAGGAATGTTTGTGTTTCGTTGACTATGCAAAGGCATTTGACTATGTGGATCACAACAAACTGTCTAATCTTGAGAAGAATGGGAATCCCAAAACTTAATTGTGCTCATGCGAAACCTATACTTGAACCAAGAAACAGTAGTTAGAGCAAGGAAACATTGCTTGGTTCAGGATTAGGAAAGATGTGTGTCAAGAATGCGTCTTATCTCCATACCTTTTCAATCTATATGCAGAATAGATAATTCGGGCTGGACTCTAAGGAGGAGTGCGGCATCTGGATTGGAGGAAGACTGATCATCAACATGCGTTACACAGATGACACAACCTTGCTTGCTGAAACTGAAGAGGACATGAGGCGTTTGCTGCAGAAGGTAGAAAACTGTAGTCTTCAATATGGATTGAAGCTCAACATCAAGAAAACAAAAAAGATTCCACTGGGCTGATCAGCAACTTTATGATGTATGGAGAAGAAATTGAGATTGTTGGTAACTTCAGCTTGCTTAGTTCCACAGTCAACACTCTTAGCACTGTTAAGTGCCGTCGAGTCGTAGGCGACTCATAGCAACACTATGAACGAAGGTCTTCGACACTTGGATGAGTGACTTTCATCCTTTTTCCAGGTTCATAGGGTTTCCAGAGGCAAGCTATCTACGGAAGTGGATGCCACTCCTGCTTCTTCGCTTGTTTCAACTGGGGAGCGCCACCAAACACTGTCCACGATGGGTAACCATGCTCTCATTTGACACATCAGTGTCACAGTGTTCAGCTTCACAGCAACCACAAGTTACCTCTGTACGGCAAGTGGACACGCCAGGGCTATATAAATCAAGAGATGAATTGCACTGGAAAAGTCTGCTGTCAGCGACCTCTCAAGAATACTGAAGAGCAAAGATGTCTGGAGACTAAGGTGCACTTGATCCCGGCCATGGTCTTCACAATTACTTGTTACTTATCCAAGAGCTGGACAGTGACTAAGGATAGAAGAAAGATTGATGCTTTTGAGTTGTGGTGCTGGAGAAGAGTGTTGAACATGGACTGCAAGGATAACAAACAGGTCTAACCTGGAGAGTGTTAAAACAGCCTACTCCCTGGAGGCAAGGATTTTGAGGTTCCCTCTCACATACCCAAAAGGGGCCAGTCCTTGGAGGGGGACATGATGGAAGGGTGGAGGGATAGTACAGGAGAGGACGCAGGATGAGAAGGTTTGACTCAGTAACTGGAGAAATTAGATTAGGTCTATCGGAGACTTTGAGACTGGCTCAGGATAGGGCAGGTTTCAGAACTAGTGTCCGTAGGGTCCCTATGAGATGCAGGCACATAACAACCACCACTACATGTATGTTGTTGCTATGGACCATCGAGTCAAAACCAACACATAACTGACCCTGTAAGTATTCAGAGTCAGTACATCGCATGGGAGGAGATTGCTCATCTTTCTTCCATGGAGCAGCTGGTGGATTAGAACCATGTGCCTTTAGATTGGCAGTGCGACTCCTTAGCACTAAGCTACCAAAGTACCCATCTTCTTACATGCTGTGTTGCTGTTAGATGCCATTCTGTCAACTATGACTCATAGGGACCCTTAGAACACCAGATCTGCACCTTGATCATGCACCGTGCTCATGGTCTCTGTCAGGCTCAAGCCTATGTAGGAGTCACTGTGTCGATCCATCTTGATGTCTGTCTCCGATCCACCTTTGCCAGAATGATGTCTCTGTTCAAGGATGGCTCCTCCTAAGAGTATCCCCAAAATAAGTGAGAATTAGCACCATCCTTTCCTCTAAGGAGCACTCTGGTTACCCTTCCTTCAAGAGAGATTCATTTGCTCCTTTGGCAGTCCATGGGATATTTGACCAATACCGTAATTCGAAGGCCTTGATTCTTCTTTGGTCTTTATTTGTTGTCCAATTTTCAGATGCAAAGAAGGCAATTGAAAAGACTGTGGCCTGTATCAGGGCTAAAGAGCAAGAATGTCAGTGTGAAGACTAAGGTGTGCCTGATCTACACCATGGTATTTCCAGATTTTTGTATGCATATGAAAATTGGACAGTGAATAAAGAAGACTCAGGATTTTATGCCTTTGAATTGTGCTGGTGAAGAATATAGAACATGTTTGGACCGCTAAGAGAACAAACGTATCTGTCTTGGAAAAGCTGTAGCCCCTTAGAAGCATGGACGGTGAAACTGTCTCACGTATTTTGCACATGCTGCCAGGAGAGGTTGTTCCCTGCAGAAAGGCATCATGCTTGGAAAAGTAAAGTTTGAGGGAAGGAAGACTCAGTATCTGCAGCTGTTGCAGCAACAGCCTTAGGCCCAGCAGAGCCTGGTAAGATGATGCAGGAGCAGGCAGGGTTCCGTTCTGTTGTACATAGATTGCTGGGTCGGAGCTGGCTCAGCACCTCACAACCTTAGCAATCCTAGAACCCTTCTCTGACCAGCTTTCTTCAGCATGTATATTCATTTCCTGAGGCCTCTCTAACAAATTGCCACAAAGTTGGTAGCTTAAAACAACAAATTTCTCTTTCACAATTCTTAAACAGGAGACTGCAAGTTCAAAGTTTGTTTCCCTCAGAGAAACCAAGGTGTCAGCTGGACCACTCTCCCTCCAGAGACTCCACAGGAGAATTCACTGGTTACCACTGGTTACAACTTCCTTGTTTAACCACATCACTGTCATATCTGCCTCCAGCTTCACATGCCTTCCCTTCTGCATATTGTGAAATATTCCTCTGATTCAAATAAAGACGTCTGTGGGCATTTCAGACCCACTTTTACAATCTAGGCTAATCTCATTTTGAGATCCTTAATCATATCTACAGAGATCTTTTATTCCAAATAACATTTTTTTTCATATTCCAAAGATATCTCTGGACCATTATTTAACCTAAAATGTGTTATTTAATAATAAATTATTTTTAATGAATGCATCTAGCCAAAGCATATGAAAATGAATATGCCAAGTTCTTGGTCCATGAAGCAATATTACTAATGCTCTTCAAAATCCCCTTATTACTGTTCCTCCCTGGATGGGTTCTCATTTCTAAATATTCTGCTAATCTTTCACTTTCCTGTGGCTTTTAACATTTTAAGTTCTAGGAGATTTATAACAGTAAAATGTTGCATTGTTTCACTGCTCAGCATATTTTTGGGAAGTCCATCCATGTTAAGCAATGAGACAGTTCCATCGTATACATACACTCCCGTAGATTTATTCATTCCTATTAATGGACATTGGCATTGTGGGCTGTTTTTACTACCACAAACAATACAGCAGATTTGCTGGGTTGCACAATATATGCAAGTTCAACTTCAGTAAACATCAGGTCATTTCTCAAAATTATTCTTACCATTTTGTACTCCAATCAGTGATGGATGAGAATTCCTTTCATTTCACAGTATTATCATTTGAGCTCTGGTGGCTTTGTGATAAGGAGCTGTGCTGCCAACCCAGAGATGCACGGTTCGAATCCATTAGCTGCTCTGGCAGAGAATGATGGGCTATCTCCTCCCATACAATTTACTGCCTCTGAAGACAGGTTAGACAGTTCTGCCTTGACAGTTCATAACGACAATCATCAGTTGGCATTGTTTAATTTTTCTGATTTACAGAATGTGTAATAGTTCATTCTGATTTTTCATATCCCTGATCATGAATGAAGTGAAATATTGTACCTTAATCATTATTTTTGCTCTGAAGTAACTTTTTCTTGTTCTTTTGTTTTTAACTTTTTTTTCGAGATCTCTCTCACTCTCTCCCTTAATTAGGCCACCAGAGCTCCTGTATTACAAATGAGTCAAGAGTTTCTCTTTATTCGATGCTCTAAAATAATCCATAAACCTTCTCTTTATGAAAAAATTATTTAAACTCATTTGTGATTATGTGACTCTTCTGGTTTTTTCTTTCATCTTATTAGGTACCATTAAGTTGACAACTCATATGACCCTATGAACAATGGAACTGAACACTGCCCTATTCCTGTGCCACCCTCATTATTTCTGATGTGCTTCAGCTCATTGCTACGGTTACTGTCTCAATCCATGTTGTTTAGCATCTTTGCCTCTTTAGCTGATTCCCCACCCTCCCCACTCGGCAGCATGATGTCATTTTCCAAAAACTGGTCCCTCCTGACATCATGTCCAAAGTATGAGAGATGAAGTTTCAGAAACATCCTTGCCTCTATGGAGTACCCTGCTTGCACTTACCCCAAGACAACCTTGTTTGTTCTCTTGGTGGTCCATGTGATATTCAGTACTCTTCTCCAACAAAAAGACATTGATTCTTCTGTCATCCTTGTTCACTGTCCAGCTTTCAGATGCATAGAAAGTAATTAAAAAGGCCATATGGTTTGGATCAGGTTAGCCTTAGTCTTTAAACTGACACTTAGTCTTTAGCACAGGTCCTTGACAACAGATTTTCCGAATGCAACACGTTCTTTTACTTCTTTACTGCTGGTACCAAAGATGTTGATTGTGGATCCAGTAAGATGAAAAGGCCTAATGGTAAGGAGTTGCTCTGCCAACCCAACAGCACTCAGTTCAAAGCCACCAACCCTTTCGAGGACGTAAGATGAATAATCTCCCATGTGATTTATAGTCTCAGAAAACATTCTGGAGGGTCAGCTGTGAGTCACTTCCAACCTTGAATCATTTCTATTTTTCCAGGAAGTTTCTCATTACATCTGAATTTTTAAGCATATTGGCAGGAACTTTATTGTAGTCTTATACTTTTTTTAAATAAAATATTTTATACTGGTTTACTTACAAAGTTTGAATACATTGTTTTTCACACTGGTTCTTGTAGTCCTATACTTTTTGTAAAATAAATATTTTATACTGGTTTACTTACAAAGTTTGAATACATTGTTTTTCACACTGGTTCTTGTAGTCCTATACTTTTTGTGTCTACAAATACAACCCCTTTCTCTTCTATTATCTTTATACTTTCCAGTTTTTATCTTTATAAAATTTTTGTTAGTCTTTTCAAAAGATCAAGTTTCAATTATTGACTCTTGCTATTGAGTTTTCTTAATTCCTGCTTTCTTCCCCCCCCCCCCAAACTTTTTACTTTTGGCTAGTTTAGCAGGAATTTTCCTGACTTAAAATGAATTGTTAGCCAGCCTGCCTTTAACTTTGCATCTTTTAGAATGTTCTTAGGTTTATTTTATATATAGGCTGCCCTTGGATTACAAATGAAGCCCATTCTTCTTTCAGTATCATTTGTCCATAAGTCTCAACAGTTAAGTATGGTTCATACTTGACATCAGTTAGTCAAATGTTGATAGATAACATACCTTTCTATGCATCAGTATTTCCAAATACACAAAAACATCTTAGCATAATATTTTGATGTGCATCATAAAGTCACACCTGTTTGTTATTAGAAGCCATTATGTGTAGCTCAAATTCTTAATATAATAAGCTTTGCAGGGTTTGATTCATAACTCTAGATTGTACATAAAATTAATGTTCACATCTGGGGGACAGCCTGTGTAACATGCAGACTTTCTGCATTCTGTGGGAGGAATGAGGTAAAGTATATTTACTCTATCTTTTGAAAGCAGAAGACCTTTTTATTTTTCATTGCCAAGTACATTTTTATCAGTGAGGTGGAGGGAAGAGTTCCTAGAAAAACACATTCTGTTATCTCTACCCCAAGTCATTATTTTCTTCTTGCTTAGCACAATGAGCAGAAGTGCCACAATAATCATCAGAAATGTGGAAACTGTTTTGACCAAATGTTCCCTTTCCCAGGAACCCAAACCAGAATAGTCAATGTGAACACGCTGCCTCTTGCCTCCCTGCTTCCTTTCCAGGAGACACATCCATCCCTTTGGTGATGCAGCTTTAAAAAAAAAAATAAATAAAAATCTATCTTTACTCTCTTACCCTAAAAGAAACAGCCCCCAAAACCATCAATATGTTCATTTCATTTTTGTAAAATGTTACGTATTTGCTGCTGAGTTTACCCTTGGCCTGGGAGATGATAATGAGAGGTTTTAAAAACTATAGAATATCAGCACTGACTGCACAATTCACTTTATAAATGAGATAGGAGACGTAGCAAATTTGAGAGTGAGAGAAACATCTACACCAATCCCCAGGAGAAGTAAATCTGACCTCTCTGTTCAATCTCCTCTCACCCTGTACTGTGTTGTTTCTAATAACAAGAGTTTGGTAATTGGGACTTTTGTTATTGTTAGTGAGAATAGTTACAGCAAAATCTACACCAACTATTTTGACATAACAATTCAGTGACATAGATCATATTTTCCTCTCATTACTGTAAAATCACTGGCCCCTAAGGTTCCTTTTTGAGCTGCTGTTGTCCCTTTGATACCCTGTTCTTGATAAAAGAGCATAATGCTTAAGGCTGCCCTTTTTTACAAGTTAAGCTAAACTGTCATTTGGTTTTAAGAAGATTTTAGGGGATTTTTCCTGTTTAAAGTTTATCTTAGGGGAACAGCTATCATGGTTCATTCAACTCCATTGGGCATTGGCTACAGAAAGTTTATAGAGTGCATGAGAATTTTAAATTTTGTTCTTCACCTTTAGATGAGAATCTCTCCATAGAATCTTTAACCAGAATACTCAGTATTGTGCCAGGCACCATTCAGTTCTTTTTTAATGGCAAAGAAGGCAATTAGCCACAGATTCCATATCCTCCTCCTATCTCTGACTTTCCTTTCTCTGTTGCTCTAGGAAAATAGAGACCAGTCATCTGCCTTGGACGGTCTCTCCCAAGCTTTTAAGGCTCTAAGCACTAAACAAAGAAACAAAAGACAGAACAGAAACTATACAAGGCAAATTAATGAGGTTCTATGAAACGGTGACCCTAAACCTCCAAACCAAAGAACCAAATCAAGTAGCTCTAAAAGTTTTCTTGTGCACTCTTTGAGATTTTCTATATATAGCATATCATTTCCAAATAGAGATCATTATACTCCTTTTCCAATATGATACTTTTTCTTTCTTTTTCTTAACCCATTGCTCTGACTAGGACTTCTAGTATTAAATAGAAGTGTGGTGAAGAGTGGGCACCATTGTCTTGTTCCTGATTTCAGTAGAAAGCTCCCAGTCTTTATTAATCTATAATGTTGACCACTGGCTTTTTGTATATGCCTTGAATCATACTGAGACACTTCCCTTCTGTTCCTTTTTTCAAATCTTTACCAACAAAGATATTGGATTTATCAATATTTTTTTTGTTTGCAGAAAGATGGCCATGTAATTCTTTTCCTTTGTTCTATTGATATGATTGATTTATTTTCTAATGTTGAACTATCCCTGCCATCCTGGAGTAAATCCTGCATTTTCATGGTGTATGACTCTTCTGATATGCTCCTGAATTCTGTTCTTATTTAGTGGTCAGAGCTGCACTGCAATCCCAAAGGCACACATTTCAAATCCACTAGTTGCTCCACAGGAGAAGGATGGGCAGTCTCCTTCCATCTAAGTGAAGCTATCTAGTACAGATCTTTGTTGCTGGGAAGGTTTTGGTCACTAATTCTCTCTTACTATGGGTCGGTTCAGATTTTCTATCTCCTCTTGAGTCAATTTGAGGAGATGTGTACATCTAAGAATTTGTTCCTATTATATAGGTTATGCAGTTTGTAAATTTTGTATAGGTTGTTACTTTTAGGAAGGCTACATAAACTTTTTGAACATCAGAACAGAGCAAGGAAACACTGCATGTTTCAGAATTGGGAATGGTGTACACCAGGCATGTATTCTGTCTCCATACCTTTTCAATCTATATGCAGAACAGATCATCTGGAGGTTGGGCTATATGAGGATGAGTGTGGCACAGGATTGTAGGAAGATTCATCAGGAACCTGTGTTATGCAGATGACACAACCCTGCTTGTTGAAAATGAGGAGGACCTGAAGAAGCACTTGCAGATCAATGACTGCAGCCTTCAAATAGATTGAAGCTCAACATCAAGAAAACACAGATTCTCACCACTGGG
This sequence comes from Elephantulus edwardii, assembly GCF_000299155.1. Lineage (NCBI taxonomy): Eukaryota > Metazoa > Chordata > Mammalia > Macroscelidea > Macroscelididae > Elephantulus > Elephantulus edwardii. The sequence goes on along the minus strand of NW_006399772.1, from coordinate 9,063,163 downwards.
CCAATTGGCAGCATCCTGAGGGATGATGAAGAGATTGAGATTGTTAACAGCTTCAGTTTGCTTGGCTCCACAATCAACATTCCTGGTACCAGCAGCCAGAAAATCAAAAGATGAATTGCATTGGGAAAATCTGCTGTCATGGAACTCTCCAGAGCACTGAAGAGCAACAACCTCAGTCTGGAGACTAAGGTGCACCTGATCTAGGCCATAGTCTTCACAAGTACTTGCTCTGCATCAGAGAGCTGGACAGTGAGTAATGATGACAGAAAAAGAATTGATGCCTTTGAGCTGTGGTGCTGGAGAAGAATGCTGAATATATCATGGACTTCCAGGAGAACAAACAGGTTCGTCCTAGAGAAGGTGAAGCCAGGCTGCTTTTTGGCAGCAAGGATTCTGAGGCTTTGTCTGACATACTTTGGGCATGTTACCAGGAGAGACTAGTCCTTGGAGAAGGACATCATGCTTGGAAAGATGGAGGGACTGCACAGGCGAGGAAGACCCAAGATGATGATGGCTTTTTACTCAGTGACTGGGGTAATGGTGGTAGGTGTGTTGGAGACAGAATGGCTGAGGATAGGGCAAGGTCCAGAGCTATTGTACATAGGGTTGCTATGAATTGCAGGTGATACACGTAACAACAACAAGAAAGGAGGATGTGGATTGAAATCAAACCAAACCCAAACCCACCACTGTTGAGTCAAGCCTCACTCACGGTCATGCTCTATGAGGATTTAAGGTTGTAAATCATTCTGGGAGAGGACTGCCTGTCTTTCTCCTGAGAAGTGGCTGGTGAATTCAAACTATTTCCCTTTCAGTTAGCAGTTCCATATGTCACACAACATGTTGAGAGTTTTCAAAGAAAGTGTATTAATAGTCCATTGGCGGCATTATACTCTAGTGAGAATTCATTGACAGCATCCTTTTGCTGGTGTAAATGGTTAATTCCTGGGTGCTAACGGGAAGTTTGATGGGATAAACTTACTCAGAATTGCCTCAGAAGAAAAGTCTGGCAGTCAGCTTAGAAAAATCACAATTGTGGAGCCCTGTGGAGCAAAGGGCTTTTCTACTCTGAGCTGCTGTGAGTCAGAATAAACTCTTGGTCTTTGTTTGCTTTGGAGCAACAGGGATGTATTTTGGAAACAATGCTAAGTGTAAAGTGCAAATTACAGAAAACTAAATATAATGTGTTAGTATTTTATTACTCAAAGATAAACACAACGATTAATATATTCATATGTGGTTGAAAAATTACTTAATAAAATTTTGAGAGTGAAAACACAAAATGAAAATACATAGTAACATGTGCTGGATGAAATTTATGGAGAAAAGGCTGTGACTGGACGAAATGCCCATCTGTGTCTCTTCTCAGTTTAACTGCTTGTTGCCTGATTAATGCCCTCCGCCTCATCACGTCTGCTATCTGCTCCCTTTCTAGGCTCACCTGTCTTCCTACTGCCATCCTGCCTCCATTCTCTTCCACTTCCATCTCAACCCCCCTATTCCTGCCAAAGCCACTTCGCCCCTGCAGCTGAGATACCGTGTTATTATCTGAGTCGTCCTGTGACAACGGAACCTAGGTCTACCTTCTCCCATTCAGATACCTACATAGTGCTTCCTTCTCTATGGGTTGAATTCTGTCTTCAAGGACCACACCATTCCTGCTCCCAACTCCCATGGCTAACCAAGTCCATTATCATTTACTTTGGAGAAAGTAGGAAACTTACTTGCCTGTACATCTATGTGACTTTTTGGCCTTGCCATGTCTCCAGAAGGATGGGAGCCACACAGATATTGATGCTACCTGACTGGGACGATTAGGTGACAAGCCAGGCACATTAATAAAGAGCTCTTATTGATTTGCTTAATCAGAGGGTTACCTTCTTTATAATAGTATGGATTTTGTTTCTATTTTCTAGTGGAGGCTGTATTTTTGTCATACAATATGCCCTTTGGTGGTCTTGTCTATAAGAAGATGGGCTGCCAACCCAAAGCCATGCGATCGGAATCTGCCATACTTGGATCCACAATCAACACCTTTGGTAACAGGAATCAGGAGGTCAGATGACATACTGCATTGGGAAAGTCTGCATCCAGGAGCCTTTCCAAATTTTTGAGGAGTAATGATGTCAGTTTAAGGAGTAAAGTGTGCCTGATTTAAGCCATGTTCTTTCCAATCACTTGCTGTGCATCTGAGAGCTGGACAATGAACAAGAATGATAGAAGAATTGATATTTTTGATCTGTGGTGTTAGAGAAGAGTACTGAATTGCCCATGGATCGCCAAAAGAAAAAAAACATACTTGTCATGGAGAAAGGGCATCTAGAAGGCTCCTTGGAGGCGAAGGTGATAAAGATTCATTTCACGTACTTTAGACATGCTGTTAGGAGCGTCAACTCCTTGGAATCGCAGAGGGTCAGCAAAAGAGAGGAAGACCTTCAACCAGATGAATTGGCACAGTGACTGTTGGAATGAGCTCAAGTGTGTCACGAAGTGTGGGGCTGGCACAGGATAGGACAGGGTCCAGATCTGTTGTTCTTAGGGTCACTAATGGTTATACTTGACTCAGTGGTGTGTAATAACAACAAATCACCAAAACCACGATTCCAAGGCATTGATTTTTCTTTGGTTTTCTTTGTATATTGTCTGATTTTCAGGAGGGAGAGCCCCTCAACAAGGCCGATTGACAATGTGACTGTAATGGTGGACTCAAATACACCAGAGATGAGGATTGCATAGGATAGCGCAAGGGTTGAATCCATTGTTTGTAGGGTCACTATTTAGTTGACTCAATGGCACTTAACAAGAACAACAAAGTGAGATGATTGAAAATACCATGATACATGGTGGGTGCACCTTAGTCCTCAAAGTGACTTGTGCTTAAAACCTTTAAAAATAATCCCTGGCAGAAGATTTACCCAAGATTGCAATATGGTTACATAGTAATCCTCTACTGTCCCGTAACTCTGATTTTTGTGTGACAGTGGTCTTTGGAACCTAACGGTGTGGATTGGTGAAGAGTGGGTGTTGAGGCCTAGGGGGAAAAAAATCCAATGCTTTATGCAGAAACAAAAGAGAAACTGGAAAGCAGACTCAAAGGAGAGTGGTTAAAACTTTTAAGTTGTTGGTTGAGTGAGACAGACCACTTTGGAAAATTAGATAAATTCTTGAAGGAATTGAGGACGCACATCACAAGGTAATCTAGAAAAAGGGTCTCTGGACAGAAGGATTAGCCAAGGGTGAAGGTGCTGAGGCAGAGCATGTCTTGTGTGGATAAATAGAAAGCAAGACCACTGAGTGATGTGGGATAAAATCTTGGGATTTTTATCATGAAAGCTGGTGAAGAAGCCTATGGGAAGAGGTTTCTCTGTGTTTGATGTCACCAGAAATCGGCAGGACCAACATTAGGAAAGAAAAGCTGCACATGAAACAAGAGAACAGACTAGAATCAGTGGAGCCAAAGGAGAACTTCCTCTCTCCTCACAAACTTCTGAGAACACATGGGCACCCACCCTGTCTCTGCCTCCCACCTCTTCCCTGCAGCCACAGAGCTACTCTCTGGCTCAGGATTCAGGAGATGAGGGGGATCTTGGCAGGAGCTGGAAGAACTGAGAGGCTGGCCTCCTAAACACACAACTCCAGAGCGAGACCCAGATCAGCGACGGCACCCATGCAGCCCAACACGCTGCACCAACTTCACAGCGTGCTGGCTGCTACTTCACGTTGCCTTCCAGCGCTCCCACCAACCTCTCTGGAGCCGTTGCCAATTAGGAGGAGAGGGAAGGTTGGGAAACATAGTTCCAGCCTAACAAAATGGACAGGCTATCCATCATTGGTTGATGTATTGGCCAGGCATCAGAGCCAACCCATAGCTGACCCTCTGGCAGGTTTTCAGAGGCCATAAATGATACAGGAGGAGACTGTCCATCTTTCTCACTCAGAGAAGCTGATGGCCTCGAAACATGCTTTTTGCTTGGCAGTACAACTCGTTATGACTGGGGTCACCAGAGCTCCCAAGTCCACCATCATAGTAAGGAACAATAGAGGGCATTGGTGACCAGATAGACATGAGTACAGGGTGAAAGTAATTATGGATGAGATTAAAAACAGATTGGGACCCAGGTCACCAAGAGTCTTGTAAGGACTTGGCCTTTGATGCTTAGTGCAGGGTTTTGAGCAAAGGAGTTATTATCCCTTTAAAAGGAATAACTGGTCTAATCAGTTTGTTAATGACAGATCAATACAACCACTAGCCCTAAAACTCAACCTCCTAAATAATGATTTAGAAGACCCTCAACGAGATGGATTGACACAGTGATGTAGCAGTGGACACAAGTATGTCAGAGATGATGAGGATGGCACAGAAGAGGACAAGATTAAGACCCCTTGTTCATAAGGTCACTGTGGCTTGACGGCCCCTAACAACAACAACATAGAGGAGTATGACATAAATCAATGGATGATGGCTGTATCTCCTATATAAAGAATGGACATTTAGGAGAAAAATTAGATTTTCATGTTATTCAACAAATTCAAATTCCAGATGGATCAAATAAGTAAATATTTGACATTCAAATATAGGGGAAAGTCAACAAATAGAAACAAAAATGGCTGTAGCTTTTCTGGAAAATTTGTTAATCAACAAATATGTATTCAATATATATTAAGTGTTAAGTGTCAGAAGCCCTGATGGTTAAGTGTCTGGCTGCTAGCTGGAAGGTTAGTAGTTCAAACCTACCAGCCATTCTAGGGAGAAAGATATGACAATCTCTTCCTGTAAAGATGACAGCTTTAGGAACTTGAGTAGGCAGTTCTACTGGGTTCTGAAGAATTGTTATGAATCAGAAATGGCTCAATGGCAATTGGGTTTTAGGTGCCAAGTACATTGCTAAATGCAGGCAATAGAAATATGATGGAGGCACTGTTCCTGCAGTTGAGAAGCCATGGTCTGATGGGTAACTTGGCAACTTATGTTTGCTATTCTTTTTCTCGTTTATTATTAAGTGCTGTTGAATCAGCTGTGATCCTTGCCCAATCCTGCAATCTCCTCCTGGTCTCTGCTCTTCTAAAATCCATTGCCACAGCAATGCGTCCATCCATCTCATTGAGGGTCTTCTCTTCTTCACTGGCCAAGTGTGATGTCCTTCTCCAAGGACTAGCCCCTCCTGACAGCATGCCTTACTTAAAAGGAGCTTTGTTACTTTTCCAAGACCTCGTTCTTTGTTCTTTCAGCAGTCCATGGTATAGTCAGTACTCATTTGTCATTTCCATCATAGTGGAGCATACGACTGACTGATTAAAACTGGCTAATGCCAGTCCATTTCAGCTCTCTAATGCCTAGGATATCAATCTTTATGCGTTCCATTTCACTTTTGACAGCTTCCCATTTTCCTAGATTAATTCTTCATACATTCCATGTTCCAGTTATTAATGGATGTTTGTAGCGGCTGCTCCTCATTTTCGGTAGTGTCGTATCAGCAATGAAAGTCTTTTATTGACTGAAAATGTCTTCTTGACATGCTATGGAAGTGAATGTTATACCCAGAGTCTTGAAAATACAGTAGGTAGAATATTTTCTAACTACACCCATTATTGCCAACTGCCATTCGAGTTGATTATTTAATTTCTAGTTATCCCATGTGGTAGAGGATATCTGCCTCAAAGGGCTTTCTAGGTTCTCATCTTGTTAAGAGATTGACAGATATTTCTACCGAGAGACCATGAAATGGATTTGAACTACTAACTTCTGTGTTAGTAGCTTAACACTTCACCACTGAACCATTAAGACTCTTTATGATTTACGTAAAAAACCAAATCCATTGCCATTGGGTTGATCGGACCCATAAGTGACCCTCCATTGAGTTTCCAAAGCTGTAGCTCTTTAAGGGGGGACTGCCCAGCTTTCTCCCATGGAGCCCAAGGTGGATTTGAATGGTGGTTTTCTGAATGGTGGAAACACATTATACTACATCTCCAGGGCTCTTAACTATACTCATAAATGTGTGTGTGTGTGTGTGTGTGTGTGTGTGTGTGTGTGTGTGTGTGAAGCAAATGTTTTTTCTTTTTTTTTAACAACTCTACTAGTATCTCTATTCTGAGGAATAGAGAGAGCTATGTTGTCCTAGTGGACAGAAAGTTATGCTACCAAGCCCAAGGTAGGTGATTTTAATCTGCGGCCCTTGGGCCTGGTCCAAATTGTGGGGTGGTTTTTTGTTTGTTTGTTTGTTTGTTTGTTTGTTTGTTTGTTTGTTTTGGTCAAACATTCTTCTAGGTGGTATAGCACTGGACTGTGCATTGCTGTACAGAGGTAACTCGTGGTTGCTGTGATGCTGAACACTGTGACACTGATGTGCCAAATGTAATAATGGTTACCAATGGTGGACAGAGTTTGGTGGAGCTTCCCGATTAAAACAAGCTTGGAAGCAGAAGCGGCATCCACTTCCAAAATGGCTTGCCTCCAAAAACTCTATGAACAGTGCTCAGGCCTTTCGTTCTTAGGTTTGCTATGAGTTGTCTATGACTCAATGGCATCTAACAGTAACAACAACTACTATCTCTATTCTGAGGCTTTATCAATAAAATCTCAGATAATTTCTTGGTTGATCCAATTGTTTTGGGTTGAATGCAGTCAATTAAATGTTATTTGTTGCCCTTCCTCCTCTCCAAGCTGGCATTTACATTCCTCAAGGCCCTGAGAGACATCGTCTGTCACTGAAAGCCTATCCATCCTCCAGTCTTAGGTAAGGTCACCCCGTAAATCCCCACAAACCCACACAGACCCTTTCCTACACCTAGCACAGTAGTTAGTAGATAGTTAACAAATATTTCTCAAGTGATATTTACCTAAGATTTTCCTGCAACCCCTCCTCTTCATGGCCCTTCCAAGGCACCTGTTTTCAGTCACTTCTCCACCACTTCCCCCCCCGAAAGTTTTGACACTCTTCAGAGGCCATGAAAGACAGAAGAACCATCCAAGCTTCCTCTGCCTCTACAACACTTTCTATTTCATGGTTTATCCAAGGTGGACTTCGGGGGTGCTATGTTGTTAAGTTGTTAAGTGCCGTCAAGTTGTAGACAACTCATAGTGACCCTATGAATGAAAGACCTGAACACTTGTGTAACTTTAGTCATTTCTCCACATTCATAGAGTTTCCAGAGGAAAGCCATTTTGGAAGTGGATGCCACTCCTGCTTCCAAGTTTGTTTTAATTGGGAAGCTCCACCAAACACTGTCCACTATGGGTAACCATTATCACATTTGAGACATTACTGTCACAGTGTTTAGCATCATAGCAACCATGAGTTACCTCTGTACAGCAAATGAACAGACCAGTGCTATACCACTTAGAAGAATGTTTGACCAAAAGCAATTAAAACGAGGCTTGAGGGCCGCAGATTAAAATCACCCACGTTTGGTTTGGTAACATAACTTTCTATCCACTAAGCCAACAGAGCTCTCTCAGTGTTGTTGTTGTTGTTGATAAGTGCCGTCCATTTGGCTGCCACCCAAAAAGTTGGTAGTTCAAACCTACCAGCTGCTCTGCAGGAGAAAGATGGAGGGTGCACTACCATCAATAAATATTGGACACCATATTGAGCAGCTCTGCTGTGGCCTACAGGGTCACTGGGAGTTGGAATCCAGTCAACAGCAGCGAGATTGGTTTGGGTTCACCCAGAAAGCAGGCGTGGTGCTCTCTGCCCCCTGACCACCAGCTAAAAGACCATTTCCAAGTCTTCCTTGACATTACACATGGCTTTGTGTCTAAGTTCTGACTATTGGAAAAATTTAAATGTCTTGTGGAATTCCAAGTTTTACATTTTAAAAATTTGATTTTGCTCTTAAAGTTATTTATTGCCCCTTCATTAAATCCCTGCCTGTCTAATCTTTCAAGTTGTAGTCTGTCAATTTGAACCTATGAACATAGTTCTTTGAAAGAACTAGATAAGAGAGAGGAAGAAATAGGCGATTAGACATTATATGTCTGCCAACAATCTGGAACAGGATAAGCATTACAAAGTGAATCGGGGGATGGCGAGGAAGGAAAATGTGCATATGAACGAGTGAAAAGCAATCTTTTTGTAAATTTGCCCTAGAATCACAATTTTTAAAAAATGTTAAAAAGATAAATTTTTAAAGTAGGATACTTAGGTAGATGTCCTTTGCTAATGAAATGAACCTGTTGTAGGGCACTTTGGTGGCTTAGTGGGAAGGAGGTGCAGTATAATTCCAAGGGCAGCCCATTTGAATCTGTCAGCTGCTCCATGACAGAAAAAAGACCAATCTCCTCCTGAGCGAGTCATTGCCTCCAAAAGCTCACTGGAGGGTGACTCGATTCTGACTCATAGCAACAATTGTTTAGTTTAAAGATTAACTCAGATTAGCCTTGTGGAATTTATTATTCAAAATAGCCTTCCTAGGCACTGAATTTGTTTCTGCCGTGTATATAGGTGAAAATATGCAAATAGGGCATGCTAGCCTATCCACAAGGGGAGCGAATCCACAAGGGTATTAACAGGCCTTGCCATTGAATCAAGCAATAGCAGCAGAGTGTTTCACCTCTAGCAAAGGAGAAGTAGGCATGCAATGGACACCTTCAGGACCAGACATTCTTGTGCCAGCTAGACTGGCTGAAGCAGAGAACCAGACAGCTCACATGAGACAGATCTGTCCTTGGAACTGATACTCCCACCACCCCCGGAAAGAACTAGGGCTGAGCTAAGAGCCAACTGAGTGTGTGGGAAAGAGCCTTTGCCCAAGTTTGTTGGACAACTTGAGGGGAGGGGTAGCAAGCTAATATTGGCAGGACTGAGAACTTGACCTTAAGCAACACTGGCCTAAATTCGTGAGGCTCAAGGCTGAGGTGCCTATGAGCAGATTTCGGAAGCTGTCCTGTTTTCTGCTACTAACCTGGAATATAACCTTTTAACTTCTCCAATATGGTTCTGTGTGGTCTGTGAGCTATCGCATGGGATTTTGGACCCAGTAAAGCAGTAAGATTGGTGTTGAGATGCGTGGAGAGAGGTGTGGGAGACATGTCTAACTTAATGGGAATTGGTTTTGTGTTGTTGGTTTGTGTTATTGACAGGAACAGTTTCCCTTTGTGAAGTCAGTAAAGGTCAGATATGACCATCTCCACGTGGCCCTTGCTCTTTTTACAAGCCTACAGAGCGGAGTTTAGGGCTGTTGTACATAGGGTCGCTATGAGTCGCAGGCAACTCGACGGCACATAACAACAACAACAACATTTAGTCAAACCTGTTTTGAAAGCAAAAGAATGAAGAACATCACATTTAGGAGAGAAATAACTCCTGAGAGGCAGAGAAAAGAAAGGACATTCAGGTCGCCATGAATGGGGCTTATTTTCTGGATGTTGCTTGAGCATTGGTTTTTCCAGGTATTCACTAGCAACTAAAAGTAAAGCAAAATAAGGCCATTCATTAGACCAGAGAGGAAAATGTGTCTTGAATTGACAGTTTTTATTAATTACATTCCGTACATTTGAAATCCATTAAAAAATGAAGCTGTGGACACAGAAAAACAAATTTTCCTTAATCCCACCACTCAAATGCAGAGAGCAACTCCTCTTAAAAGTCTCAGCTAATGACCTGGAACATGCTTTTATGGATTTCCAATGAAGTGTGAAGTGTTGCACTTCTGTCAACAAACTGTCAAGTGAGCACTGTGCCACTTCCAGCAATTCTGAGGTCAGGGGACTGGTTTGACAAACCTTGGCTGGCAAGGTTGGGAAAGAAACAAAAAGGGTGTCAGCTACGGCTGCTAAGGGACAGATTCAGTTTGTGTATTTTAGAAATCTGACTTCAAAGAATCATTTAAGTTCTAGAGAAAACAAATATGAGTGTTGCAAAGCAAATGTTTATTATAAGCCACAGTGTTTTAGGTCAAATTATAATGCAGGAGTTTTGAATCATTACTTGAATTTTCTCTATAATCATTGTATTCCACATCCAAACATAGAAAGACATTTTCATTTAGAAATAATAACATTTTTGTGGTGAAAATATAAAGCTATAACTTACAGTTATAAAATAATTTCCAATACACAGTGGCCCTCCACTGAGTTTCTGAGGCTGTACGTCATAAGACTTCTTGTCAACAGTCTACTGTTGTCAAGAGCCTACTCCTTTGGTGATGACAAGTGTGAGATTGCCCATTTTGCTCCCTCAAAGTCACTGGTAGATTTGAACCATAGGAGACACACTGCTTTGGGAATAGCATTGCAACTCTCTACTGATGATACCATCACAGATCCTCTAATTAGAATTTAGAGCCGAGTTCTCCTAAGTTAGCAAATATGTGATGTCCATCATCTTGGGGCAATGCTTCATAGGAAAACACTATCATAGAGTGAGGAAAAACCTCTATACCGTAAGTCTCTGCCATGCCTCTAATAATGGAGCTCTGATGGCTTCGTGGTAAGTAGTTTGAATACACCAACTACGGGAGAAAAATGAGTAATCAACTTGGGTGCAATTTTCAGATTCTGAAAACTATGACTAGGGTCTGACTCAGTGGCACTAAACATTTCTCTCTGACCTTGCACCTTTTCCAGCATGATGTCTTTTTCTAACTACTGGTTCCTTCTGATAACATGTCCAAAGTACATAAAACTTAGTTTCAACATTCTTGCATCTAAGGAACATCCTGGATGCACTTACCTCAAGACAGACTTGTTGTTCCTTTTGGCAGTCCATGGGATATTCAGGCTTCTTCTCCAGTGCCACAACTCAAAGGCATCAATTCTTCTGTCATCCTTATTCATTGTCCAACTTCCAGATGCACAAAAAGCAATTGAAAATACAATGCCTTGGATCAAACACACCTTGGTCTTTAAATTGATGTTGTTTTTATTTATATACAGTCAACTCAGTGGCATTGGGTTTGTTTTATTGGTTTTACAGTACCTGCACAATGGTTTTATCATTTACCATGATCACTGAATTTAGAATCAGTTCCCACTTATATACCACACAGGTTTTGATTGATGTGAAAAAGAGTGTAAGGAGCATGAGGACAGCCAAGTCTGACTTCTACTAATTTCACAAAGGGGAACCAACCCTGTCAATAACATCCACAATACAAAACTAATTCCTATAAGGCCAGACATGGTCCCCACACTCCTGCAGCTACTACTATTAATTCCAACGCCAATCTTACTGCTCTACTGACTCCAAAATCCACTGTAATGACTACACAGACTTTACAGAACTATACTCATGGTAATGGGATTTATTAGGGAAGTTAACAGGCTATAGTTTAGATTAGCAGTGAGATATGATCCCTCAGTACGGACAGTCTTCTCAAGTGTGGTTGCAGACCCTTTGACCTTCAACATGATAGCTGAGGTCAGTGTTATGAAATTCCTTTAGTCCTACCAGTTATGGTGTCTTCCCTCAGTCCTCCAGCAAGCTTGGGTGAAGGCCTCTGGCTCTGGCTCTGTGGGGCAGCAATCCCAAATCAGCTCTGTCTCATCTCAGTTTGGTAGAACTGGGGCAATCGGGGTGGGTGTGTCAGAGACAGTGTGATTGGCACAGGATAGAGCAGGGTTTAGGGCTGTTGTACATAGGGTCGCTATGAGTAGCAAACGACTCGACGGCACATAACAACAACATCTCAGTTTCTGGTTCTCTGCTGAGGATATTTTTCCTGTGATGTAAATCCTGGTCTAGTGGACACAGGAATCTCTAGCCCCAAAGGATGTGCTGCTTCTTCCCTATTGGTGCTGAGATTCGCAATTTCTACTGCTGAATCTGTTCCAGTTTAATGGCAAGACTAACCAACCCCCTTGCAGATAGACTAACAAACCCTATTTGCATGTTCCCACTCATCCCAATTGTAAAGTCAAAATCAATGCTAGGAAAGCTATTTTGAACAAGAAGCCCTTGACACCACAGCTGATTTTTTAAATGAGATTGTAAAGTTTTACTTCCCCTGGTTTTTCTTAGTCTGAAAATATAAAACCTGTTCAGCAGTATAAACTACTCACCCTTCACTGACAGACTATATCTGAAGTGCCCAGAAATCTAACCTGGGTCTCCTATGTGAAAGGCATGACTTCTCCAGGACCACAATGTTTTAAGTGTTCTGCTACTAACCAAAATCTCAAAGCAATATCTGATGATCCTCTTCCAACAAAACAATCCTTGAAAACTCTATGGGCATAGTTCTACTATGTTCACACTTACGTGTGCCATGAGTAGAAATCAATTTACTGCTAACTGATACTTCTGATAGAAATCATAAAATCGTATCTGATGTGTTTGATATCAAATCCCTAATCTGGAAAGCAAATCCACAATTACAACATAGTTCTCGTGAGGGAACAAAAGATATATTCCATTTTGCAAAACCTTGTTTTATGATGCTCCAATTTATATGGTGGTTTCTAGAAAAATTTAATGGCAAAAAAAAAGAGGGCTTCCAGTCACTGAAATATCAGTCAATGGAGAGTAGGTAAATTATACACGTGGGCTTCACATTACCTTATGGATGTTTTATTAAAAAAAAAAAAAGGTGCTTTTGAAACAAAATCTTGCCCCCATTACTTCACATTATCATTTCAAAAGCACTTTATCTTTCTTTCTGCTTGATCAGCCTTTGAGGGTGGCACTCCCAAAATGTCAGTTTAAAATTTCTCTGCCCTTCAGCCTCGCTGACAAGTAAGTTAATGATCTGTAAATAAATCTTTAAATGTCCTGGGGAAGCTGCCACATTTAAAGGAACTCTATTTAGAAACAGAAGACATCTTATGAGATGCAAACACTGGTTGGTTATTAAATTCGCCTGAAGTCCTCCCTGGGCTTCATGGAGGCCAGTGGGCCTGTTCAGGACAGGGGGTCTGGAATGTTTGCTGTTTCCTCTTATTGTCTTTCAGGATCGACAAGGAAAGATGCATCCCAGTAAATCTTTATCTCCTGTTTCTTCAAGAGGAGTAGGAAGGAGATTTAAAATAGTTAAGTCTGGCAGCTTAATCTCGGTTGGCTGTTTTTGCCAGCAATCTGGAAAATGTGTTTTTCAAGGATAAGAAGTTTGGGCCCTGGGCCAAAGCTCACGTCTGTCATCAGCAGAAAGATAAACGATGCCTTTAACCTGCGGCTATGCTCTGTTTACCTTAGTGCTTCAATGTGAACACGATGCTTTCCACAGGCCCACCTCTGGGCATAGTTGAGCCTTCCTTCTTCCCAAACAAAACCCTCCTGAGTCTACACCCAAGAGGCTGGGTGAGCCCTGGCAAGGCTTGAAGCTTCATACTCACATCAGTTTCTCCATAGGTACTTAGTCTTTTCATGTTCCTAAGAAATCCAAGAAAGGAGCTTGGCCCAATCTTGCTCTTGAATGCCCGCAACAATTAGGTTGAAAGAAGGTGTACAAGTAAGTGGCAAGGGCCCTGTGCTTTCCAATCTCTCATTATGGGAGGTCACAAGGGCCAAGACTGTCCAGCAGGACCTAGTATTTATTCATAATGCATTCAAGCATATCTCTGCTAAGGCAGGGCTGCTCCCTGCTCTGAGATCTGCTAACCCACGCTTCCTGTTTCCTGTAGAACTTACTGCAGTGGCACTGAAGCCATCAGGGATCAGAGCCGAGAATTAAGGAGAGAAAAAAAGGTTATGCATCTTAGCAACATGGATGTGATCCCTTTTCTCTCCTGCCTCCTCAGGAAAGCTAGCTACTAAGAGGTAGAAAAGCAGGTGCTGTGCACCCTTTCAGGAACTGCACAAATGCACAAAGCCAATGTTTCACGGGAGACTGGGCGTCCCTCCCTCTAGCTTCCCATCTTTCTCCAAACTTCTGACTTCCTCCTTCAGAGCAGGCTGCTACAGAACTGGGCAAAGTGGACAGCATAGCACAGAGCTGTGAGGAAAAAAACTGATCAAGAGAAGGATGAGTTAACCGTTCAGCCCTGATTCCTGAGGCTCACTTCTGAAGCTAGGGGACAAATGTCTAGGGCAGCAGCTGCAGGTGGGGCACGAGAGCACAGGGGGCTACAGACCAACATGGCGCACTGGTTAGCAGTTGCTCCCTATGGCCAGAGGAGAACCACACTCCACAGGGATTTCGATGGCTGATTTTTCAGATTCCCAAACCTTCCTTCCAAAGCCTTCCAGGTGGACTCGAATTGCCAACCATTTAATAGCAAATAGCAGCAGGAAGCATTAGCTATTTGCACCACCTGGGAACTCACAACATAGCATAATCTACCCCGTTTCCACTCAGAGGTTTGGAAAGGAAAGATTGGTTTTCTTTTTTAACTTGTAAGTTTCTGCCAAACGTTGCTTTTTATTTTAAGAAAAGCTTCCCCTCCACTTCCCTGGATCTGAGTCCAGCTAAACCCACACACAGTTTGTGTTTAAGAAGCAACGACCCAAAATAGTGCTGTCCGTTGGTACTCAGTCTTCCAGCATGTGTCCACTTCATCCCTAGCTCTGCAAGCACTTGCTGAGCGGCGGCTGGGCGCCAGATGGGAAAGGTAAGGAAGGAGGAAGCTTGCTCATAGGTGCTTACAGCTAAAAGGCAGAGCTCTGATAGGGACCAGCAGGGGAGATTGGGGACCTTAGAGGAAGGGCCTTCAATTCAGGGGTGAAACTGTTGTTGATTCCAACTCACATCAATCTCACGTGTACATAGAACCTCACTTCATAAGGTTTTTAAAGCTATACTTTTTTTCAGAAGCAAATCAGATCTTCTGGGGTACTTCCAGGTTCCATCTCTGCTGAATTGTTACATATGCCCCAGGATAGGCCTCCTTCCATCATGGGACCTCCATTTCCTTGCCTGCCAAGGAAAGACGTAGGAAGGATCATTTCTTGCTCACTTAATATGACATTGATGCTCTTAAAAGATAGAGCCTTGGGGCAGTACAGGTGGTGTTTTGGGGGCTAAGATGTGCCAGGCTCATCCTGACTTTGAGAACCAAAGAGGAATTGCTGGCCCCAGCCAGGATTTCATCAATGCCTTGCACATGGGAGTAGTCTGTTGGCAGCAGGGGTTGGAAATCATGCCAATTGGGCGTGGGGAGCAGGCCTGGTGGAATTCAGGGCATGTTCTCACCAGAGGAACTACAGTGGCTTCTGAAAGGGCCAAAGGTGCTGAAGATTTGCCCTTTCATTTGTTTTGTTCCAACTTGATGAGCACCCCAACCAACCACAGCAAGGAGGACCTGCCCCCAACAACCCTACAGGTCTCTATTCCCATTTACTATGTGGCAGTAGCCTTGAGCTTATGTGGTGATGTTGTATCCTGTTGAATCAGTACTGACCGATTGCTGACTTTCCGGTGGGTTTTCAGAGGCAGTTTAATCACACAGAAAGCGATTGCTCATCCTTTTCCCACAGAGCAGCTTGTGGATTTGAACCATGTGTCTTTGGAATTACAGTGCAGCTTCTTACCCCTAAGCCACCAGAGTGCCATGATCTATAGGGAATTGCTCATTCTCCTTCATGACTAAAAACCACAAAACACACAACAGACAAAGAAACACGATCTTGTGTAAATATGAAACTTAAGAGACTCCTCAGAAATGCATGTGTCCTTTTACCATCTGCAGTACTATTTCCATGGCAAATATTGAAGTTCTTCTGATGAATTCCTATTCATCTGTCAAAATTTAACCTCAACAGCTTTGTTCATACTCAGTGAACTTACCTCTCCTATTTATTTCAAGAGCATAGCCTTGAAATGAGTTGGTTTTTTTTTTTAAAAGACAGCCTTTTGTTGTTTTACCAGCACAAGACACTGTAGCCTGTGCCACTGGCATTGCCCATAGACTTTACTTTTCAGATTCATGGGACAACTGAGAAGATAGTATCAAGAGATTCCATACACTCTGAAACACTTCCCTCATCATTGCCATCCTATGTTCGTTACATCTTACATGCCATATGTACTTGTTGCAATTACTAAACCAATATGGATATTATTGATGCTAAAGAGCAATATTGTTATTGTTATGAACAATGGAGTCAAGCCAACTCATAGCGACCCTGTCTGTGCACAATAGCTTTGAACCCTGATCTATCCTGAGCCAGTCTCTCTGACTCTGATGCACCTACCCTCATGACTCCAGTTATTGTGCCAATCTATCTCAGCTAGGATCTTCCTCTCTTGTGCTGTCCTCCACAAGCCTGATGTACTTCTCCAAGGATTGGTCTCTCCTGGCAACAAGCCTAAAGTATGTGAGACAAAGCTTCAAAACTCTTGCCTCCAAGAAGCAATTTGGTTTCATCCTCTCCAGGACCAACTTGTTTATTCTCTTAGCAGTCCATGGTATGTTCAATACTCCATAATACTCTCCAGCTCCACAACTCAAAGGCATCAATTCTTCTTCTGTCATGTTTGGTCATTGTTCAGCTCCCTGATGCACAGCATGTAATAGTGAAGACCGTGGCCAGTATCAGGTGCACCTTAGTCTCTGGACTGACATTGTTGCTCTTCAGCACTCTGGAAAGGCACCTGACAGCAGATTTTCCTAATGAAATTTGTCCTTTGAATTTTCTGACCACTGATGCCAAGAGTGTTTATTATGGAACCAAGCAAGCCGAAATTATTAACAATTTCAATCTCTTCATCTATCATGGTGCTGCCAATAGATCTAGTGGTGAGAATCTTTACTTATTTGAAGTTGTAATTTAAAGATTAAGATGCATTTGATCCAGGCCATATTTTTTTTCCAGTTGCGTGAGAGCTGAACGATGAATAAGGATGACAGAAGAAGAATCATTGCCTTTGAATTGTGGTGTTGAAGAAGAGTACTGAATATTCTATGGACTGCCAAAAAAGAAAAATAGCTATGTCTTAGAGAAAGTGCAGCCAGAGTGTTCCTTAATGGCAAGGATGATGAAACTTCATCTCACATACGTTGGGCATGTTATTAGAAAAGGCTATTCCTTGGAAAGGGACATCATGCTTAGAAAAGCGGAAGGTCAGCAGAGAAGAGGAAGACCCTGTGGGAGAGGGATTGGCCCAGCTTCTGTGGCAATGGCTCAAGTGACGGAAGATGATAAGGATGGTACAAGAAAGGACAGCGTTCAGATCTCTTGTTCATAGGGTTGCCGTGAGTTGTACATGACTTGAAGGCATCTAACAGCATAAACAGTAACAACACTGACATTATTAACTGAACTTCATGCTCTAATCAGATTTCCTTGGTGTTTATCTCATGCCTTTTTTAAAGTCTCAAGATCCCAGCCAGGATGTTATTGTCAGGTACCACTGAGGCAATTTTGACTCATAGCAATATGATAATACAACATAATTGTACAAAAGAAACTTTACCTGCTCTGGCCCCTTTCTCACAATTGTTGTGTGTCTGAGCCTATTTCTGGTCACTGCCGGAGGTCGCCCTGGACGTGGGCAGGTCCAAGAAGCGCTGCACAGGAACGTAGTTCCTAATGATTCAGGATAAAGGCATGGTTCTTCAGGTGTTTCTGCTGTTGTGGACTGAGGGGATTTGAGAAACACACCTTGATCTTGAGCAAGTATTTTGAGGCTAAAACCTTTTACATACTTCCCAAGGACTAAGATGGGGAAGAGTTAGGACCAGGGGGTAGGATGGGTCCTAGTGCTGACTGAATTGTGTCCCCAAAAAGATATGTTGAAGTTCTTACTCTTGTTCTGTTGAATGTGACCTTGTTTGCGAAAACAGATTTTCTTGGCAGATGTTATCAGTTAATGAAGTCAGAGCAGGGGAAGGAACTTTGCTGGTGCAGTCTATAGGGAGTTGAGCTGCTAACCTGGAGACTGAGACCCCAGGATTTGGATCGAGCAGAGATTTTACAGGAGAAAGCTGGGTACTCTCTTCTGGTGTGATTTACAGTCTTAAAAACCCAATGGTGGGCCAACTATAAGTTCTTTCCAACTGGACAGCAATGGGAGTTTAAAATCAGAGAATAGGTTCTGTTTCTGATCTCTTCTAAGTGAGATTCTAGAAGAGACACAGAGTCACACACAAAGAGGGGAAATACCATATGATAATCTAACTACAAGCAGTAAAATAATGCCAGCCGACACCAGAAGCTGAAAGAGAGCTGATCAGGAGAGATCATAGCCCTGCTAATGCTCTGAATTTAGAACTCATTGCTATGAAATTGGAACCAATTCATAGGCCACACTCCAGTGAGTTTTATGAGGCTCTACATCACACAGGAGGACGTTGCCCTTCCTTCTCCCTTGCAGCCACTGGTGGATTTGAACTGCCAGAGAAGTATCACCTTGGGTTAGCAGCACAACTCCTTAGGGACTATACCACTACTGTGTACTGTGAGTTGGAACCGACTTGTAGCTGACAGGTTTTCAGATGCAGTAATCACATGACAGGGAATTGCCCATGCTTCTCCCACAGAGCAGCTGGTGGATTCAAGCCCAGGGCCTTTGTGATTGCAGCACTGCTTCTTACCACTAAGCCGCCAGAGCTCCCTGTTTTGTGACTACAGCCCTCGGAAACTAAGCCAAGTGCATGTACCGGGGCACTGAGCTAACTGTGGCATGGGGCCTCAAATTAAAGAGAAGGTTGTCTTATATCACAAATGGAAGATATTTTTATTTCCATCAACCCATAGTGGTAAGAAGTTGTATTGTTAACCATCAGGTATGAGGTTTGAATCCACCAGCTGCTCCATGGAAGAAAGACGGGCAATCTCTTCCCATGTGATTAAAAAAGCCCACTGGAGGGTCAGCTATGAGTTGGTTCCAACTCAAGGGCACAGCACAGCAGCAACATCCCTATACTGTATTCTTTGCTGGGATTGTAATGAACTTGGTAATGTAATTGTGTTATGTTTTTCATATCCTTGCTTCTTAATGATTATTTGGCATTCTCAGGAACACCATTTTCTAATACCTGCCCCCTCACCAGAAATTTCCAATCTTCAGGAAGCTCCACTAATAAATAAATGCTCAGAGTCTAAATGTTAGCCTCCTTCTCTGGCATTCCAGATTTCCAAAGAGAAAGAAGATTCCTATCTACTGGTACTTTCTAGGCCCCTGTCAAGGAGCATAAGAAGTCCCATAGATTTCTCACTTCCCCTAAGGGAGACCTGGTTTGATTCCCAGCCAACTGCAGGGCCGCCACCCTGTTGGCTGAGGGGTGTGTGTTGCTGTGATGTTCAACAGTTTCCACTGGAGCGTTCAGACTTAGATGGCCTGAGAAGAAAAGCCTTGGACCTTTGCTTCTGAAAATCAGCCAGTGAAAACCCTCTGGATCATAGCTGCAGCCAGTCAGATGGTTGGCACATGAATGGGCAACATTTTCTTCCACTGTGTGTGGGTTTTCCAACACATGGCAGTTAGCATGTACCAACTACTATGTGAAAGGAAGTTGCATCCATTTCCTCATTTAATCTTTATAGCACCACACGGAGTTTGGTATTACTATCTCCTTAGACAGATGAGGAAACAAAAGGGCAGAGGTTAATTAGCTTGCCACTCAGCACAGCCAGAAAGGGATCTCAGCTGTTTGGCACTTGACTCCAGCACTCTGCCCCTTAGCGAGTGTGTATGTCTAACCTTAGCCTAGATCTCACTGTCCCTCGTCTAAGTGGGTCACATGTTCTAAAGCTCCAGTTTAGGTCTTTCAAGTCTTTCATAAAATTGTGAAATTGCACTTTCTTTTGCCAATTTGTTGTTGTTGTGTACCCTGGAGTCAGAACCAACTCATAGCAGGAGAGATTGCCTGTCTTTCTCCTGAGAAGCATATGGCGGATGAGAACCACGTGCCTTAGGGTTAACAGTGCCACTTCTTACCACTAGACCACAAGCACTCCTTGCCACATTAGTAGGTGGGAAATAATGGTAGGTCTTGAGGCTAATTAACATTAACCCAGAATCACAGATGGCCCGATGTTAATGGGGACTCAAAAAGACAAGGTAATAATAGCTTATATCAATAGTAATTAATCATATATAATACAGTGTATATGAATGATTGTATGAAACACAAGGTAAGTAAAAGATTGTGTGAAACACAAATGTACATGAATGAAGGATGATGTAAATGAATTCTTGTATGTAAATAAATTTTTTTAAAAGTTAAAAAAAAAAGAATTTAGGATGACACCCTTATGCAGTGGTTGCTTCCAGAAACCTGGAGCCCAAATGGGAATGACTTAGGGGCGTGGGAATGGCCAGTGCTAGCCACGTGGGCACCTCTCTCACACAATTCAGTTCTCATGAGGTGCCAGCCCAAGAAGGCAAGGCTGAGTGACGCAATTTGTTCATGAGGGAACATGGTGCCCGAGGGCCCAGGGGAGCTGTGCGTGACCCACTTGTCTCTGTGAGAAGGAGCTGGGCTCACAGCGCAGCTCATGACTCCTGCTGGTCACTTGCTGACAAGCACGTCTAGAAGCTGTAGTCTCACCGTGGGCGGCTCACCAGAGCTTCTGCCACACCAACTCCCTGCACTGTGTCCTCTGATATCAGAGCCTGTCCAATTTCATGCTTCCTCATTTCTGAAGATAGTGAATCAGTCTCCCCTCCTGTTTGACTAGAAAAAGAACTTATTTAGATAAAAGCCTCCAGGGAAACAGTCACAGAAAATCACTTAAGAAAACAAAAGTCTTGTAAACAAATATTCCATGTGTGCTGTGTGGGACGATTCACAGTCCGCATGGTGCATTCTGAGGAAGAGAGAAGCCTTCCAGAAGAGAGAGCAAATGTTTTACAGATCTTTCTAGAAACAAACCACACTCACCCCAGGGTTCTGGATTTCAAATGTGAATGGCAAACTCCAGAGGCAGAGGAAGGCCCCCTGGGAACAAGAGAAAGCTTTTCTTTCCCTTAGTCCCACTTCATATTGTCTGAGGCAAAGTTGTCTCCAACTTACTGTCAGACTGCACCCGCTCTAAGGGCGTTCAGCACACCATGCCTGATGGAACCCCCTCTGAGACACTCCAGCTGAAGCCCTCCCGTCCAGTGAGGCCACTAGGGCTTAAGACTGAGAGGCGAGAACCTCATGAAGACAGAAGGACCCCATGAAGAGAGTGGAAGCAGGTTGCAGCTCCACAGGAGTAAGGCCACCCCCACAGAAAAGAGGGCTCCAGAAAGCCTCACCCTCCAGTCAACCCCAACCATGGGTGATGCACCCTTGTGCAAGCTCCTGGCTCCTGGCAGCCCAGAGCAATTTTCTCTTTTACAAAAAAGGAAAAGGAGGGGGAAAGCTATGAATGCTGGCTTGGTTCCCAGAGAGGAGGCTGCAGGGAAAACGGAAGACAGCTGCTCACCCCAGGCAGTGGGCTGGGCGGGAGCAGGTCATGCAGAGGAGGAAAAGGGGACACTCCAGACTCTGGCCTCTTAGACCTGCACCCTCACACTGTACAACCGCCCTCCACCCCACCCCTTCAAGGCCAGCTTAAGTGTGGTGGGGGAGGAGGGAGCATTGTGCTTAGTCCTAGTTGAACTTCTAACTAGCTTTTTGCATGAGTGCAAATCATTTACTCCTGCCCCATCTCAAAATCTCTCCACCGCTCATCCCCTCAGAGTCCAAAAGGATCCTCCAGCCACTGAGGAGTTTGGATGAGAAAGTCCTTCTAACCCTGAGAGCCTTTCCTTCCATGCAGAACCACTCCCAGGCCATTGCAATCCTTATGGTTCTCACATCAGATTTCCTATTGAACTGTCACCAGACAGTATAAGAGATCATGTTTCAAATAGGTATCAATTCCCCTCGAGTCCAGGGCCTGGTCTCTCATGCATTTCATCTTCACAATAACTCTGGGATGTTCCAGGTGCTTGCTTTTGTCATTAGGTGCCATCCAGTCTATTATAATTCATAGGGACCCTATGACCAATAGATCAAGACCATGCCCTGTCCCGTGCCACCCTCACAGATCTCAGCCATGCTCAAGCTCATTGCTGCGGTCACTGTATCGGTCCTTCTCCTTAAGGATCGTCCTCGCTTTCTCTCACTCTCAACTCCACCAACATGATGTCTTCCTCCAAAAACTGATCCCTCCTGACAACCTGTCAAAAATATGTGATAGTGTCATGACCCTTCCTCCAAGGAGTACCTGGTTGTGCTTCCTCCAAGACAGATTCGTTTGTTCTTTTAGAAGGCTATGTTGTGGTCACCGGAGTTGTGTACCTTTGATTTAGAACTAACCCATAGTTCACCCTCCAACGGGCTGCAATCGCAAAGGCACATGGTTTGAATCCACCCGCTGCTCTACAGGAAGAAGATGGACAATCTCCTCCCATGCAATTTATTGTCTCTGAAAGCCCACTGGAGGGTCAGCTATGGGTCAGTTCCAACTTGATGGTACACAACACCAACAAATGGCACAGGAAGAGCTTGCCCATCTTTCGCCAGAGTAGCAGCTGGTGGATTAAAATAATGTGCCAGTGCTCTTCACCAACACCACAATTCGAAGCCATCACTTCTTAATTCTCCTTCTTCCCTGTCCAGCTTTTACATGCATATGAAGCAACTGAAGAGTACCATAGCTTGACTTGGGCACACCTTGATCTTCAGGCTGACATCCTTGCTCTTTGGTCCTTTAAAGAGGTCTTTGTTAGCTGCCAGCTGATCAGCCCATGACGCCTGGTGACCCCGTGGGCATGGAACAAATGCTGCTCGGTGCTCTACCAGTCCCGTGATTATTTGTGGAAGGACCACTGTGATTGCCGCTGACTGATCTTCAGAACTAAATCACCAGCCCGTTCTTGCAAGTCCATCTTCATCTGGAAGCTTCAGTGAAACCTGTTCAGCATCATGTTGTTGTTGTTGTTAGGTGCTGTTGGGTTGACTATGATCCACAGTGACCTTATGAAGAACAGATCTGAACCCCGTCCTATCCTGTACCATCCTCACACTTCCTGACACACTAGAGCCCATTGCGGCTGTGTCAGTCCACCTGATCAAGTCTTCCTTTCCTTTGCTGACCCTCTGCCTTTCCAAGCATCATGTCCCTCTCCAAAGAATAGTCCCTCCTAGCAACATACCTGAAATATGTGAGGCAAAGCTTTATCATCTTCGACTCCAAAGAGCACTCTGGCTGCACCCTCTCCAAGACTTATCTGTTCTCTTAGCCCTCCAAGGGATGGTCCGAGCTCTTCTCCAACACCACAGCTCAAAGACATCAATTCTTCTACTGTCATGCTCTCTCCAAGGCTCTGTCATGCTCTCTCCAAGGCTCCTCCCACCCATGTGGCCTCCCCTCAACACCCAGGGTGCCCCGCTTCTCACCTGTTGGGGTGGGTGGAGGATAGGGTGGGACAGTCACCATGGATGGAGACCTTTCATGGACAATTAACCTTTGTTTTCTCATGGATTAATTAGTTTTACATTTGATTTTGGATTCCATATCATTGCAACATGTAAAATGGCGGGGAGGGGGGCAGAGCTGTACATTGGCTGGGATCAAACTTGGGACCCCTGCATGGAAGGCAAGCATAGGTACTGTGGAGGTATTTAAAGACAGAGCAAAGCACACAACAGCAAAAAAAGTTGCTGATGAGTCAGCTCCTACTCATGGTGCCCTCATAGGTTGCAGAGGAGAGCTGGCTTTCACAGGGGTTTTCAGGCTGTGGCCGTTCAGTAGCAATTGCCAGACCTTTCTTCTGAGGCACACCTTGAGTGGGTTTGACTTGCCAGCCTTTCAGTTAACAGTTGGGTGTGTGACTATTTGTACCACCCAGGGAATGCTCTGGAGACTTGTTCTTATGTGCGTTGAGTCATAATCAACTCATAGCTGATCCTCCAGCGGGTTTTCAGAGGCTTTAATCTCACATGAGAAGATTGCTCATCTTCCTCCTGTGGAGCAGCTGATGGATTCAAACCATTCACCTTTGGGATGGTAGCACAACTCCTGACCACGAAGTCACCTAGCAGCTCCCTAAGAGCTATTTACTGGCTACCAAATAATGGGTCCCACCAGGGCCAAAGATTTGGGGTTTAGTAAATCTCAGCTCCCATCTCTGCAGCGTGCCGGGTGTGAGGCTTGGAGACAAACCCTGAACTCCCTAGGGCTCGAGTCACAGTAGCTAATCCTCCACAGAGGGTGAAATGGAACAGCATATGGCAAACGGGAGGTGGCTCAATAAACGAGAGTTCCTTTATTCCAGCAACTGGAATCCTGCTCGTCTTCTCTCTGGAGGGAGTGAGGGAAGACAGTTGAGCCTAGCAGGGCAGGAACCTTGTTGGGTTTAATGTCACATCTGTCACTGCGGAGGCTGAATGGTGTTTCCGCTGGGCTCCACACTTGTCTTGGGGAGAGGCCTTCTGCTATTGCTGTCATCCCAACTGGAATGACATGCACAGCTGGGGCCTGCTGGGAGGTGTTCCCTGCAACCCAATCCCTAAGACATCTGCTCTCCCCAAGGCTCCTCCCACCCATGGGGCCGTCCCTCCACCCAGGGTGCCCCGCTTCTCACCTGTTGGGGTGGGTGGAGGATAGGGTGGGACAGTCACCATGGAAACCTTTCATGGACAAATTAACCTTTGTTTTCTCATGGATTAATGTTTCTGGAACTAAGTGGGGAGTTTTATGCATGTGGCCGATTCTGGTGAGCTAAGGTTTTAACCCCTGGCTGCCCTTGATCTAAATAAGCCCCACAGTTATTTCTTCCAGTGGGACTTCCCACATCACTCCAAAAATGATGGGCATGCCTGTCACTTTATGGATGACAAAGCACACTGGGACGTTCACACACACCCCCCTCCCCACACACTCCCTCTGCCCTCAAAGCAGGTAGACAGGAATGGTGTTCTTAGTCCCAGTTTACTCATAGAGGGTAAGCAACTTACCCAAGGTCACACAGCTCCTTGTTGGAAGTAAGGGAGGGAGAAGGAGGGACGGGGGAGGAGGGGGAACGACTGAGTACCCTGGTATTGCTCTAGTGCTCTGGCTACGACAGCCAGGGAGAAGTGAGTGTCATTGTTTAGCCTCATACATTGATCTCTGGTAAAATATTTTGTGCGCGTGTGGCGCGCGCGCGCGCGCGCGCGCACACACACACACACACACACACACACACACACACACACACGGGCAGGTAGCCTGTTTCATTCCTGGGAACAGCTTTGTGTCGCTATGAGCAGGAAAGGTACAAGGAGAGGACCTTCACTTCATGCTGCAGGCTCCACGGTGGGCAGCCTTGAGGATCCAGCGAGCTGCGTCCAGCTGTGGGTGCTGGAAACGCTGTGACCACTGCAGAACTGTCTGCTCACCACATGCCAGGATCTGCCAGGGACCATCTCACAGCTAATAACAACCCCTCCTGTCCAAGCACAAAGCCAGGCTTTGTTGCTGTGTGAGCCAGCTCCTCCCAGGGCAGGGCTCAGGCCGAGCTGGTCAGGCCAGGCCACTATGGACAATGGAGCCACAGTCGGGTCTGGGCCAGCAGTGGCAGTGTGGAGAGTGGCAAAGAGACACAAATGCCTGGCAGGGGCCATGTCCACACACGCCTTCTGTGAGGGCAGGAGGCGGGCAGGGTGTGACTGAGCAGAGTAAACTGGGCAACTCAAATCCTGTCAAGTCTGGCCAGCACCCAGATCTGCTACACCGACACCTGCCTGGGCCTGATTTTCCTGTTCTCACTCTCACTCCTCTGCCAGAAGGCACTTGATGCGTATTCAATCACTCTGGACTCTGAGCTCGAGTCTGGAGGACATTCCTAGGCAGCAAACTGAAGAGAAGCTTAGAGGAGGCCTTTAAAGGAACCAGAATCCCTCAGCCTTTTCTTTCTGTGTGTCTGTGGGGGTGGGGTGGGGGTGGTGGGGGTGGTTAGGAGTGGTGTTTGAGAGGATGGTTTTCAAAAAGTGCTGGGGAACCATAAAGAGTCCTGTTGGCCACAGTGCATGATGTGTTGGTCGGCTAACTGAAAGCTCAGTGGTTCAAGTCCACTTTGAGGGAGAAAGATGGGAAATCTCAGTCTCTTTGCATAAAGACTCAGCCTAAGAAACTTAATGGAGGGTTACTAGGAGTCGGACTCAGTGGCTGTTTTGGGAGGAAGGCGAGACCATGACAGTAGGTCTCTCTACCTTAGCTGGGTTAGTTGAAGGCCAACTCTCAGAGCAGAAGGAAGGGGAGTCAGCCAAGCTGACAGAGGAGAAAAGTGACACCAGGGAACATGGTACTTAATTGGTTTTTAAAAATACCAGTACCCAATCAAGCGCTATCAGGGACTTCCTTTTTAGACTATGTGGAATTAGAGTTTTGCATCTTTCCCTATCAGAGGTGCTGACTTGGTCTCTGTCTGCGGTTCCACTCGAAGCCCCCTGGGCTTAGTTAGGTCTCACTTCTGCCTTCATGGTTGGCCTTCCACCATCCGCTTCCTGTCCACACACAGGTCCCTGCTTCATGTACCCACTGCAAGATGTCTGCACACCAGGGTCTCCTCCTTCCTCTCACCACAGACCATAGTCCCAACTTTAAATATAAAAATTCCTCTTGAAACTCAGAATATTTCACAGACCCACCCAGTTATATACTTATAAAGCACTCAGTGAGTGAGAAACAATATGTAATGATAAAAAAAAATGACTATGAACTCAGTAATGACATTAAATGAAGCTACATTTTACTTATGGAGGGTGAGTCCATACAAACTTTGGGAAACAGCAGTGCATCTATATTGACAGTGTGTTAATTTATTCCATGTGAGTGTGAATTTGCTATCACTCACAAATGCCCTCAGTCCTGGAAGTGGGACTCCTGGTCCCAGAAGTGGGACACTTTTTAGGGCCCCCAGACTAGGGCTTCTGGTAATAACATGATATATGCTGCCTGCCTCTGCTAAGAAAGTTCTTGTCAGTTCTGGCCTTGGCTGGAGATCCGTTTGGTGTCAGAAGTTCTTTACCCTTTATGGATTATAGACCCCATTGAAGTCAAAGCTTTAGAAGATAGGAGGTCTTGTAAGAGTCCATAGTTTATTATTTCCTTAGAGACTGTTGGACTCAACTCTCTGCAGTGACTTGTGGGGCAGAAGAATGTGTCTTCTCTACAAGAGCCAGTGTGTGTGGTCAAAGGTGACTGAAGGATATCATGGCGCCACCTTGTGCTGCTGTGCTGAAACAGCACCTTCTCCAGGGTGAACTCAAGTCCCACAGGTTCCCTTCCCCCATCCCAAATCAGCTTCGTTTCTTACCTTTCTACACCTTGCCCTCATTGATTTAGCCGCACCAGGCTCCTGACAGTCCTACTCCAGGGCCTTTGCACTGGCTGTTCCCACTGCACTGGCTGTTCCCACTGCCTGGAGGTCTTGCTTTGAAGACACATAATGCAAGTGCAGATTGTACATTGCTGTTAAGAAACAAAACATAGGAAAATTTATATGAAGGTATTTTTCATTTTATTTGACTTACAGTGAAAAGAAAAAGATGTCATTATTAAAATTTTTTGTACCTTTACAGTGACTTTGGGGAGATTTTAGTAGACATTATGTTTTTTTTAGGGTGCCATTGAGTTGACTATGATTCGTAGAGACTCTTGGAATAACAGAACAGAACTGTTCCCTACCCTGTGCCGTCTTCATGATCTCTGACAGGCTCACGTTTTACTCAGTGTCGATCTATCTCCCTGAGATTCTCCTCCCTTTTGCTGACTCTCTACTTTTCCCAGCCTGAAAGCCTTTTTCCAGGGACCGATCTAGTCTAAAAACATGTCCAAAGTCTGTGAGATGAAGTTTCTTGCCTCTAAGGAGCACTCTGGTTGTACTTTCTCCAAGACAAACTTGGCCAATCTCTCAGCAGTCCGTGGGTTATTCAGTGCTCTTTTCTACTACCATAATTCAAAGGCATCTGTGTTTTTATTTATTGCCCAATTTTCAGACACATAAGAAGTAACTCAAAGGCCATGTCTTGGATTGGGCACACCTTACTCTTTAAACTGACACGACTTTAAACTGAAACTATGGCTCTTGAGCAATTTGGAGAGGTCCTTAACGGCAGATTTTCCCAACGCAACATGGTTTTCTGATTTATTGAGTACTGCTACCATGAGTGTTGACTGTGGATGCAAGTGGTGAGGATTTTTCACTCTCTTTATGTCGAGATATAATCCATATTAAAGGCCGTAGCTTTTGCAACAAGTGCTTCAAGTTTTTTCCATGTTCTGTAAGCAAGGCTGTTTCATTTGCATAATGCAGTCTGTTGGTCAGTCTCCCTCCAGTCCTGAGGTCAGATTTTTCTTCGAGAAGTCTATTGAATTATTTGCTTAGCATACAAATTGAATAGGTGTGAAGAAATGATGTAACTCTGAAGCCCATCTTTCCTGATTTTAAGCCATGCAGTGTTTCTTTGTTTGAACAACAGCTGCTTAGTCTGTGTATATGTTTCTTATGAGCACAATTAAGTGTTCTGGGATTTCTATTCTTCTCAATGTCAGCCATAGTTTACAATTCTCAAAGTCAAATGCCTTTGGGTAGCCAATTCAACACAAATAGACATCTTTCTGATAGTCTCTGTTCTGGGCCAAGATCTATCTGATATGAACAATGATATACCTCCTTCTACAACCTCTTCTGAATTCATCTTGATATTCTAGAAATTCCCTGCAGTGTACTGTTCCAGTCATTCAAAAAATAATCTCCAGCAAGATTTTACTTGCATGTGATATTGAAGATATTGCCTGGCACTTTCCACACCCTCTTGGGTCACCTTCTTTTGGAATGGGGACAAATATGGATCTCTTCTAGTCAGTTGGCCAAGTAGCTGTCCTCTAAATTTCTTGGCATAGATCAGTGAGCATGTTTGTTGAAACATGTCATCTGGTATTACATCAATTTCTGGGGCTTTCTTTTTGCCAATGCCTTCAGTGCAGCTTGAACATCTTTCTTTATTATCATCGGTCCTTCATTCTAAGCTCCTTTCTGAGTTTAGTGTGTTTGACCCCATCTATACAGAGGGCTCTTGTGGCTTAGTGGTGTGGAGCTGCACTGCCAAACCAAAGGCACACGGTTCAAATCCATCAGGCATAGAGATAAAGGTGGGTAATCTTCTCTTTCCCTGCTATTTATAGCCTCTGATAACCTGCTGGGGGGTCAACTATGAGTCACTTTCTACTCCGCAATACCTAGGACTGTCTTGATTCTTACATCATTCCTCTCTCCCTATACCCTATGGGGTTCTTGGCTGAGGAGAAAACCTGGTCAGGTGCCCCTCAATGATGCACCAGCACATGGGCACCAGAGAGGGATGAAGACCAGGCAGGCCCCACCTCTTCTTGTTCTCCACTCACCAGCCCGTCAGTGCTGTTCACTCAGCTCCTTGCAGACAGAGGGCTGCTGTGTATTAGATGCTCAACAAATGTGTTACAAGGATGACCGACTGAATTCCAGGCAGTGGGGTTGCTTGTGCAAAGACCCTGAGAAGTGAAGGAGCAAAGCGCAGCTGTGGGACGGACAGGAACTCAGAAAGATCCGAAAGGCTGTGGACCCAGCCTTCACTCACCAACACGGTTCACTGAGGGCTCAGTCAGGTTTTCAGACACGGTGCTCCCCCTCATCCCAGGCAGGCACGTGAACTCCGTCCAAACTTTTGCAAGAACTCACATCTGGCATGAAGACTGGGGCATCTTTGTTACAGAGATACCAATTACCTCAAAAGGCCCTGGCTGTGGAAGAATGAGGAATTGTGTTCTCCCAATCCAGAAGGACTTCTCATTTCCATGAGACCTAGAAAGGGCCTTGGGCCAGGGTGGGGAGCTGTTGGAAGGACAGTCCCAGGAGTGTCTGACAGAAGCAGCTGTAGCCCTTCACTTACACCCTCATCAGGTGCAGATGCTGAGGATGCTCCGAAGTGAAGGGGCCACAGGACAATGCAACGCTTAACAACAGCAGTTGGGATGGGAACTAAAACAACCACTTTCAACCAGTTCTACGTGTTTCTCAGAAATTATGGGCTTTCAAATTGAATCAAAGACCTTTGTTAACAACCTACAAGTTACAGTTAGGGTACCACATCAAAGGCGGGGTTACCACCTCGGGGCGGGGTCACAACATGAGGGCGTTGCTAGGACAGGGGGTGGGAAGATGAAGCTACAGCATCAGCAGGGTGTGTGTGTGTGTGTGTGTGTGTGTGTGTGTGTGTTACTGTGGGGGCGTGGCTACTGAGAAGAGGTGGGGCCTTCACATGTGCTGGCGGATGTCTCACCCTCTAGGAGAACATGATGGAGCCAGGGCCCCGGCTTCCCTCACAAGGAAAGGCAGTAAAGGACTGTGGAGTAGAAACCTCAGCTGCAGACACATCAAGCTTTCTGTCTCCTTTGAGCAGGACTGAAGTGTCAGCATCTCAAAGCCTGGGGAGAGCGACAGGCTCAAGGACCTTCCCACAGAGACTCAAAACCCCTTTCTTGTCCAGCTGCCACAGAGGGAGGGAGCGGGTTTCTGGGTGCCAGGTGGTTTCAGGAGAAAAGGAGGCAGAGGCCTGGAGAACAGAGAGGAAGGAAGGGGGCGTGACAAGTGGCAGGTCTGGAAGCTCATCCGCCCCAAGCTCTTCAGCACTGAGACTCCCTCCTCAAGGAAGTGTCTTCTCAGCCCCCTAAAAGAAGCCCCCTCCCACTGGAGCCTCTATAACCGACATTTGCACGGCCCACCTGGAAAACTGATGGCTGATTTGTCTCCTTTTGAAAGATCTCTTTTCTCAGCCACAGGAAAACAAGTTTCAAAGTTGATTGGGAAGGGGGGTGGGGCTCAGACATGGAAAGAATGAGGAGGGAACAGATGGTGCCTGCTAAAGCAACCAGATTTTTCCCCCCAGTTAATCTGGGAATGACCTAATTTACATAGCATTTGCATAAATTTCCATTTCAAGTTAAAGCTGTCCTAACTTCAAGTGTACAGGAGAAAATAAATGAGATCAGGCAATCTCGTGTAACTGAACTCCAACCGCCAGGGCTGACTTCTGTGAAAGCAGGGTAGGGTTTTAATCTCTGGCAGGACAGGCTGGCCCCTCTCCCCACAGCTCCTGTTAGGAGAAGGTTCACTCGGCCCAGAACCTATGAGGGGACAAGGAGGTCCAGCTCTCCATTGTTCCCCTCCTTCCCTTGTGAGGCTTTTTAAGGAACAAGCAAAAAGAGGAAAGGGATGGAAAAAGCAAGAACTCTGCTAAGTCAGAGTGGCCTGGCTGGCATGTCACAGAGCACAGGAAGGGTCAGCATCGGGGCCACGCTCTGCCCTGCGCAGCAGACCTGCCCGTGAGTGAAAGGGGAGGTGTCCTGTTTCACCCCAGCCCTGCCTGCTAGGTGGTGTAGCTCCCCTCGATTATTCTGTCTACCCAATCCCAGCACACATAGTAAATGTGCATATACACCCCATCTGGGGACACTCCCATCCTGGCCAGCCCAGGTACGACCTGGTGCCATGGAGAGCTGGGCTATGCCAGTCATCAGGACACGCTGGGGTGGTCTGTGTCCTTGGAACCGGCCAGGTCAGGGGAAAGCCCAGGTGGGCTCCTGCTCATGAGATGCCCAGTTTCCTCTCTAGTTGTTGGCCTGTTTCAGATCCCAAAGTTTTAGAGGCAGTGAATTCCTAGGGCTGGTGGGAGGAGGTGAGGGCTGGACTTGACGCCATGTACTGATGACCGCTTTGAAGGACATTTCCACCAAAGATGAAGAAAGGCCAGTGGGCCTTGACAGTGCTTGCTTTAAGGACAACTGATGAGTCACAGGTGACACTGAGCGCAGGCCCTCCAAGTGGCCCTCTTGACCTACAGAGCACGTTGTTCCTCTGTTTCCTCAGATCCTTCCGCCCAGAGGACAAATGAATCTAGAAGATGTTGGAGGAAGCTGTCCTTTCTGGCATGATGCTGCTGTAAGATGAGCGTGTGTGTGTGTGTGTGTGTGTGTGTGTGTGTGTGTGTACACACCAGTGAGAGTCCTCAGCATCACTCTGCCCTTGAAATAAAACCTAGAGAAGGGTCCCTGACCCCAGTGACAATAGCACTGAACAGCCTGTTTAATTGGGAGCAGTGGTTTGTTCAAGGAGAGTGTGGTGAGGAGGAAATAAGACATTCCTTAATATTTAAAAAATCGGCTTTGTGATATACTTTGTTGGGCAATAATACCTCAGAAGGCTGCACTTGGATGCTGACTGAAGTTACCTGTCTGAACCCACCATCCACTCTTCAGGAGAAGCAGTGGGCTTCAGTAAAGAGTCACCACCTCTAAAAGCCGGTGGGGCAGTTTCAAGCCCTCTAACTCTGTCCTGTAGGGTTCCTGTTTGTGGAATGAACTCATCAGAGGTGAGTTTGGTCCTTGGTAATGGTTTGGAAGTCATACTACTCTAGAGAAAGACAGAAAAAGATGAGAGGGGAAAGTAGCTACGAAGACAGGACCAGGAAGAAGGTCAAGTGGAGCAGACAGACTCTGATGCCGGCTAACTTTTCTGGTTGTTGTCTCTGAACCTCTGGGCCAGGCCACAAGGGGTCTGAGAGTAGTCAGGGCTCCAGGCAGCTGTGGGCTGCTGCTTGTCTATTCCTGTGTTTGACCTAGGCGAATTCCCAACAAATCTCCAACCAGCCTTGGAAAAAGCAGGCATTCATACTTACACAAGACGCTTCTTGGGGTCCCTACCCCTAGGATAGGAATATCAGGCTTTAAACCAGTGGTGAGCCAACTTCTTCTCTAAAGGGCCAGATAAAAAATAATTTAGACTTAGTAGGCCATATGGTCTCCATTGTAATGCACTGTCATAGCCCAAGAGCAGCTACAGACAATATGTAAATGAGCCAGGGTGGTAGGGGTCCAGTAAACATAGACACTGAAATTTGAATTTCATATGATTTTTACATGTTGGAAAAGAAACCTTCTTTTGATATTCCCACCCCTCGCCCCTCCTCCCACACACTCTGAGCAAAAACAGGCAACAGGTCAAATTTGACTGGCAGATCATACTATAAGCAACCCCCAAAGCAGAACACTGGGGCTTCAGAAATGCACACGAAGAGTTAATTGATTTTCTCTCTGGAAAAATTCACCTCAGTGATCTAAATAGAGGGTTCCTTGAGTATATTTATACTAACATTTGATTGTGACTTCTTCCTGCCAAAGTATTTTTTTTTAAACTTCCTTTTCCTATGACAAAGTTGTTCCAATTTGACACTGAACATCTGTTATTTGTTGTTGGGGGCCATTGACTCAGTCTGGACTCAAGGTGACCCCATGTGACAAGGTAGAACTGAATTGTTGTGTTGGTGAGACATTGACT
This sequence comes from Elephantulus edwardii, assembly GCF_000299155.1. Classification (NCBI taxonomy): domain Eukaryota; kingdom Metazoa; phylum Chordata; class Mammalia; order Macroscelidea; family Macroscelididae; genus Elephantulus; species Elephantulus edwardii. The sequence goes on along the minus strand of NW_006399772.1, from coordinate 9,030,013 downwards.
GGTACCATGGACTGCCAAGAGAACAAATCAATCTGTCTAGGAGGAAGTGTAACCAGGGTGATCCCTGGAGACAAGGATGGTGAAATTTCATCTCAGATACTTGGAGTATGTGTTCAGAAGGGGCCAGTCCTTAGGAGACAACATCATGCTGTGATAAGCAGAGGGTGAGCAAAAGGGAGAAATGCCTTGATGCAGTGGCTGCAGCAATGGGCTCGAGCACGGCAGAGGTTGTGAGGATGGCGCATGACAGAGCAAGGTTCTGCTCTATTGTTTGTAGGGCCACCATGAGCTGTGGTCCACCTGGCCGCACTTAACAACAGTAGCAATCTCTATGGAAGAAGATCGCTAGATCTGTCTCCTGGATGAAGCATGTGGGTGGATTTGATCCATCGACATTTTAGCTGTATAAAAAAATCCACGATGGTATTTTGAATATACATAAAATAGACTAGACTAGATAGAGCAGAACAAAATAGAAACAGAATAAAAATATATTACAAGTCATCACTTGTAGTAAAGATTGGCAATGTCTTATACAGCTTGTCAGATATGTGTATACTCATACGTATACACCACTTGTAATGCAACATAGATTTTATACTGAGACCTGGTTACAAATTTGAAAGCCGCTGCTCTGATGGATTCTGGGAAAGACAGTCATTGTATTTCCATCTCCACTGACTGTACCGAGTCTCACATCATTCCAGTCCCCCTCGGGGGGAGATGTGCCTACAGAGATGCTCTAGCAGATGGGCACAGGTGATGGACACAACACTTGTCAAATGTGTTGCATGAATGACTGACTGAATTCTAGGCCATGGGTTGCTTGTGCAAAGGCCCTGAGAAGTGAAGGAGCAAAGCGCAGCTGTGGGATGGACAGGAACTTGGAATGATCCGAAAGGCTGTGGACCCAGCCTTCACTCACCAATACGGTTCATTGAGGACTTGGCCAAGTTTTCAGACATGGTGCTCTCCTCCCTCTAGTCAGATACATGGCCTTCATCCATGAAGAACGGGCACCTATATTACAGGGATACCAGTTATTGCAAAAGCCCCATGCTGTCAAAGAATATGGAAGTATTTTCTCCCTACCCAGAAGGACTCCTCATTTCCATGGGGCTTGGAAAGGGTCCTGGGTCAGAGCTGGGGGCTGTTGGAAGAACTGTCCCAGGAGTGTCTGATGGTAGAGCCCTTTCCTTACTTACCACGTACAGAGGTTGACAGTGCTTGGAAGTGGCTACAGCCAGGGGCCCACACTTCTCCCTCAGTGCTGTGCCTCTGGGCCTGCTGTCCACTTGCCCAGAGCCTGTGGTTCCAGCCAGACATGCCTCTGATCTTAGGACAAAGGGAACAAAGTCTTTGTGGTTCTTGTGGTTTGGTGGTTGGAGGCAGTTCCTGTGAGGTAACTGGATGCCTTGCTCCAGTCCTGCCCTCCTGGCCTTCCTCACCCATACCCCAGGTTCAAGACAGTTCTGTAATACCACGTGACCTGGGGTAAGGAGCCAGCACTTGGGAGTGGGGGGAAGTTAAGAAAAAGGTCAACAGGAAGCAAGAAGACAAAAGGAAGACACATGTCCCCTACCCTGTGGTCATTCCTGGGCCCTGGGTAAACTGGACTTTTTAGGAATCAGCCTGAGCTGAGAAGGACAATCAGGCACAGGGTCCTGAGGGTTAGCCAATTACAGGCACAGTCGAGGAGGGGATGGTGCTTCACATGGTGAAGAGCGAAGGGTCCCAGTCCACAGGGTGGTGAGCTTGGGTGCCATCCCTCCTGCAGGGAAGGAGGCCTGGCCCGGCAGCTCACTGTCACACAAGGCGGAGATACTCCCAGGTGGTGGCCCCACAGCCACCCCAGTGGGGAGAGCTGGGGACTCTAGGGACATAGATCTGCCCCGACTCAGCTCTCTGATTAGTGAACCCCATATCTGAGGGACTTCCCGCATGACCCTGGGAGCTTCAAGGTCTTGAAGAGTCTGCTTTGTATGTTTGCTAATTGTCTCAGTCATCAGTGTGTGTCTTGCACAATGAACTGGGTTCTTGTGACTGCCTGGACACTGTCACTAGACCAGAGGCAGTCTCCCACATGCCCTTAGGGTGTAATGAGAATAAAAGCTGGAGGGAAGCTATCAAACTCCCTCTTCCTTTCCTCAGAGACAAGGTTTCCTGTTGCAGTATTTTATTTCTCTTTTATGAAATGACGTCTGGTGCCCAGGCCTCCATACACTCTCCGCCCCTCCCCAGCCCTTCTTCAGATGCTGTGTCTTCTCCATTCCCTTATTCTTCACTTTTATTTAAATAAGAACTTGATGGATGTGAAGTAAGCCGACAAAGATGGTGCTTCTAAAGCAAGTGAACAGATGTGTTACTGAGGAAATGTGCTTGTAACACCCCCAAAGACACTGCCAGGCAGTGACCCTGCATCAAAGTGCAGGCACTTACACAGCTCACCAGACCCTTAGGTCACAGAGTGTGTGCAGGGTACCCTGGTAGCCTAGTGGTTAAGCACCCATCTGCCAACTGAAAGGTTGGCAGTTTGCACCCGTCCTGTGGCTCTTGGGAGATATATCATTTACTCACATCAAGACTGAAAACCATTCATTGCTGTTGAGTTGGAATCAACCCATAACAGACTCACCAACGATTTCCAAGGCGGTGAATTGCATGGGAAGAGATTTCCTTTGGATGAGCAGTGTAACTCCTACACAATAAGCCACTAGTGCTCTCCCCCAAAAGATGACAACCTAGAAAATTCTATGGAGCAACATTTATACACTGTCATCTGAGATCTCTGTGAGTTGAGATCAATTCAATGGCACCTGACAACACACCACTACACTTCACTTCAAGAACCACTTCACAATGGCCCTTCCTTTTCCTTCCATCTCCTTTGCTTCCTTATGGAGCACCTTTAGTCTCTTAGGCACCAATAAGGACTTCATCTAGGAAGACACAGTCCCCTACCTCAAAATACCCACAGCCAAGTACTGGGGAAACAGTCTGTGTGCAACAGTTCTGATAGGTTGAAAAACAGAGATAAGGTGATTAAGTTCTACCCTGAGCAAGTTCAGAGTTTTAGAGCATCCTGGGAAAGGTAGAACATGCCAAAGAATGCTCAGTAGAACATTCTTTCTGAGCTATTCTCAAGTTTAAAGAGCTTGAATTCTGTACAGGCTCAATAAGGTGCCATTAAGGCAGCCATGAGCTGGCCTTGCAAATCCCCATGAATGGTTTCTTAGGATGCACAGGTGATGGAGACTGGCCAGGGCACTCACAGCTGAGTCTGTATGCTGGACTTGAAGGGCAGGTGTCTTCCTAACATGCCCAAGGTCCCTCTGTGCCTTCGCCAGACACAGGGTGATAGAAAGAAGCATGAAGTTCCCAGAGTCTAGTCCTACTGCTGCTCAGAGTTAGCTGGGGGACCTTGCACTTTCTGCACTTTGAAGCAGATGATTAAAAAATCCTTTGTAGTATTAACCTTAGGGCAGTCTTCTCACTCTAAATTCTGCCTGATTGGTTATCCAGTGCTGTTCTAATAGAAAAACCAGAAATGGATGGATTTAAGAAATAGAAATTTATTTTCTCTGTTTAGAAGACTGGAAGTTTTAATTCAGGGTGGCTGCTGCAGGAGAAGGCTTTCTCTCTCTGTTGGCTGTGGGGAAAGGTCTTTATCTCTTTTCAACATCTGTGAGACCAGCATTCTTTGGAGATTACCATGTGTCTTGGTAACAATTCCTTGGGTCTAGGAGGTTCTTAGCACATAGACCCTGGATCCAAAGGACTGACTTCACTCTCAGCTCTTCTATATTTTCTTGGTCATAGTCAGGTCACTTCTCTGCTTGTTCTTTCTCTTTTAATCTCTTGTAAGACAATAGATGACACAGACACACCCCAGGGAAACTCATCCTATCAGATTAGGGCTGAGTATGAGTGCTGCATCCCACCCTAATCCTACCTCATTAACATAACAGATATAATCTAGTCCTACTTCATTAACACATGGAGGTCAGAATTTGAAATATATCACAAATAGAGGATAATTATATTAGATCATGTAATGAGGTTATTAAATAATCCTATATCTACCACATCAAATCAGAATGAGAATGAGAATAAGGGTCTAGCCAAGCTGACACATGTTGAGTGAGGGAAGACACCATTTAGCCATGATGTCAATCCGTATTGTTACAAGGATTGAATCAGATTATATGTGTGAATGTCCTTTGCAGACTGAAAAGTATCATGCACATCAGTCTAAGAGCCTGGATCTGAGGGCCCAGCCTCTCTCAGGCCCTGTGCTTAGCCAATTTACCAGTGCCTGAGATCAGTGATGTCACAAAAGCCGACCTGAGCCCAGATTAGGTCTCCTAGAGTCTGGATTTGGGGCTTTGTCTTGCTGAGCCACTTTCTCAGAACCAAGTGATGTTTATAGACCAGAGTAAATGGGCAGAGGTGTGGCTCCTCCCCACTCTGCATCCCTGGCATGTTCTGGAATGTTCTCCATCCAGTGATATTAGACAGCAAATGTCCCAAAAGGAAACTCCAGATGCAAGAGTGATGGGCTATTTAATTGAGCCTTCCTTCTAATTTTCAGCATACTCACTGAGTGACCCTAGTCCAGATTTACACCTCCTGGACATGTGCAGCTTTGTCTGTCTTCCCTGTGGGACCTGGAGAGGCAGGAGGGACAGAGGTGGGGAAGAATCTCATGATGCCCAACAATGATGTTTCCGTTAGGCTCACCTGAAAGGGGTCACAGAGCAGGTGGTACCGCAAGGCCTTTACGAAAAGGTTCTATTGACTTTTGAAAAATCCCACGTAGGTAGTAAAACACCCCCAGCAAGCATTTACAAAGTATTTATTTATGCCTCACACTCATCTGTCAGTTTGTCATACTGTAGTGACTAGCATTGCAATATGCTATGATGCAGGAATCTATGTCACCAGTATTTAAAATACCAGCACAGTCAGCAACAGTAGACAAGTTTCAGTGGAGCTTCCCTAACATTTGGAAGAAAGGCCTGGTGACCAACTCCCCAAAATTAGCCAATGAAAACCCTGTGGATATATTGTCTGATGCAGTGCTAGAAGATGCACCCTCTAGTTTGAAATTGGCATATAGTTGACACACTGCTGGGCAGTATTTCTTTCTGTTGTGCATAAGATACCTTAGAATTGGAGCCAACACAGCTTACAACAACAAAAAGGTACATTTGACAAAGACAGTAAGAGTGATTCAGTGAAAGTAAAGTAAATCCTTGACAATTATTATCATCCTCATACCCATTACGTCTTGGAAAAAGAGCAGCCAGAGTATTCCTTGGAGGCAAAGGTGTTAAGAGCTTTGTCTCATATACTTTGGGAATATTGCTAGGAGAGGCTGTTAATTGGAGATAGACATGGTGTTTGGAGGGTCAGCCAAAGAGAGAAGGACCTCCAGATGGATTGACACAAATACTGCAGCAATGGGCTTGAGTGTCAGAGATTCTGAGGACGGCACAGGATAGGGCAGGGTTCAGATCTGTTGTTCATAGAGACACTATGGATGCACTTGACTCAACGGCACCTAACAACAACAACAACAACAACAACAAATATTCCCATTATCAAGATTTTACTCTATTGCTTATAAAGAAGGGGAATAGACCAGAATCTCCATCATATCTACCATCTCTGGTTAAAAGAATCTGCCCCAGTCATTGCTCCCCAGTGAAGGAGGTGCCTCCAGACTGTTGCTCACACAAATTTTGCTGTGTCTTGACCACATGACATAGGACCCCATCCATGAGTGGCTAATACTGTCTCATGTGGCCCAAGTCAGACAACTCTGCCCAAAAGAGAATGAGAATTAGCAATTAGATAAATCACATTTTCTCTCTCCCTCAAGGAATCTAGTTTGTAAATAAAGAGAAAATGAGGCAGCTGGTAGCAGGACAAGGAGCACAAAGGTCCACTTGAAAGAGAAGAAGGGAATAAAGTGACTGAGTTGTTGATGTCACAGCTCCTGGACCCATGAATCTGAACCCAGATGCCTCCACCTACCGGCTGGCAATGCATCCCTTGCAGGTGGGTACCACATTTTGCTCAAGGTGGAGAACGTACCTTTTGTTGCAACTGAGGATCTATATTGTTCCAACAGTGTTCGTCAGACAGAATGTTGAGAGGAGCGCTCTCTGTAGAACGGGAGACAATATGATGCACGTTGGAGAGGAGAGGTAGAGGAGCGTGGAGCATGTGTGCCAACAGAACCGCGTGTTGCCCAAGATGTAGGAAAATGTAGTTCTCGGTACAAGAGTGCACTCGCTCTCTCCCTCTCTCAGTACCATCAAGTTGGTGCTGACCCACAGCTGAGCCTACCGCAGGCTGTTGGGAGGCTGTAAATCACATGAAAAAGATTGCCCATCTTTCTCCACCTGCCAGAAAGGTGTTGTCTTTGGGTTCGCAGTGCAGCTCCCTACTGCCTACAACACCAGAGCTCCCTAAAAGAGCACAGCTGGAGCCTTAAACAGTTATCTTCCAACAAAGACATAAGCTTGAAGAGTAACCAAGTGCATCAAATAAGCAGAAATATAATTTAATCCCTTTCAAGATATCCCAATATTTCAAGTATTTGAGCAGGTGCCCTTTTAACATTAAGTAACCAAAATCTAGTTCCCTTTAAAACAACATTTGATGGCTCTCTAATGAAAAATTCTGGATTTAGCACTGACTTTATTCATGGCTGGGTCCACATGTTCAGTATCAGCAGGAATTAACTAATGTGTTGGACTGATAACCAAGAGATCATTGGTTCAACTGCACCAGCTGTTCCATGGCAGAAAGATGAACAATTTCCTCTTATAAGGATTTACAGACTTGGAAACATGATGGAGGGCTGTTATAACCGAGTCAGAAATGACTCAACTGTAGTGGGCTTATCTTGAATCTACTTTCCTGTAAGTTGGTTTTACTTTTTCAGTGACAGGCTCATCTTTTTCATGACAAGGTGACTGTTTTTAGCTTCATTCTTCATGCTCCTCTCCCACCTGTTAGCAGCCCCACTAACATGGTGGCCTAGTGGGTGAGGAGTTGTGCTGCCAACCTAAAGGCAGGTAGCTTGAATCCAGCAGCTTCCCCTTGAAGAAAGATGGGTAGTTTCCTCCCATGCTGTTTCCAGCCTCTGGAAATCTGCTGGAGGGTCAGCTATGAGTTAGTTCTTAGTCCATGGCAGTGACATTGATGTTGATATAACACAGGTCCGAGGGATAGCTCTCACTGGCTGGCCTACATGAGGTTTGTATCCATCCCTGAACCAATCACAGAAGCCAAGGAAAAAGTAGTAATCTGATTGGCCTTGCCTGGGTAATGTCTTCAACTCTGGAGTTGGGACAAAGGTTCAGCTCCAGAACACAGACGTAGTAACAGTAGAGTGATCATTACCTGAGGGATGCTGGGCAGACAATAGCAATAGACACTCACCTTGATCCTAAACAAGGTTGAGTACAGACTCCCTGGAGCAAAGATGCTTGTATTTCTCATCTTGACTTTATGTAACTGCCTTGAATGCAGAATAATCCTTAAGGTCTGACTTACTTTTATGACAGGGTTAGCAATCAGAGTTCCTATTTCCCTAGCTTGTATGAACTGTTATGTTGCTAGGCTGCTAACTGAAAGGTTACAGGTTCAAGTCCACCAAGAAGCACCTCAGAATAAAGACCAGGTAATCTAGTTCTTAAAAAAAATCTATCATCAAAAACTCTGTGAAGCTCAGTTCTTCTACCCTGAGATACATAATAAGTCAGAATAGACTTGAAAGCAACTTATTGATTTTTATTCATAGACATAATCAATCCTGGAGTTTCTTATGGTAAAAAACCAACTTATTAAAAGGTAGTAGAGACACACAGAATCTCTGGCAGGGTCAGAGAATGGGGCCTGGGACTCTGCAGCCATGAACAAAATTCAAATCTCGCACGGATTCTACTAGCAACTAGACCACACGCATGCTACTGTTAGAACTCCTACTCCTGTTGTCACTAGCGGCTCAGTGTCCTCTGCCATGTCCCGCTGCCATGCTCCAGCCCCACTGCCATCATGCACTCCCATGCAGCAGGTGCCCCCCCTGTTGCTTTCTCCTCCATATTGAAATCTCATGTTGGCACGTCCACCTGACAGCCTGGGATGCTTGCCCATGTCCTTTTGTAAGGAGGCTGGGAAACAGTTCTGATCTCCACTCTGGCAAAGTGGAAAATGTCCCTGGTTTATGCAGACCAGTCAAATGTTGCTGGGTTGCCACCAATATGTCACACAGCCACTGCACCGTACCTCAGTGCCACGTCTTCTGCCAAGTCTGGGCTCTGGAGAGACCCAGCAATGGAGGAAAGGCTCTTCTAAAATGTTCCCAGATTATTCAGACTTCTAAAAACACATGTCAATGAATTAAAATAAACAATATATACACATGCATACACACATGTGAATGTGTGTGAAATATATAGGTAAAAAAAGCATTCATCATTTCAACAGACTTTGAGGTATATAGCTCAGTGGCGTTAAATAATAAGTTCATCATGCTATTCAATCATCACCACTAACTGTTCTTTAATTTTTCAGTCACCCTTGAAGGAAGCTCAATATCTTCTAAATTCTGCGTCTTTCTTCCCCTCTTCCTCTTGCATAACTAATACACCCTGACTTTGATACACTTAGCTATTATAGTTATTGAATATAATCAGGATCGTGCATTGTCTGTCCTTTTTGACAGACTTGTTTCACTTAACATAATGTTTCCACAAGTGGCCTCCCAATACATCTCAAGTCTCTAGTCTTTGCAAACAAAAGAGCTCAGTTAACATGGCATCGTTTGGCCAATGTAATTTGGATCTATGTTCTCTTGGGAATTAGTGGTTTCTTTCTCAGCAAGACTGACTCACAGAAGCTTGTGGTTTCTCCCTTAAAAGGCAAATTTCCAGTGGGGCTTTTGAGGTCGTCAGTATAACACGGAGCCTTTCCAGAGAATGTGGGCCCGCAGACGTTTAAACAGGTCTTTTAACAGAACCCTACTAATTCCTCAGTGGGCTACCATTTAACCACAGAGCACGCCGAGCTTTGACAGGAGCGTCCTGCGCTCCAGCCGGCCAGCAGGGGGCGCGCCAGCATGCGTCTTCCCCGCCTCCTCCATGCCCTGCAGCACTAGGGCTCCCTGCTCTTCAGGAGCGAAGACAATCGCACAGAAATCATTTCCGAGCATCAACTATGTCCTCGGCATGGCGTTAATACTAAAGCTAACGTACCCTAAGGTAGTTTTCGGACAAGCAAAGCAAGCACAACCTAAATGAAATGAGGCGACAAAAGTGTGAAGGCAGCTTATGCGGAAAAGGATGCCTATTTTTAATTTGTAAGCCAATGTACTGATTAGGGCCACTATCGGGGCTGGAATCCTTAACCTCCTGCAGATTTATGATTATTAAAATTTATGAACGCCAAGTCTGTCTAAAAAAGACATGTCTCTGACTGTAGAATTCATTTGCATAAAAGCCATCCAAAGGTATCACTATGAAATACATTTGGTTATATGCAACAAAGGAAAAGAATAAAAGCATAACTCCCTCGGAGAACGTAGACTGTGCTGTCAGTGAGGTATCCTAAGTCTAGTCTCTACTCCGTGTTGTTTCCCCAAATCCACCCATAAGGATGCTCAGAAACCCCCTCAGCATGTTCCACGCGGGAGGAGGTGGGAACCTGTGTAAAATCTGAGCTTTGATAGCAAAGGGAGGGAAGAGATGTCTGCGCTGGACCCGCATTCTCTCTTAAAACGTGGTCCCGTGGCCCCTGTACAGGCCTTCTCTTCCCACGAAGGCGGCCGCTGCGCAGGGAGGCCGCTGGGTGGCGCTGTGAACCTGTGAGAGCCAGGCCCAAGCTCGGGGCACACAGCTTGGTCTGTTTTCAATCAACACGTTGTCAGTTTTTCTCCCTAAGGCCCCTGGGGTGTGCTAGGAATTTTTATTTCTTGAGAAATTCTGTGATTCAGCTGCCCTTTTGTGGCCCTGCTTGAAAGAATGAAGGCTGGGCTTTGCTCTTTCCAGCCCCCGCCCCAGGCAGGGGGTTCCTGCCAAGGGTCTCCCAGCCACCCTTCTCCAGCACCCCTAGTTTCTACCTCCTCCCTTCTCCCTGTCATCCTATTCATGCCCCTCTCACTCCTGGTGCCCGATGACACTGACACCACTGAGCTCCCAACTTCTCAGGCTACGATCTCCCACCTGGCACCTGCCTCAACCCTATTCTGAATTTCAAGACCCCCAAACTGCTCTGTCTGCTTTTCCAAGCATGATCTCCTTCTCCAAGGGGCACATCCCCACTCAGGCTCAAGGAATGAGATGAAGACCCTCAATGAGATGTATTGGCAGCAGTGACAACTAGGAAGGGTCAAAGCACAGTAGAGACTGTGAAGGTGGCTCAGGGTTTGTTCTGTTGTATGTAGGGTCTCAGCTCCCAAAGCCAGTGTCCCTTTTTTCTTTCTGATGTCCTAGCAGAGCCCTTTTCCTCAAAGCAGTCACAGAGTCAGGCAATGTTCAGGTGGGGGCAGTGAGGGGTGAAGCTAGCAGAGCCCTCTTCCCTCAAAGCAGCCACAGAGTCAGGCAGTGTTAAGGTGGGGGCAGCGAGGGGTGAAACTCAGCCATCAGGAGTGTCCACCTCTGGTCCTGGCATGCTGTGGTTGTGGGCTGTTGCTAATATGGCTCACGGCAATCTTAGTGACGGAGTGCAGTCTATCAGGCTGCAGCCTTTGTGGTGGGGCCTCTGCTGGTGCAGGTGGTGGATAGTTGTGCTATTAACCCAAAGGTAGCAAATCTCTGGTTGTTCAAATCCATCAGGGGCTGCACTGGAGAAAGATGGATACTGTCCTGTCATGAGATTTACAGCCTCTGAAAGCTCGCTAGAGAATCAGCTATGAATAATTTCTGACTTTATAGTACACAGCAACAGCAATAAATCCCGCTGGAGTGCCAGCTATGAGTAGGTTCTGTATTGACTGCAACGAAGTAGGTTGTTTTGGTTGGTTGTTGTGGTTTTTTTAAAAAAATGTTTTAAAATTTTATGTTGGTTTTTTTTACAACGTTCGTATACATTGTTTCTCACACTATTCTTCCTTCACATTGTGTTTCATACAATCATTCTCATGCATTATGTTTTATAAAATTAATCACCATTGGACCTTGCCCATCATTACCCTGCCTTTTCAGGTCCCCACCGGATTCTTCCCATTTCCTTCACCCTTTCCCACCACCACCGGATTGTACAACCATGTGGTTTCACCCCTACTCATCCTCACCTCTCTGCTGTTTGGTGTTTTTTAAACAATCTTTACGGGAGCAGATAACTACATTTTTCTTTCACAGAGTCTGCGGGCTGGCTTTAAATTTATTAGTTAGTAGTAGTAGTCTAACACTTAACCATTGTACCACCAAGGCTTTTTACTACATATATCTTCATCGTCATTGAGTCCATCCTAACTCACTGTGACCCTCTGAGGCACAATAGAGCCATCCCATAGGGTTTCCAAGGCTGAATATCTTTACTGAAGCAGACTGCTGGCTTGTGGAGCAGCTGATAATTTGAACCACTAACCTGTCTGTTGTTGTTGTTACGTGCCTTTGAGTTGACCATAACTAATAATGTCCGTATGCACAATAACTCTGAACTCTATCCTGGGCCAATCTCACTGTCTCTGACATACCTATCCTAATTACCCCAATTATGGTGTCAATCTATCTCATCTGGGATCTTCTTCACCATCTGCTGTCCCTCCACCCTTCCAAACATGATGTCCTTCTCCAAGGACTGGTCTCTCCTGGAAACATGCCCAAAGTGTGTGAGACAGAGCCTCAAAATTCTTGCCTCCAAGGAATAGTTTGGCTTCTTCCTTTCTAGGACAGACACGTTAGTTCTCTTGGCAGTCCATTGTATGTCCAATACTCTTCTCCAGCATTATAACTCAAAAGTTTTTTAATTTTCTTCTGCTCTCCTTGATCATTGTCAGGTCTCTGATGCTTAACAGGTAGCAGATTATCCTAATGCAATTTGTCTTTTGATTTTCTAATTGCTAGTGCCAAGAGTGTTGATTGTGGAACCAAGCAAGCTGAAATTGTTAACAATCTCTTATCTCTTCTCCATCCATCTATCATAAGGCTTCCAATTGGCCCAGTGGTGAGAATCTTCATTTTCTTGATATTGAACTTCAATCCATGTTGCAGACTATAGTCCTTGACCCTCTGCAGCAAATGCTTCAGGCCCTCCTCAGTTTTAGCTAGTAAGATTGTGTCATCTGCATAATGCAGGTTGTCGAGTCTTCCTCCAAACCTGATACTACATTCCTGCTCATCAAGTCCAGCCTCCTGAATTAACTGTTCTGCATATAGATTGAGAAGGTGTGGAGACAGGATGCATTTCTGATGCACTCCCTTTCCAATTTTGAACCATGTAATTTCTCTTTGTTCTATCCTGTTGACTGCCTCGTGGTCCAAGTGTAGGTTTTGCATGAGCACAATCAGGCAGGTGTTCTGGGATTCCCATTCTTCTCAAGGTTAGCCACAATTTCTGTTAGCAACCAAATATTTAACCACTAGGGTTCTTTAACTATATGCCTAAACCCCAAAACCCACTGCCATCAACTTGACTCTGACTCATAGCAACCTTGTAAGACAGAGTAGAACTGCCCCATAAGGTTTGCAAGGTTATGTACCTTATGGAAGGAGACTGTCTCATCTTTCCCCCAAACCACCAGTGGTGGTTCAGTGACAGAGTTCTCATCATCTGTGCCAGAGATCAAGATTCTATTACTGGCTGATACATTCCAAATGCAATCAACACCTGTGTGCCACTGCAGATGTGCATGTTGCTATGCTTCTGACCACATTTCAGGAAAATTTACAGACTAAGAGACTAGTTAGAAAGCCTGGCTCTCTATTTCCAAAAAGCCACTAGTGAAAACCTTATGGACCGCTACAGTCCTATCTTGTTATGTGTGTTGTTGCCATGAGCCAGGAGGTAAGATATAGCAAATAGCAAAGTCAACAACAACCATATTTACACTGATACAACACACACACACACACACTGGTGAGTTGAAGATGACATAGGGACTGGTCAGCATTTTTTTTTCTTGTAAATAAGATTGACATCACATTGTTGTTACCGTTCAGTGTCATCCGGTTGACCACAACTCATGGGGACCCCATGAAAAAGAAATCTGAACCTTGCTTTATCCTACACTTCCCTTACAATCTCTGACATGCCAGAGCTCAAAGTTTGCCAATTTATTTTGTTGAGAGTCTTCCTTTCTTTCTCTGTTCTTCTACCTTTCCCAACACAGTGTCTTTTTCCAAGGACTGCCCCCCTCCTGACAACATGCCAAAGTAAATGAGAAGAATCAGCATTCCACCCTCTAAGGAGGACCCTGGTTGCACTTTGTCCAAGACAGACTTGTTTGTTCTTTTGCCAGTCCATGGGATATTCAGCACTCTTTTCCAACTTCACAATTTAAGGACGTCTAGTCGTTTATCCTTGTTCCCTGTCCACACTGTCCAACTTTCAGATGCATCAGAAGCAATTGTAAAAACCACATACACCTTAGTCTTTACACTGACATCACTGCTCTTTAACACTTAGGAGAGATCCTTGTCAGTAAATTTCCCCACTGAAACACATTTTTTGATTTCTTAATTGCTGCTACTATTGATGTTGACTTACACTTGACTTTGGAGAACAATGCTGCTATGTGGTGGTGGTGTGCTGTTGAGTCAAAGCTTATGCATAGCTCATCCTCCAGCGGGTTTTCAGAGGCATTAAATTGCATAGTGAAGCAGCTAGTGGGTTCAGTCCGAATGCTGTGGACAGTAATAAGTGCCTCTACTGGCCAATATTAGTCATTACAGTCTTTTCAGTCAAGTTACCCAGCCCTTCGCTGTAACCTCTTTGGAAAGCTCTTGAAAACTTATACTTAAAACCATCTTAATTGAATAGCAGACAGATAGGAAATGAGAGCAGAACAGGAAAAAAAAAATTAAAACTTTTCCTTTACATAGCCTAATGGTGGCCTGCCTAGTGGTAAGAAACTGCACTGCAATCTCAAAGGATTGCAGTTTGAACCTACCTGCTGCTCCATGGGAGAAAGATGGACAATCTCCTCCCGTGCGATTTCCTGTCTCTGAAAACCTACTGGAGGGTCAGTTATGAGTCAGTTCCAACTCGACAGTACACAACACCAACAAACTGTGTGTGCTGTTCTTGATAGAGCGGTGAGAAGCCTGTGGCTATGCCAGAGCTCAGCCAAGTTAAGCAGGAATTCACACTCTCAGGGCACATCTGCTGCCTCAGAAGCTGGTATTGACTCTGTGTCTGTGAGCCATTTGATTCCTGTAGCCAGGAGAGAACTTGAACTTTGGAGATCAGTGCTGTTCAGCCAAAGGGACCATCTGACACCTTTTCCCATTAGAACCAAGACCAAAGGCCATGGCTACACTCTGCCCAGAGAGACTCAGAAGCGCACGCCCGGGTCAGTGTCCTGGGTTCCCGATTCCCCCGATCTCTTATGCCCTCAGCTTGCTTGTCTGTAAAATATAGTAATTGGAACATTCTCAGGTTGGTGCTATGAGGATTAGAAGTTGCAAAGGGAGAGTGCTCAACATACATTGAGTTGGCAATTGCCATCCTGAGGTTTTCAGACACCCACCTATAGACAGTGCAGGTGTGGAGGGAACTATCAAGGCAAAATTCGGTACCTTCAGTAGACTAACACTCTAAGCCACACCTGGATTCCTCGCTTGAAAGCTGGCAGTGTCCTAGGAAGGTTGAATGCCCCTCCACAGAAACCTGGGCCAAGGCACCTCTCTCATCTGCTTTAAGACTATTTTGGAGCCCTCATACACTGCTGGTGGGCATATAAAATGAATGGTGCAAGCAGAAACATCACTCACTCATTGCTGTTGAGCTGAAACCAATTCTCAGCTGACACTCCAGAGATTGCTCTTTGTATTCTCTTGGAGCTCCCAGGGGGATTCAAACGATCAGAGATGTACAGGCTTTCGTCTGGCAGCACAACGCCCTACAGACTAGTCACCAGAGCTCCCTTGTCCACGCAAAAACTTGTGTGTGAATGTTCACAGCAGCGTCATTCATAATAGCTGAAAGGTGAAAAACCACTTGAATATCCATTCAGGCTCTTTGAATGGATAAACAAAAAGTGAGAGGGTGATACAATGAGACGGGGATTACTCAGCGGCAAAAAAGCAACAGCATGCCACAGAATGGATAGGATGAACCTTGAAAACATTTGCCAAGCTGAAAGAAGCCAGTCATAAAAGGTCATGTATTGAATGATTCTATTTATTTGTAGTGCTGAGAACAGGCACATGCACAGAGACAGGACGTAGACGGTTGCTGCTGTTAGGGGCTACGGAGTTGGACCCTGTGCCTGCAGAATGAACACCGCCTGGTCCTGTCCCGCCCTCACCATCCCTGCCACGTTCGAGCCTGTTGCTGGAGCCACTGTGACAATCCAGCTTGTTGAGGGTTTTCCTCTTTCCCACTGACCTGATACTCTGTCAACCTGAAGTCCTTTCTGGGGCCTGATCCCTCCTGGTAACATGTCTGAAGTAGATAAGAGGAAGTCCTGCCATCCTCCTTTTAAAGGCGATGAAAAGTAGATTAGTCGCTGCCAGACGCTCAGCATGATGGGGTGGGGTGGGGAGATGCTTGTTAATAGACATGGTATTTTTTTCTGGGGGGGAGGATGAGAATGTTCTAAAATGAAATAGTGGTGATGGTTGCACAACCCTGTGAATATAATCAAAGATGTTAATTGTGTGGTATGTGAATTAAATCTCAAAAGAGCTGCTATTTAAGAGGCGGGGGTGGGGTGGGGGGGAAGGTCATTTAGCATGCCAGCTGGAGAGGGCACTGATGTGGACGAATAAATGAAATGGGCAGTACCGGAGACCACACTGGTAAACTGAGCCTATAAATCAGACTAATAGGCTCCCCTCCTTCGGCTGGGCTGCTTCTGAAGGGGCTCCCGAAGCCACAGACCGTTCTGGAAGACTGACGGAATGAAAAGCCTTCTGCACATGCTGGGGCCATGGGTGTGAGCTGACCAGCCCTGGGTGGTCTCACTAGTTACCGGGTACCACAGAATAGAATCAAGGTTTACGAGACAGCTTTGCTAGGTTCTCCACTTCCGGAGAGACTGTTTTCCAAATAAAAGCTTAGGACTGGTCGTTATAATTTGGGTACAATATTACTATTGTCATCAGGTGTCCGATGAGTCAGAACGGAGCTATCACTGACCCATCAAAGGGTTTTCAAGGGCAGTAAGCATAGCATATATTAGCCCTCGGGCCTAGTTTTAAAGGTTTTTGGTCATTCTTCTAAGTGGTTTAGCACTGGTCTCTCCATTTGCTATACAGAGGTAACTCGTGATTGCTGTGAACCTGAACACTGTGACCCTGATGTGTCAAATGTGATAATTGTTACTCATGGTGGACAGTGGTGGAGATTCCCGATTAAAACAAGCTTGGAAGCAGTAGTGGCTTCCACTTCTGAAATAGCTTGCCTCCGGAAACCCTATGAACTTAAAGAAACTATGAAAATTATACAAGTGTTCAGGTCTTTAGTTCATAGGATCGCTCTGAGTCATCTACGACTCAACAGCACTTAACAACAACAAAAAGCATAGCATGGAAGGAGGGTTGCCCATCTTTCTCCAGTGGAGCAGCTTGTGCATTTGAACAATGTGCCTTTGGGTTGACAGCACCACTTTTTACCATTAAGGCCACCAGGATTTGGATACTGTAGGTTGCACCATTCTAGTAGTCACCTCAAGGCACTGCCCTTCAGTAGCTGGCCCTCCAGTGAGTTTCCAAGGCCGTAAACTGCACAACAGGAGACTGACCATCTTTCTCCCAAGAGGCTGTGTGGTGGATTCAAATCACCAGTGACACTTGTTCTGTTTGTCTCCCCACACAGACATACTTCCTAAGAACTCAGGCTCCTGGCATCATAGTGAGCAAATTCCTTGAACTTGATGAGAGTTGATTGCCTAACTTTGTTCTGTGGAGCAGCTGGTGGATTCGAACTGAATACCTTTGGGTTGACCACACAATTCCTTACCAGTAGACCACCATTGTGCTGCCTCTGAAAACCCACTGGAGGGTCAGCTGTGCATCAGCTCCAATGCAAAAGTACATAACAATAACAACAAAGAGTCTAGTGGCCTAGTGATGAGCTGTGCTGCTCATCCAAGTCACTAGGTTTGAATCTACTCACTGGTGGATAGAGAGTTGCGCTGCTAATCCAAAGGCAGGGAGTTTGAATCCGCCAGTTGCTCTGAGGGAGAAATATGGGAAATCTTCTCTCATGTGATTTACAGCCTCAGAAAACTCATGGCAGACATCAGCTTGGTTTGGTTCTGACTAGATGGCAATGAGTTTGATGTTTTACTGAGCTCTGGTGGCACAGCATGTAAGCGTTGAGCTGTTAATTGAAAGATGAGCAGTTTGAATCCACCAGCAGCTTCTTGGGAGAAAGACGAGGTTGTCAACGCCCATTTAGATTTACAGCCTTGAAAGCCTGATGGAAGGTGAATCAAAATCAACTGGTTGACAGTGGGCTTTGTCCTTTTTTTAGAGTTAGAGCTGAACTGGCGTACTACTCAAGATGAGTAAGGTACCAGCAAACCGTTTAACAGAAGAGCTTGGGAATCCAGACCTAAAAATACATCTAGACTTTTTTCCTTGAAGTGTTTGGAATGTTAACAGCAAGTTCAGTGGAACAAAACCAGAGTAGTTCCCTCTCCTCCCCAACACTCTTACGCACCCTTGGCCACCATCTCCAGAGTAGGAGGGGTCATCGTGCTCAAGAAGAACTCTTTGGAGTTACCTAAAAGACCACGGTCTGTCTCCTTCCACTGAGCAACTGCGGCTGGCAGGCAAAGTCTCCTGTGGATCCTAAGCTCAACCCAGACAACCCAAGACTCCTTTCTTAACTGAGAGACTCCCTCAAAAAGGGGAGGCAAAGTTTCCAGCAAAGGAGAAGCCAGGCTTGGATTCGTTTCTGTTTTAGGCAGACTACACAAGGAACCAAGAAATAAATAGAATATTCTAGTTCGTGGTAGTCCAGGATGGAGCGCCAAATAAAACCAACAGGGATAGTAGGCTACGTTCAGTGAAGGCCAAGAGAATGTAGACGCCACAAGAGCCAGCATTCGGCTGTTGCATTCGTTGATGGATTCTCCACATCTAGCACGCAGTGGATGCCCCATAAATATTTATTACATGAATGAGAGGTACACACACACACACACACACACACACACACACACACACACGCTACGTTTGAAATGAGAAATGCCCGAGTTCCAATAGTGATCATTTTCGATGCTCATTCATTTTGCTGCTTAATTTTCTTGGCCATCACAAAACACATTAAATAAAAAGACAGAAAATAGAACCAGAGACATGAGAGTGTGTGTGGAGTCAGGTTGTAATTTACCAGGCTTTGTTCTGGAGCCTCAAGCTCTTTGACATGGGCCAACAGGGAAGTGGATCCTGCTTCCTCCTGAGCACAAAGCAAAACTCAAATGTCAGAATTTGACACCGTTTTAAGTTATTTCACAATTATGAATCCTTGGAAAAGGACACCATGCTTGGAAAAAGTGGAAAGTCAGCAAGAAAGAGTAAGATCGTCGGCAAGATGGATTGACACAGTGGCTGTAATAATGGGCTCAAGTGTATCGGTGATGACGATGATGGCCCAGGATAGGGCCAGGTGCAGATCTGCTGTTCAGAGTCATTGTGAGTCATAATCGACTAGACAGCATCTAACAACAACTCAGATGTATTTGGCCCAATTCTGCCATGAATAAGACATTGGTAACCCTGAATTCACATAGTTAAGGTCTGGGGAGAAGTCACTGGGGTATCAGCAATAGACTTCTTACCTCCCTCGTGGCAGACCCGGGGTCTCTCTTCAGGCAGTGCCCCTCCCACACAGTCCCCAGCCCTCAGCCACTGGAGGCTCGCATGTTGCTGTGATGCGCAACAGTTTTCTATGGAGTTTCTAGACTCCATAGATGGACTAGGAGGAAAGACCTGATGAAAGTCAGCCAGCGAAGATCCTGTGAATCACAATGGTCCAGTCGGTAACCAATTGTGAGGATGGTACATGACTATTAGGCATTTTGTTTCACTATGTGTGGGGTCACCATGAGTCAGGGCCCCATTTGATGACGGCCAATAGGGACCGCTCCAAATTATTGAGGAGTAATGCTGTCAGTTTGAGGATTAAGGTATGTCTGATTCAGGTGAGGTCTTTCTAGTTACTTGCCTTTGCATCTGAGAGCTGGACAATGAATAGGGATGACAAAAGAAGAATTGATGCCTCTGAGCCGTGGTGTTGGAGAAGAGCACTGAACATCCCATCGACAGCCAAAAGAACAAATAGATCTATCTTAGAGAGGGTGCAGCTGGAGTGCTCTTTGGAAACAAGAATGGTGAAGTTTCACCTCACATGTTGCTAGGAGTCATGCTGCTAGGAGGGTCTGTCTATTCCTTGGAGAGGAACATGATGCTTGAAAGGGTGGAGGGTCAGCAAAGGAGAGGAAGACCCTCAACCAGGTGGATTGACACGGTGACTGACGCAATGGGCTCTAGTGTGTCAGGAAGTGTGAGGATGGCACAGGATAGGACGGGGTTCAGACCCACTATTGATAGGGTCACCATGAGTAGTATGCAAATCAACAGCACCTAACAACACCACAAAAACAAGGCCTCAAGAGAGAACTATGAGGAAATGTTTACAAGATTCACAAGAGTTCTTGACTTCGTTTATTCAGTACATTTTCTGCTCCCCACCACCAAACGTGGTCAATGTTGAAACAGAATGGTCTCAACTCTGAAACTCAGTCTGCTGGGTTCCCTCAAATCAAACAGTCATGTGCGCAGAAGAAAAGAATACACATAAGCTCAGTCTGAACCCGTGTGGGCCGCTCCGCTGCCATTTCTCAGGTTCCTGAGGAGAACAGGTGTAAGCCACTCACATTTTGAGGTCCGAAAGTCCACAGGCGCCTCCTACCCATCACCAGAGAAGACTCTGGGCTCTTCAAACAGACCCAGCCCTCAGGAAGTTCCTCCCTGCTCCTAACCGAAATCTCTTCTTCTGGCCTTTAAACGCTATTCCCTCTTGACCCGTCATCGCTGGAGAAAGAAGAACAGCTGCTCGCCGCCCTCCTTTTAATCATCCTTAATGGGCTTATAAACAGTTATTAAGTCCCCCTTCAGCCTTCTCTGAGCCTCATTTTACTTGCATTGAGGCCGAGAGCTTCTGAGGAAGGCATTTTACTCAGGACGCCACACACTAGCTAAATCTTAAATGGGTAATCAGCCACTTCACCCACTTTAACCTACACAAATGAACAGCTCTGCCTCCTTTTGCAAAATTTAAACCCATTCAAGGGTGTTCCCTGGCAACCAAACCTTTTTAATAAATCACGCCTGATCTAGGCCAGCATTGGGCATTTTTCAAATGTTCCCTTTTTCTTGAGAAGTCACGCTGGCACACTGACGTACAATCAACAGGACAAGTGCTCTCTTCGAAGTTGTTCAATTGCAGGACAGTCCCCATCTCTCCCTGCAGGAAAAGCCTGTGAATTCTTACCTGTCTTCCTTACTGGCAAGCAGATGTTGATCTAATAAACTTTCACTTGGTCCTTTCCTGTAGTTACTGGGGTACATTCATTAAGGGTTGAATTGCACCCTTCAAAAGATACCATTGAAATAGTAATCTGTGATAGGTCTCCCTTGAACAGTGTCTTTGCAGACACAACCAAGAGAAGATAAGGTCATTAGGGTAATCTCTGATCTGTCCGATCTGCCTGGTGTTATCGGAGAGAAGAGACATGGGTACTGATCCACAGAGATACCTCCATGTGATGATGGAGGCAGAGATTGTTGATGGATCTACAAGTCAAGGAATATTGAGGACTGCTGGCAAGACCCGAAGCGAAGAAGGAGATAAGGATGAGATTTTCCTTTAGGGCCTTTACATAGAGTATGAACCTGCCCAGCATCTTGATTTTGGCCTTTCAGCCTCTAGAACTGTGGGAGGATAAATCTCTGTTGGTTTAGGCCATCTTGGGATAATCGGTTACAGTTGGCCATAGGCAATTAATACAGAGTCCACAGCTGATGTGGAGCACATCCCAGGGCAAAGACGAGGCAGACATTGGAAAGTTTTACTTCCTATTTTGTCATTGTGATGTGCATTGATCACACCAATAGGTGAAAGGAAGTCTTGGTTTGTGGCAGCTTCCCCCTGAGTGTCTCCACTCAGATCTGGTGGTTATGCAAGTCCCTGGATGCAGGGAAGGAGCGGGTAGGTGAGTTGAAAGACTGGTGATGTTTTACTTTTCATCAAAAGACCAACAGGCTTCACCAGCATGGCTACAACTAAAAAGACTGACAATTTTAGCATTGGCAAAGCTGCAGAGAACGTGAACTCTCAGTCAGTGCTGGTGAAAATATACACTGGAACTGCTCATTTGGAATTTTTCAGCTCATGCAGTTGCTTGAGCTATTCTACTCCTAGGTCTATCCTCCAAAGAAATGACTATGTTCGCCAGAAGACACAGACAAAGCTACATGAAATGCAATTGAATAAGAATAAGAATAAGAATCTTAAAGTACCCGAATGATGTTGAATCAATACTCCACTTACACTGCTCTCAGGTGACCTAGCAGGATGGTCCCAAAGGGTGTTCTAGGCTGTAATCATTACAGAGGACTCCTAGTGGCTCAATGGCTAGACACTGCTAAGTTATAAATCAAAAGGGCAGAGTTTGAACCCACCCAGACACTCTGTGGGAGAGAAACCTGATGATCTGATTACAGCCAAGAAAATGAAGGAGGGCAATTCTCCTCTATCACATGGGATCACTAGGAGTCAAAAATTGACTCAATAATACTTAATAAAAACGGCTCTTTTTTATTTATTTTTTTTAGTTTATTATTTGTGTGTGTGTGTGTGTACCGTCAAATCAGATCTGACTGAAAAAAAAAATTAAAAAAACCATCAGATCTGACTGGTACAGGAGGAGATTGTTCCTCCTTCTCCAGCAGAGCATCTGGTGGATTTGAACTGTGAACCTCTGGGATTGCAGTACCCCTTCTTGCCACTAGGCCAACAGAACTCGCCAAAAACAGCTCTTTATTTGAGCCCCTAAAATGTCATTTAGCAGCCAAATAACCTGAGGGCTTCTTAATCCAGGTGTTGTTAGTGCTATGTACGATCGAGTTGGAACTGACTCATAGCTGCAAACTGCACAGGAGGAGACTGTCCATCTTTCTCCCTCAGCGCAGCTGGTAGATTCAAACTGCCTGCCTTTGGATTGATAGAGAAGCTTTTTACCACTAGGCCACTGTTGTGTTATAGTCATACATGAGATAAGAAAGTGCAGTGGAGAAGACTGAACTACTACTATACACAATGTGGACGAGACTGCCACATACAGTGCTGAATGAAGAAGCCCACACAAAAGAGTACATTCTTTATAATTCCACGTATATGACATTTATGATGATAGAGATCAGGACATTGGATGCCTCTGGAGGGACATGTATATACATTATCGGGCATAGGGGCCTAGATCTGTGTCGTTGAATTAATATAAATTATGCTCAATAAAAGAGAATAAGAGGTGTCTATTATGTTTTCCCTTCCCAGACGTACAGCTTTTCATTTATTCATCCTTTTTTTCTCTCTGCTCTTTTATTGGAGGTGACTTACAGAAGCGTAGATTTTATGTTGTTGATATAAATTTATAAACTAAGGAAGATATGTCAGTGGTATTGTTTCTGAAACCAGAGAGGAGAATCAGCCTCAGTACCTACAATAGGAAGTGAGCTGAACGGAGCTTCCTAGCAGCCAGTGCAAAGAAAGCACCACAAATTGCCAGCCCAGCTGCTCAGCAGAAGCACGACTAATCTTGAGACTTGACTGCAATGTCTACTGTACAGCATCAGAAAAAGGCAACCGAGTGGTTGCAGTTTGAAGGGTTGTCATCTATCCTTTTGGGTCTGGGGAATTCTATGTTCCTTCTTTCCCCATTTCACATCTGCTCTACTACCTCCCTGGTCCTCGTAGAACTTGAGATGGGTCAGCACCTCATTGATGGTGAGGGCCCCACTTCCCTAATATGATGGTAATAAGGGATGGCTACCAGCCCTCATTCACTTTTCTGGGTGTGGTTTAGGGGAAGCCACAGTTGTGATGGTTGAGTTTTTGTCCTTGGGGGTGATAGGTGTGCCATCCTCATTTCTGGAGCCTGTGCCTTTATCCTCAGACTGTCCTTTGCCCCTCGGTCCATCTCCTGTGTCAGTGATGGTCTTCGGTGGCCCCATTCGCTCACCAGGAGTGACCCTGTGTGGAGCAGCTCCCTGCCGCCTGGCTTCTTTCCATTTTGGCATCTGGTTTAATGGATTTTTCCACCGCCTGGCTCCAGTTTTTGAGTTGAATTCGTATATTTCCCCAGTAACTAGAAGAAAAAAAGAAAACTTCTATAAACCCGAATATATCTTGGAGAGGGTACAGCCAGAGTGCTCTTTGAAGGCAAAGATGAGAGAGCTTCCCCTCACATACTTTGGGCATGTTGCTAGGAGGGGCTATTCCTTAGAGAGGGAAAGGCAGAGGGTCGGCACAAGAGAGGAAGACTTTTAACCAAGTGGATTGGCATGGTGACTTCCATAATGGGCTCTAGTGTGTCAGGAAGTGTGAGGATGTCTCAGGATAGGACAGGGTTCAGATCTGTGGTTCATATGGTAGCTATGGGTCATACTCAACTTGATGGCACCTAACAACAAGAGCAATAAACCAGGAAATTTAATGATTCTCTCCCTCTTCTTGTATCTTCTCTCTGCTCTACTCCCACTCCCAAGCAAAGATGAAGTCGGCTAGAAGGTGTGAATAACAGAGAAAGAAAGTAGACTTGTGAACAGCAGTCTTCACCAGGCTGCCCTTTCCATAAATGATACGGCTTAAGGTGACAAAACACCGTACCTCTGGGTAGAAGGTTTAGAAGAATCACAGGCTATCTCAACTGCAAGATGAGAAGGAGAATTGAATCTTGAACTCACGTGAGCTTAGGATACCTTAGGCTCAATTTCTAGCAGGATTGCCAGTTAGTTTCTGATTTATTCTGCTTGTTTGTAAATGTCCCTGAATACCTGCTCTTCAAAGGAATTCAGAGAGAGAGAGAGAGAGAGGAGAGATCTTGGTTTGTGTTTACGTGAGGTGGCAGAGTTTTGTGGATACAGGCCCACAAATCTGGCCTAAGTGGAGCTCATACGAGGCCGCCATTTTTATGGTGGCAGAGCCTGCAGGTGCTGATTGGTGTGTTTGTTCACATTAGTCCGGTTGGCCCACTGGTTTCCTCCTTTCCTCTTCTCTTGGAGACGCGAAGCTGGGATAACAGCCCCTGAGCTCCCAGCACGTTACCCTGGAAGATGGAGTTTCAGGTGAGCCCCGTCTCATGCTCTCCCACCCAGCCTGAGTGGCCTCTCTGGCTGTGGATCCCACCAGCACTTATGCTAATGTGGGCACATTATGGTAACAAGTACCTAATAATAGAGGGAAATTTAATTCCAGTAGCAGCGGCAGCCTCGCTGGAGAAGAGCCATTCTTCAGAAGAGGACCGGAGCGTTTTGCATATGAGGGTGGCAGGGAGCCAACACACTTGCCGCCTGAATTTGGTTTCCTTCCTTTTATTCGCGTCTATAATTGAGCCTTTGTGAGTGGAGGGATGTGTGTAAAGGAGCTAAATTTGGAGCTAATTTCATAGGGGTGTTGAGAACTCTCAGAGGCCAGCTTCACCTTATGCTCATCTTGCCGAACAAGAAGAAATACTTGGCCACAATCTAGAGTCAAAAAGAAGCCAACTTTGCTGTTCTTTGATTCTCTCCTGCTAGTAAGACGCTATGAGGATCTTCCAGGGGAGAGGGTGGTGCTGAGTATCCCAGTGAGTTGGTAAAACTGCAGGCTGTTGGCCTCACAACTTCCTAAATTGGCTCATGATTTAGGAGGTGAGATAAGAAGAAACAGGTGTGCTCTTTAAACAGGAGTCTACATGGAAACCCACTGAGGCCTCACACATGCTCATCTCTTTGAGCATCTGCAAGTCAGCTGTGCTCAGGAAAGACCTCATTCTGGATTTCATCGTCGGAAGATCAGCACCACACTCAATGTAAAAAGATCAGCACCGTATATACAAGATACGAAGATCAGCACCATATATGCAATGTGCGAAGATCATATATCCAAGCGACTGACTAACAATTGAAATTAAGAGCAGGAAGCTGCATGGGATCATCCAGGATGCTGCCAGCCTAGAATATGAAACCCGAAAGTTACTCCCTTGTGGATAGCATTGCCACTTCATTACCTGGGTCTATGGCTTCTCCATCAAAGACCGTGTTCATCTGGATTGTTTCCTGAGAAGAAAAAGGCAGCATCAAGCACAGCTTTATGTGTCTTCACTCAAACCAGGCTGCACTCCCGTCGGGTCAAGTTCCTTTCCCAAAGCCCCTTGGCATTTATTTTACTCAGTCTCTGAGGTAGAGGCTGCAGACGTGGGGTAGAAAAGCCATGATTACTGGTCTCACAAAGCTTGCAATTGGGTAGGAGTGGCTGGCAAACTGGTGCTACAATGTAGATTGGTAAGGCTATATACGACAGGAGAAACCTAGGATGCTGTGGAGAACGTAAATCAGACTTGGGCACAGGAAAGTCTCTTGGAGGGAAGGAGATCTGCACCGGACAGACAAGAGAGTAGGTGTGACATGCAGCCATGGCTGTGATCCACATTGTAAGTGACATCACTGTCAGGCACATTTGCAGGCAAGCGCAGGTGGACCTTCGTGTGCTTCTGCCTCTGGGCCCTGCACCTCTGGCCCCTCCCACTGTCTTCCCTTTCCTCAGCCAATGCAGTGAGGCAGTAGGGCAGGTTTTCCTTAGCTCTGCTCTGAGCCCCACCCCTTGTCCTTACCCTCTTCAGATGACACAAACCTGCTTGCTGAAACTGAGGAGGACCTGAAGCGCTTGCTATAGGTCAAGGATTGCAGCCACATCAGTATGGATGGTGAAGAGATTGAGATAGTTAACAGTTTTAGTTTACTTGGCTCTACAGTCAACACTCTAGGTAACAGCAGCCAGGAGATAAAGAGACGAAATTGCATTGGGAAAATCAGCTGTGAGGGACCTCTCAAGAGTACGGAAGAGCAACGACATCAGGCTGGAGACTAAGGTGCACCTGATCTGGGCTATAGTCTTTGCAATTATATGCTATGCATCGGAGAGTTGGACAGAGAACAGGGAAAGAGAATTGATGCCTTTAAATTGTGGTGCTGGAGAAGAGTGTTGAATATACCATGGACTGCTAGGAGAACAAACAGGTTTGTCCTGGAGAAGGTGAAGCCAGAATGCTCCTTGGAGTCAAGGATTCTGAAGCTTCGTCTGACATACTTTGGGCATGTTGCAAGGAGTGACTGGTCCTTGGAGAGGGACATCATGTTTGGCAGAGTGGATGGGTGGCACAGGAGAGGAAGACCTTCAATGAGACGGATCGATTCTGTGACTGGAGTGGTAGGAATAAGTGCGTTTGAGATGGCTAGGTTCGCACAGAATAGAACGGAGTTTAGAGCTCTTGTACACAGGGTCTCTATGAGTCGCAAACGACTTGATGGCACATAACAACAACAACATACTCAGTATTGTCTTCTTGAATGTCTTGGTGTCTGCCTAATGCATCTGTCCCCTGTGCCCAGGGAAACACCCCATTCTTATGGTGCCAAGGCCAGATTGTTTAGTGTGTTGATGAGGGAAGTGTTTGAAGCTCACTGGAACTGTTCAACCTTCAATTTCACCTACTCACTTGTCTACAGTTACCCTATTTGGAAGAGAAAGAAAATGGACATTACTTGTGTTTGAGCTGCTTGCCCAGCCAAGTTGTGGTTGTGGTTAGGTGCCGTCAAGCTGACCATGACTTACAGCGACTCAGCAGACTTGAGCTCTGCCCTATCCTGTGTCATCCTTACCATCCCTGTCATACTTGGGCTCAATGCTCAGTCCATTGCATTTCTCTCTTTGATGATGTCCTTTTCCAAGGACTAGCCTCTTCTCACCACATGCCCAAAGTATGTAAAACAGCTTCATCATCCTTCTCTCTAAGAAACACCCAGGCTGTACCTTCTCCAAGACATGTTTGTTTGCTCCTTCGACAGTCCATAGGATAGTCATCATTCTTCCCCAATTCCGCAATGCAAAGACTTCAGTTCTTCTACTATCATCCTTAGTCAATGTCCAGCTTTCTAATACGTTCATTAGGAAGCAACTGAAAATATCATAGCTTGAATCAGCCATTCCTTAGTCCTCAGACAACACTGCTCCTCAGTACCTTAGAGAGGCCCTGGACTACAGACTTTTCCAATGCTACATGTTTTTTTTTTTTATTTCTTACTGCTGTTGCTAACAGTGTTTATAGTGGCTCCTAGTAAGACAAAATCATTAACCACTTCAACCTTCTTTCCATATTTCATTAAGTTGCCTATTGCCCTAGTAGTGGGGATTTTTGTTTTCTTGATGTTGAACTGTAACACATCTTGAAGGCTGTAGTCTTTGATCTTCTGCAATAAAGTTTCAGGCCCTTCTCACTTTCAGCAAGCAAAGCTGTATCTCTTGCATACCACATGTTGTTGACAAGCTTTCCTCCAAATCTGGTGTCACATTCTTCTTCATAGAGTTCATGTTCTCAGATGATTTGCTCTGTATACAATTTGAATAGGTATGGTGAGAGGATATAGCCCTGATATACACCTTTTTTGATTTTAAACAATTCTGTGTTTCCCTGCTCTGTTCAGACAATGGTCTCCTGGCCTAGGTATAGGTTTCACATGAGCAAAATTAATTGTTCTGGGCTTCCCATGTCTCTCAGTGTTATCCACCACTTGTTATGATCCACAAAATCAAATACCTTTGCATGATCAATAAAGCCCAAATATCTATCCTTGTGGTATTCTCTGCTTTCAGCCAAGATGCATCTTACATCAGCAATAATATCTCTGGTACTACAGCTTCTTCTAACTCCTGCTTGAACATGTGGCAGTTCTTTGTGGATGTATTGTTCCAGCCATTCCTAGATGATCTTCAGCAAGATTTTGCTTGCATATAATACCGTGTGATCTGCATTCAGTGGGTCACCTTTCTTGGAAATGGGAACAAATATGGATCCCCTGCCATCCTCAGAATCATTGCTGTGTTTGAGCCCGTTGTTGTGGCCACTGTATTAATGAAATTAATTGAGGGTGTTCTTCACCTTTCATTTATCAAATGTGGTATCTGTCTCCAGGGATTAGCCCCTCCTGAAAACATGGCCCAAGTATGTGGAACAAAGTCACCATCCTTATTTTGAAGATGCATTCTGGCAAGTTTATTCATTCTTGTGTTCATCAATAGCATAATCAGGATTTTTCACCAATGTCATCATTCAGAGACATCAGTTCTTCTATGGTCGTAATCCCAAGGAGATATCTCTGAATGGAAATATCAAAGGCACTTGCCTCAAGCAGTAAGACTCAGGAGATTAGAGAGGGCCTCTCTCCATTTGTAGACTGTTTCACCACTCCCCACTGGTGATCAGCTCAGTAAAAAGAAAGAATGGGAATGAGGAACCCTCCAGCAATCCCATAAAACCGTGCATTTGTGTGACACTTGACAACTTAGAAATATTTGCCCACCTGTCCTACAGGACAGGTATTCTCTCTCATTTCATAGATGAGGCATCTGAAGCTCAAGAAAGTGGGGATTCTGCATAGTCACCTGTCTAAGTGGGGAGAGCCAACCCCAGATCCAGTCAGTGAGCCTCCTCTGTCCTTTCCCCACAAGGCTGTGCAAGAGTGAAGGAAGAATAAACCCCGCAGAAAACTGAAGCACTAGTTCTGGTCTTTAAGCTCTACTCCCCCGACGCATGCTTCTGGAGGGCTGGTGTAGATAATAAACACCACTATTCAATATTTATGAAATCCAGTTCTTCAGCAAATATATCAGCAGACATGTTCAGTGGAGGGAACAAATTCTATCAGGGGCTCGTCACGCAGCAATCTGTTCCAGTGGCCAAATATAAGCAATTGTCTGAATGATAAACATCCCCACAAAGCTGTGGCAGGGCCTGTTGGGGGTCCCTGCATCTCCTGCCCCCCAGTACCCAAGCCAGGGCCCCTGGCGCTTATGACACTCACCACTAGGGCCTCTCTCTTTGTGGGCTTCATTTCTGCAGGGAACAGGACAGGCAGAAGTCAAGCTTTCTAGACATCACATTGGCCTTACACATTCTACCGCACTCTGACTGTTATGTACCATTGACTCAGAACCCACTCATGGCTGACGTGTGGGTTTTCAGAGGCAGTAAATCCCGTGGGCGGAAACTGCTCATCTTTTCTCCCCAGAACAGCTGGTGGATTTGAACCATGTATTTTGCATTGGCAGCACAATTCTTTACCACTGTATCACCAAAATTCCCTGCCCTACTATGATTCTTTCCCTAAAAAGGCTTTGAATTCAGACTTGCAGACACCACAAAGATTGTTTTTAGCTCTATGCACATGATTCTAAACTTGATGTCTCAGAAATACTGTGTGTGTGTGTGTGTGTGTGTGTGTGTGTGTGTGTGTGTGTGTATTTATACTCATACAAAGGAGTCCTAGTGGCTCAGTGGTTAAGTTCTCTTCTGCTCAGTGAAAGATTGGTGGTTCACAGAAAGATGTAGTAGTCTGCCTCTGGGAAGGGTACAGCTTCAGACACCCTGTGGGGAAGTTCTACTCTGTCTTGTAAGGTCATTACAAGTCAGGACAGATTTGCCAGCAACGAGTTGATTTGGCTATACATATGTTGTTGTTGTTGTTGTGTGCTATTAAGTTGACTATGACTCATAGCGACCCTATGCACAACAGCTCTGAACCTTGCTGAATTCTGAGTCAACCTCACTGTCTCTGACACACCCGCCCTCATTATCCCAGTCACTGTGTCAATCCATCTCATCCAGGGTTTTCCTCTCTATCCTTCCACCCCTCCTGATAACATGCCCAGAGTATGTCAGAAGGAGCGTCAAAATCCTTGCCTCCAAGGAACAGCCTGGTTTCAACCTCCCCATGACTTATCTGTTTGTTCTCTTGGCAGCCCATGGTATGTCCAATACTCTTCTCCAGCACCACAGCTCAAAGCCATCAATTATTCTTCTGTCATCTTTGGTCAGTGTCCAGCTCTCTGACGCATAGCAAATAGTTGCAAAGACCATGGCCTAGAGAAGGCATACCTTAGTCTCTAGAGTGATATAATTGCTCTTAAGCACTCTGGAGAAGTCCCTGACAGCAGATTTTCTAATCCAATTCATCTTTTGATTTCTTGACTTCTGGTGCCAAGAGTATTGACTGTGGAGCTGAACAAGCTGATATTATTAACCATCTCAATCTCTTCTTCATCTATCATGGTGCTGCCAATTGGCCCAGTTGTGAGAATCTTCATTTTCTTGATGCTCAATTCAATCCATATTGCAGATCATAGTCCTTGACCTTTAGTAGCAAACACTTCAAGGCCTCTTCAGTGTCAGCTAGCAATGATGTGTCATTTGCATAACTCAGGTTATTGGTGACTCTTACTTCAGTCTTTTTTAGCACTAGTATTAGGCCTAAGAAATAGGCTTTCAAACAACTTTAGAAGTAAGAAAGATCATTGTTATTAGGTACCATTGAGTGGAGTATGACTCATAGTAAACCAATGAACAACAGATCTACACCTTTCCTATCCTACGCCATTCTCATAATTTCTAACACACTCAAGCCCATTGCTGCAGTCACTGTGTCAGTCCATCTGGTTAAGGGTCTTCCTTAGAGCTTTTTCTCTCCCTCCACCTTTTCAAGCCTAATGTCCCTCTCCAAGGAATAGTCTCTCCTGGCAACATGCCCAGAACAGGTAAGATGAAGTTTTCTCCTCTTTACCTCCAAAAAGGACTCTGATTGCCTTTCCCGTGACATAACTACTTGTTGTTTGACCGTCCATGGGATCTTCAGTGCTCTCTCCAACACCACAGTTCAAAGGCAACAATTAGTTCTCTGTCATTTTTATTCATTGTCCAGCTCTCAGATGCATAACAAATTATTGAAAAGACCATGGCCTGAATCAGGTGCCCCTTCATCCTCAAACTGACATAATTGTTCTTCAATAATTTGGAAAGGAGATATTAGGTTGATACATTTTATTTTAACAAGGAAATATTTTTGGCATTATTTTTAAAGTAACTGAGATTGGAGATAGTTTCATTATGAAAATAAACTTGTTCAATATAATCGGTAATAATTATAGAGACACTGACCTTCCTTACATGCCTTGTGCACGTTAGACATAT
The DNA here is from genome assembly GCF_000299155.1 of Elephantulus edwardii. Classification (NCBI taxonomy): domain Eukaryota; kingdom Metazoa; phylum Chordata; class Mammalia; order Macroscelidea; family Macroscelididae; genus Elephantulus; species Elephantulus edwardii. The sequence goes on along the minus strand of NW_006399772.1, from coordinate 8,998,542 downwards.
AAGTGAACTGACTAGAGCATGCATTTCTGAATCCCACTTCACGCTCCCCTGCCCCGTCTGATCACAGCCTGTGTTCTTTGCAAAACCATGGCTTGTCAGGGCCAATTCATGAACCCTCCCAATGCCTGGAACAGTTCAGATTGATCCTATCCAATTCTTCTAGGTTCCTGAAAACGCTCTTCCAGCTCACCTGACTGCAGCCAGCACTCTTTTCTAAAAACCTGGTCTATATCACTGTGAAAAATCATCAAATTTGAGGATTAAGAATTGTTTGTTCTTTTAAAAAAATGAATCTGCCCAACACAGAGCACTAGCTGCCCTGGGAAGGGGTGAGGATCAGAGGCAGGGAAGGGAAGGGACGAGAGGGTCTCATCTCAGCCCTCCATGTGCAGCAGAGAGCATACACTCTCGGTTTAATACAGGATCCCAGGTGCATGCTGTTAACTGAAAGGTCAGCAGTTCAAACCCTCCAGCAAATACCTCAATGGGATAAAGATGTGGCAGTCTGCTTTTGTAAAGATTGCAATCTTGAAGACCCACAGGGTAGTTCTACTCTGTCTTGCAGGGCTGTTGAGTGGGAATCCATCCAACAGCTGTGGGTTTTATGGGTTTGGTATTTAACACATGGAGAATGTTTATCTCATTCAGGGGAAATGACCTCTAGATGCTTAAATCAAACTGGATGAGCTGGGTAGGGGCCAAAGTGAAAGGTCTGAGTGAGTGCGCCAGGCACTCCCCCCTTCCCTTTCTCCAGCATCATCTGACCTCCGCTTCCTGCATCCTCCAAAAACTTCCCAAGAGATGATTATTATTCTCTGTCCAGCTGGAGCTCTTTAACATAGTACAACAGGCCAAGCATAAAAAGAGAGAAAACAGGTCTTCTACGTACCTCCTTTCTTCATCCTATCGTGGGGGAAAAGAGAAAGACAATTAATTAATGTCAAAAATTATCCTACCTGTGATGTGTGCACAGCAACAACAACAACATGAGGCCTTTGAACAACTGTGTTCCTTTGGATTTCAAGGGGTTAATTGAAAAGGGGACCAGCAGTAAGGGTCAAAAAGTAGGCCAAGTTGGTGGGCCCTGAGCGTTCAACCCAGCTCCAAATAGAGCAAAATAGATGATAGTTTCATCACTATTGGCTTCAGACTAGACAATGCTAAGAGTTTGAAACTTACTGCTTTATAGAACCTAAGGGAATATATTCCCCCCTGATGATGACAGCTAGTGAAGGTAAAAGTCAGTTGCCATTGAGTCGATTCTAAGTCATGGTGACTCCTCACTGTTCCATTGGGTTTACAATGGCTAGTTTTTCCAAGAACCATAAAATCTCTTACAAAGTACCTCTGTGTGGACTTCAACCTCTAACCTTTCAGTTAGCAGGTAGTGCATTACCTGCTTACACTCCCTACCCGGGGCACAGATCTACCTCAGGCTGCCATTCATTTCCAGAGAGGGCAGGTCTGAGTTTGGATTTCACACTAATTTCTTTTATGTCAATCATGTTGGAAACAATTAATATTTAGAATGTAAGTTGAAAATAGTCAGGTTCGAGGTGCATATTTAAAACCTAGTCATGTGAGTCCCAGTGTCGACTGGATTATTTCCTTCAAGAACTTCTGCCCAAATCCCATTACCAAGCACAAGCTTAAGCATCACTCTTCGGAAGACAATTTTTTTTTTCCAAATCAATTTGCAAGTAGAGCCCAAACAAAAATGCCTTTTTAAAAATTTTCAGCAGATGCTCAAGGATTTCTTACCTTGAAGTCAAGGTTGCCAATAGCAACAACTTCTCCAATAAATATGGCAAAATGCAATGCACATCTCTATGCTAATGTCTTACGCTTTTATACTGAGCCTTTCATCCATAGATTTAAAATTATTTGACAGGACTAGTTAATCTTCAAAATACCTTTTAAAAGGCACATGAGTCTTATCATCCCTTCTTTTCCCAGTGAGAAACCCTGAAATGCAGAGGTTCTAAAAGCCTGAGATATTTGGGCATGGAGCCAGATTTGGAATCCTGAATTCTAAACCTAATGGAACTCAACTGTGAAGAATAATTCAACATAATAATAGAAGTAACATCTGCAGTATATGTATTATCTCTATCAGGAGGAATCTCTGAGTGCTGTAAATAGTTAACATGCTCAGCTGATAACCAGAAGGTTGGAGGTTCAAATCCCTCCAGGCACTTAGGGGATGCAATCTGTCAGTATCCTGAAAAATCAGCCACTGAAAATCCTATGGAGCGCAAATCCACTCTAAGACACATGAGTCAGAACTGACTTGATGGCAACTCGGTGGGGTCAATAGTAGCAAGAACGCTAAGTGCTTTATTTATATTTACTCATGTGATGGTTTTCTTTTATAAATAAGTACATCAAAGCTCATAGAGATTGTCACTGGTCCAAAGCCATATATATACTTTGAAAGAAGTAAAACCAGGATTTGAACTCAGGGTCATAGCCTTCATGTTGTAGTTATAAGAGCTACTGAAACACTGGAAACCAGACTCTGAAGGCAGTTTGCAGTAATACAGTGTTCTCTGCACTTCACTCTAGTACCTCACTCCAGCCAGTAAAAGACACTCCACAGGCAGTCACAGTAAAAGGCATGTTAGTGAGCAGGTGAGAGGAGGAGGAGGAGAGAAAAGACACTTCTGTTTACAGCCCTTCAGAAGTGAGAGATTGTGGCTGATCGTAGCAAAAGCACAAAGATTATTTAGTCACACAGAGACCCAGTTGAGTCATTGGAACCAAAAGCTTGATTTCTTTTTTTGAGTACTTCTTCTGATTCCATCAAGGGAGCTCTGGTGGTTAGAAGGTCCACCACGGTCCCAGAGGCATGTGGTTGAAATCCACCAGAAGCCCTGCGGGAGGATCAACACTCTCCTCTCATGAGATTAACTGCCTCTGAAAATCTGCTGGAGGGTCAGCGTCGCTTCTGACACGATGGCAGACAACAGTTACAATGATTCCATTAAGTTGCTTAAAAATCCTTCAAAAGAGGGCCTAGAATAGTCTATCACTACTTGCCATCAAGCTTTGATCCGTGATAAGGACCTCCTCTAAGGAGTGAAGGAGCTGGTTTGCTGGGAGTCCACAAGAGCAGGGCAGGCTGACAAGGGAAGCCAAAAGAATGGTTCCATGACTCATCGGATTATGAGAAGGGAACTCATGGCTAAGGGCAGCTGGGGCGCCTTCCTTCCTGTCTCCTTTCCTTGTCCTCACTGCAGGCAGCCTGCTCTTAGAGGAACCCTGGCTCTCCACCTTTCCTTCTCCTGACCTCAGTGCTCTAAGGCAGTGGTGGCAAGGGCCCACCTCCCTGGTGACTTACCGAGGCTTCTTGTCCCTCTTGGTCTTGCAGGGACAGTGTCTGCGGATGGCTTTGGCCAACAGGATCGTCAGGGACACCAGGAAACACAGAAGCAACATGGAGCCCAAGGTGATGACAAAAGGGACATACCACGCTGATGGAGAATAAACATTTTCCTTCTGGATCAGGTAAGTGATCCTGGGCTTAAATGACAGAATATGAGGAGGATGAATGGAGTGTGACAGCATTCGGACATTCAGCACCATCCTGTCTGAGTACTTCCTTCCGCTACGTTCTTGATCTTGAAGGGGGACATCTGTATACTCATAATTTTTGTTGCTTTTACCAAGCATCTTTCTAGAAACCCACTAAATAAAAATCTAGATCTTTTAGGGGACTGAAAAATAACCCCAGGCCCAATTTGATCCTTTCTTTTTCTTTCCCTTCCTAAATGTGAAAAGTACCGTTGACTTTGCTTTTTTTTTCTTGTCAAATCATGGTGTAACTTAGGGATGATGAATATAGCAATTGTCTATCACTGGGAAGGCATGAGACATAAAGGCTGTTTGGGGTTCCCCCCTCCACCTTGTAGGATTTTCAGAGCTCACTCAACTATAACCTGTCACTGCCAGAAGAGTAGGCTGACATCACAGAGAAACCTCAAGTTCAGCATTTGTTTCCTAGAGTGGAAGAGGAATAAACAAGTTACAGAGATTTCCAGGCTGGATCCTATTTTAAGCTCCAGTTAGGTGACAATTCCCTACTCAGGAAACCTTACAGCCTCTTCCTACAGTAACCACAAATCTGTAGGGTTACTGTATGCCTCCACTCACTGCAGTAATATTGATGCAAACACAGGGAAACGAAGCATAATTCTGTTCTTGGTAAGACTCCGAGAAGCAGAAGTTGGCAGCTTTTCACAGGGGATTTTTCTGAGTTCTGATCATGTTTTCTCTGGTGTGCTCCAAGCATGGGGCTACTGACCAGGGGTGCAGCTTTCCAAAGCCAAGAGGAGGAAAAAGAACTGAGAGAGTTGGCATAAATATTAGCCAACCCTTCCCAGGAGCAGAGAAGATAATCCTGTCATCAGAGCTTAAAACTCTCTCCACATTGACACTGATGCTAGCAAAAAAACCCCTCAAGCTCAAACTTGTTGCCATTGAGTCAGAACCAGCTCATAGCTGACCTTCCAGCAGGTTTTCAGAGGCTACAAAGCACACTGATGGTGATTGCCCATCTTCTCTCTACAGAGTAGCTGGTGGATTTGAACCAACCACATTTGGGTTGGCAGTTCAACTCCCTACCCACTAGGCTACAAAAGCTCCCTGATTGTAATATGGTGCCTCTTATTTTCTGCCTAGCAATTACCATGATCTGTACCTCATTCACTTGCTAACTTGTATGTTATTTGTCTACTCCTTAAGACAGGTAGCTTTTAAACTTGAGCCCACCTCAGAATCCCCTAGAGGCCTTATTAAACACAAAAATCCCTCGGCCACGCTGCCAGAACTCTGATTCAGTCTGTTTGGTAGAGGTTGGGTTCCAACCTCCCTAACTAGAGGGCATATGATCGGTCGTGGTTGGGTGAGGTGTAACTTTAACAATATGGGGAGGCCTGAGAGTTCATATTTCTAACAAGTTCTGAGGTCATGCTATCGTCACTGGTCCTCAGACCATACTTCGCACACCACGGACATGTATTAAGAGCTCCGTGAGAACAGATACCATTTTGGTCACCACAATGACTAGCTCAAGTGTCACTATTAATTCAGGATTTGTGGACAGAAGAAATAATTTCTTTTGGCATGAAAGCATGTATGGTGTATGATGACACTTCAAAAGAGGTGGACGCACTTGGAAGCTCTCTGATTTCATGACATCGATTTGCAATGACTCTTACAACCAAGCAGGGAAAGGGCTGTGAAAGCAGCAACCGGCCACATGCTGTGAAAATTGACTAGGTGCCACGAGCACCGTAGGTGGTCACTGTCTAATCTATCACAGGTTCCTGCACGAACACACAACCTCCAACTTCAGAAGAGTTCAAGGTCTCATCCAGTTGGTTATTTGCCACCCTGACTACTTTGATGCAGCCATGACTACCAACCCCAGCAATATCCTAATACCTCAGCTCGCTCTATCCCACACTTCTCATGGGTCAGGGGACCTGGGGATCCCAGGACCAAAGGCTTACCCTAGGAGTAGTGGTGAGGATTGTGGTTGGGTGAGGAATAACTTTGATACTCAACATCACCGTCCCTGTTTCCACAAGAGCCGTAGCCTTCTTCCTTCTGGACAGCAAGTTGTCGTCAGTTACGTAGATGAGCAGTTGGTAGTCCCAGACTTTGTCAAGTCCACCAGCATAGTCAAATCGAGATGCAAGCAACAGGCGGGACACATTGGACCCAGCATTGGGTGAGAAGGTGAAATGATTGTTGATGTTGCCTAATGAGATTTGACACAAGGGTATATGGGAGAGAAGAGAGCAAGAAATAAAAGTTTAGAAGAAAAGTATCAGGGCTGAGTCAATAACATGTATAGCGATGAAATGGCTGGGAGATTTCATCCACACAAGGAAACTCTCTCTCACACCAGTACAGCTGACAACAAGGACAAGATAGAAAAGGATGACACACCTGTCCAGGGAGACTGGCTACCATCTCGCTGAGCACCAGACACAGAGATTTCATAATCTTATCGCAGCCCCTTCAAGTCAGTTGTCCTCATACGGAATTCCTTAAGTTATCACATGTGTAGCTCACACTCAGACCAAAGATTGGGCACCAGGGCGGTAGGGCGGGCCTCATAGCTAGCTATCAGCCAGATTCACACACCATGCATTCTGTGGAAGCTGTCTGTTCACCCCGGTTACAGATGCTCTGGGTGTTCCCCAAAGGAAGGCACCTCCTGGCTCTTCAGGGTTCCCACTCCCAGGCTCTCCAGGAGCTCCCCCACTTCCACTCCCCACACCGAGTTCTGTTGGGGCTCACAGCTCAGCTCACAGCTCACGGAGCCTGGGGCAGAGAGGCTGCCAGCCCAAGCACGCACCCGCTCATTCCTCTGGTGGCTCCAGACTCATTACTGACTGAAAACCAGTAAATGGAGCAGGAGATGATGCAATTTTCACTCCCTTAGCAGCGAAGTGCGCCGTAAAGGCCTTGGGGTTCTCAGTATGGATTATTTCCATCTTGAGCAACTGCAGTCTCCAGGCAGTGTCTGCCCCTGGGTTTTGTGACACAGACGGCTCGAGAGGCCCCCTTCTGCTCGAGTTCCTGCTCCGCCAGGGCTCAGCAGGCGGCCGGGATAGATTTTACTCTTTAACGTGGAATTGCTTTGCTTGTTTGGGTTTAAATCCCTGGCCCCAGCACTTGATTAGATGAGCTATTTTGGTCTAATTTCCATTGAGGGGTGCTCTTTTCTCTCCCTGCAATGGTATCTTTTTAAAGAAAGAAAATGAATGGAGCAGAAGAGAATTCCTAAGGACACATTTCAAATTGCATTTATTTCATCTATTTAATCTATTATTACCCAGAGAGAAGACTAAGATTTCCTGCTCCCACTACAAGCTCTCACTAAAGGAGGTGCTTGAAGAGTTGAAATATATATGCACACATGTTGCTGTTGTTATTATGTGCCTGCAAGTCAGAACTGACTCATAGCTGACTCTCCAAGGGGGGTTTCAGAGACTATAAATTGCAAAAGAGGAGAATGCCTATCTTTCTCCTGCCTGAGCACTTGCTTTCTCTCTCCTTATATATATTGATATACATCTCTATATCTGTAGATATAGATATACTCTCTCTCTCTCTCTCTCT
>NW_006399772.1:8986801-8991253 GCF_000299155.1 Elephantulus edwardii | reverse complement strand
CATTTCACCCAGGGTCTTCTTTCAGCACTATCCCTCCACCCTCCCAAGCATTATGCCTTTCTCTAAGGACTGGTCCCTCCTGGCCACATGCCCAATGTTTGTGAGACAGAGCTTCAGAATCCTCACCTCTAAGGAGCAACTGGGTTTCATCCTCTCCAAGACAGACCTGTTTGTATTCATAATGATTCACATATGATCAACACTCTTCTCCAACAACACAACTCAAAGGTATCACTTCTTCTATCATCCTTAGTCATTGTCCTGTTCTTGGATGTAAAGCAAGCAATTATGAAGAACATGGCACACCTTAGTCTCTGACTGACATCATTGCTTTTTAGGACTTTGTAGAGGTCTCTGACCACAGACTTCCCAATGCAATTTGTCTTTTGATTTCCTGACTTCTGGTGCCAAGAGTACTGATTGTGGAGCTGAGCAAGCGGAAATTAACTTCAGTCTCTTGGTGTCAATTGGCCCAGTGATGAAAATCTTTGTCTTCTTGACTTTGAGGTTCAATTCATATTGCAGACTACAGTCTTTGTCTATTTGTGTATGTATATATAAGTATGTATGCATTTATATGTAATTTGGAAGTAGGAGTGGCATCCACTTCCTAAACAACTTGCCTCAGGAAACTCTATGAACTTTGATAAATGTCGATAGTTGTTGAGGGGCGTCAGGCCTTTTGTTCACAGGGTCATTATGAGTCATGCTCAACTCAAAGGCAATCAACAACAACAACAACATATATAAACTACACTCATATGGTTTACATATCAGGTGCACCTGATACAGTACTTGGTCTTTGCAATCACTTGCTATGTGTCAGAGAGCTAGACAATGACTAGGGATGACAGGAGGAGAATTGATGCCTTTGAGCAATGGTATTGGAAAAGAGTATTGAATAAACCATGGACTGCTAAGAAAACAAACAGGTTCATCCTAGAGAGGGTTAAACTAGACTTCTCCTTGGAGGCAAGGATTCTGAAGCTTCATCTGACATACTTTGGACATGTTGCAAGGAGGGACCAGTCCTTGGAGAGTGACATCATGCTTGGGAGGGTGAAGGGACAGTACAGGAGGAGAAGACTCTCTATGAGGTTGATTGATTCAGTGACTGGGGTAATCTGGGTAGATGTCAGAGACAGTGAGATTGGCACAGCATAGAGCAGGGTTTAGGGCTGTTGTACATGGGGTCACTATAAGTCGCAGGAGACTTGACAGCACATAAAAACATCATTGAACAAGTGTGTGTATATAGAGGGTGTTTATTATCATCAATAGGAAACTGGTGGCTTAGTGGTAAGGAGTTGTATTGCCAACCAAAAAGCACACAGTTTGAGTCCACTAGCTGCTCATGGGAGAAAGATAAGTGTTCTCCTTCCATGTGATTAACTACCTTTGAAAACCTACTGGAGGGGTCAGGTATGAATCATATCGGTACATATTACCAACAACATCACTGTCAATAGGTTCCACTCTTTCCCTGGCATTTGGAAAGCTTCATATGGGATTCTGGAAGACTTAGTTGAGGACAAGAGGAAGCCCAAGAGAAAGAATGGACACAAGAACCATTAGACTCCTCTCCTGCTTAGATACCTCCTGCCACACACTGTGGGTGAGCACAGACTTTCCTCTCCTCCTTCTCTAAACACCTGCTAAGGCCTGAGACACCAGGAGTCCTTAAGAACAGGTTCCTGCTGCCCTTTCTTGACTGTGGAAGCCACGCACTGTACCTGGGCCTATGGAGTAACGAAAGGATCTGGGGCTGGAATCAAGGTCAGTACACGTCAGCTTGAAATTTTGAATATTTGTGCCAACTCTCAGATCCACCGGGATGGCCAGGAAAGAAGAGTTCGGGGTACACATTGGCTTTTCATCGTTTTCGTCAAGGATTTTCACAGTGACCTAGAGGAGTAACAAGGTGGTCATTCTGAATAGCTAACACCTAGCAAGAGCTTACTGTATGCTGGGCCCAGGATTGAGCACGTATCTGTGGATTGGCTCATCTAACTTCCTCTGAGATAAGTAAAGGGGGTGAGCCAATTTTACAGAAAAGGGGAGGCCTAGAGAAGTTAGACAATTGACCTAAAACCATACAGTTGGTGTGTTGGGGATTGAACTCATGTCTGACCAACTTGAAATTCTTTGTCATTCATGTCTGTACTCTCTGTGTATGCATGGTGTGTGAATATACATCATATACCTATCTGCAAACACACCTACTGCCTCAGCTCATCCCCGACTGGCACTGAGCTTTCTCTCCAGTGATAGTCATGGACTGATGGTGAACCATTATGCTTTTTTTCTCTCTCACTGCTCCCTGCAAATTGGGGGTTTAGGTTTTAACTTTGGGATACAGCACAATGGTTCTCCATGTGGCTCTCCATTCCTGGACCCTTTTCCAGTAAAATGCATTAGACTCTCTGGAGGTGGGGCCAAGCACCATTATTTCATTTTTTATGCTTCCCGGATGATTCTACTATGCAGCCAGGGCTGATACCCACCGGGACAGGACCATTGTATCTGGCTAAGGCAGGTTCTTAGCTGTAACCTGGGCATTTAGCACCAGGGATGCTCAGCAGCCGCAGGTAGGGACCAGCACTTCTTGTTCGCAGCTGTCTTTTCTCAGCTGGGTGGATTGGAATACAGATTGGGATGGCTGCCAGCACAGAATCACTGACTGCCAGCCCTGAACGGGACTCATGTGGTCATTTAGTTCATTGTCCCTTTTAAAGCTTATGAATTTTGAGTCATATTCATTCTACCTTGATAGTTGGAGATTTTGGCTATTTCTGAGCTCAGGAATAAATTGAAATGTTCACTCCAGTTAGCTCCTAAAGTGGAGTGCATTCATTTCACTCTCAAAAAAATAAGCCCAAAAGCCTCCCCAAACTAACTGCCGTTCTCTGTAACGTACCACACCCACCTCTCAGCTTGCCAAGCCCATCTCACCCATCATGAAAATCACTAATTCAAAAGCAAGTCATCAGAAGAACTGGACACTTTGGGCACCGGGTAATCAGCTGGATAGTCACTTAAAAGATAGAGAAATTGGAACATGGAGATAAACACTGCTCAGGCTCCTGGGAAAAGTGGGATCAAAGTTGAGACATGAACTCCATCTCCTGACTGGGAACCAGTTACTCTCTATGTGGCTTCCTGCTGAGACTCTGTTTTTAACTCCACACCTTTTCTCTTTACTAATGGGAAACACCAAGCCATTGTTCTATGTGGGTGTCACATTGCCCTCCATTGATCATAATGACTGACAGCATTGATCCGCAAAACCTGGACCACTCTCAGTGCAGATGTGCATCAGCGGCATCACCACCACACAGGGAGTGTGTTAGAATGCAGAACTCCAGGCCTCAGACCTTGGACCAAAATTTACACTTAAGAAGATTCTCAACGTCAAAGGGAAGCCATACAGCACTATGTTGGTTGTCATCTGTTGTTGGCCCCCAATTCATGGTGACCCCCCGCACAATGGAAACAATGCCCGGCTTTGTGCCATCCTTGGTGGGTTGCGGATTGGACCATGATGCACCAGGCTTTCAATGGCTGAGTTTCAGAAGCAGAGCCCCAGCACTATCCTCTCTGTGTTGGTTGTAAAGCTCACCTGAAAGCTGTTCCACATTAGCAACACACAAGCCTCCGCTGCCACACAGGTGGTAGCTGTACATAAGGGGCATTGGCTAACAACTGAACTCAGGTATCTGCTATGGAAGTTGAGCATTCTACCATTAAGCCACTGCTGTCCCATATTGTTACTTGTTGTTAGATGAGTACAGGTTAGGTTATCAGAGTACAACTCATAGAGACCCTGTGGACAGCCAATCTGAACCCTGCTCTATCCTGAGCCATCCTCATCATCTCTAACATACTAGAGTCTGTTGCTGAAGCCACCATGTCATCTATCTTGTTGGGAGTCTTCCTCTCCTTTGCTGAAAACTCCATCTTTCCAAGCATGTTCTTTTTCAAGGAATAGCCTCACCTAGTTAAAAAAGTATGAAAGACGAAGCTTTTCCATCTTTGCCTCCAAGGAGCACTCTGGCTGCACCTTCTCCAAAACACATGAGTTTGTTCTATTGGCAGTTTAGGGATATTCAGTACTGTTTTCTCTCACCACAATTCAGAAGCATCAATTCTTCTTTTGTCCTCTTTATCCATTCTCCAGCTCTCTGACACATAGCAGGTGATTGAGAAAACTATGGCCTGAATCAGGTGCACCTTAGTCTTCAAACTGACATCATTACCCTTCAACATTTTGGAGAGGTCCCTGACAGTGGACTTGCCCAATGCAATACATCTCCTAATTTCCAGATTGCAGGTAACAAGGGTGTTGATTGTTGATATAAGCAAGATACAATCATTGACAGCTTCAATCCTTTTTCCATAATGATAGAACTGCCACCTAGGGCTATGTTAAATCACATCATCTTTTTTTTTTTT
>NW_006399772.1:8977501-8985250 GCF_000299155.1 Elephantulus edwardii | reverse complement strand
ATCTTAAGATCTATCCCAACTTTATATGTATGGGGTGGATTAAAATATGACAGAACTACTCTAGTGGGGACAGGGGCTGTGCAGAACTATGAAACCAACTCATTTCTCAACAGTGTGTACCTCATCACCATCTCATCGTGAAAGCAAAGGAAGAATTGTGGGTTCAATCGACTCCAACATTTGGTCATCAATCTTAGTGTTTCTCAGGCCTGAACTCCAATGTCAATCCTTATTTCCCAGGCACCTTTCCCTCTGTATGTCCAGTGTTCTCTGTATGTCACAGTGCTTACTTCCTGTCCAACTGTAGTCTGCCCCCTATGACGTATCCTGTGGCCACAGCCGAGACACGCTGCCATGCCAGAGCGGAAGTCTGAGACTGGTGTGAGCCCACCAAACAGCACCCCTCACCATGGCTGTGCCTGTGGCCTCACTGTTGGTGGCCTGGACTCTAAGAGTATAGGTGGAGGTCGTCTCATAGTCCGCTTTTGTCACCAGCTGGAGTTCGCCTGTCTTGGGATTAATCCAAAATATGTTTGGGTGCTGGAGGCTGGCCCCGCCTGCAGCGATGGAGTAGACGATGGTGCTCTGGGGGAAGTCCTTGTCAGTGGCTCGTACCTGTCCAATCCGAGCTCGGGCTGGAGGAACAGAATATATCTGAGGTTAGTACTGCCGTGGGAGGGAGCTCTGGTGGGCTGGCAGGAAGGAGCTGTATTGTCAAGCCAAAGGTATGCAGTTTGAATTTATCAGCTGTTCTGCAGGAGAAGGATGGGCAATGTCCTGTGCAAGTTACTGCCTCTGAAAACGTGCCAGAGGGTCAGCTATGGGTTGGTTCCAACTTGATTGTACACAACAACAATACGGCTGAGGGCGTGGGGCACAGGGACAGATGACCCACCTCACTGCCAGGTGAAACAACTCTCAGAGTTCTTTGTGTTATTCAAAGTCTAGGTTATGTCTTCAGTCCCATTATACTTAAAAAAAAAAGGGCAACCCTTGCTATTAACTCATGTCACTTCTGACTCGTGGGAACCCATGTTCTGCAGAGCTCCATAGGCCTTCCAAGCTGTGATCTTTTTGGAAGCAGATCATCAGGCTTTTCTAACACAGAGCTGCAGGATGGGTTAAAGCACCACCACAGGGGCTCTCAGGCAATTGCAAGTGACTTGTTCCATGTAGGACCTAACCCAGCCCTCTGCCATTGAGTCACTGCTAAAAGTGACCTTTAATTTAGCTTCCAAGGTGGTAAATCTTTACAGAAGGCCACTGCCTATTTTCCTTCTGCAGAACAGACCTGGTGGATTAAAACCCCTGACCTGACATGTAAAGCACGATACCACCAGAGCTCTTTACTCAGGACCTAGTCCTGTGTGGTGGCTTCACAGGTACAGAGTTGCACTGTCAACCTAAATAAAGGTAGTTCGAATCCCCTAGCTGCTTCTTGGGAGAAAGATGGACAATCCATCTCGTTATGGGTCATTGACAGCCTCTGAAAAGTCACTGGAGGCTCAGCTGTGAGTTGGTTCTGACTTGATAACATAATAACGAATGCTAATAATTTTGCTATTGTAACAGCACTGCTGAAAACAACTTCGCAGGCACAAAGCTTTTGCAGCAGTGTTATAGAAAGGATTTCTCCTCTGTCTTATACTCTATTTTGTCTAATCCTGTAATGCATATGAATTGCTTTTAAAATAGGAATAAATATAAATATTTTTAAGGATTTAGCAGCCAAAAATGATAAATTATAAATTTCAAATTTCTATCCTATTATTCTTATTTTACAAATCTTATTGGAGAAACTACTGGAGCTTTGACCTGCTTGCTTTATGAAAGCTCTTTCTCATAAATTATACTGTTAGTTTAGCCCCAGTACCAAGTAAAATACTTGACCCCAAAGTAGGTGACCAAAATGAATTGTAGTAAAACCTATGCATTCCATTGAAAACCTTGTTCACTTCTGCTGCATTTGTTATCCGGTAGCTAAGTTATAAGATTAAAAACATTTCTTTGCTCCTTTTTTTTGTGCTTTATTTTAAACTTAATGACAGAAATAGAAATTAAAATGAAGTAGCAATTTAAAGGGTTGTTTGGTTTTTGAAAGAATAAGTAATCCATAATCAATGGAATAAAATTGTGGGGAAATCTGAGATTGTATTAGAGAGTTCACATCATTACTTTCAAACTGGGGCCGATAGGAAGAAAGTGAAGTCAAAAGTAGGAGCCCTACAAGACTTTAATGGGGGCAAGACTGGAGGAATCAGGGTATATATATATATACACAGAGAGGCTTAAAAGAAGGCCTCCAGTGAATGCAAGTCATGGTGAGAGACACAGTCTTTATTTTGTTTTTAAATGAAGGTAGTGTAGGAATGGGAAACTTTATCTTTTCAACTTCAATTTTCCAAGTGAGCTGGATAAAAATCGAGGTGAGACCAGGAGAAAGTTCAACTATAAAGAGAGAAGATTAGAGGAACCAGGCAAACAGACAAAGCCGTAATCAAGGGTTTCTAACAAATGCGGTTTAATCACCAGTTTTCAAAACCCAGACTTCACCTGAAGGGCTCCTCAGCAGTAAGGACAATTTAAGAGAAAAATACAAGATGCAATAAACACTAATCAGCTGGCAAGTGCAGTTCAAACACCAGGCAGGCCCTCTCCAAGGGAGCATCCCCTCGACAGAGCCGCGTCTGGGTGAGTCTATTACCTACCTGAGCTTACTTCTGACACGTTAAATACATAGGACGGCGTATCAAAGATGAGAGGGAACTCATTTACCGGGATTGTTAGGATATAAATATAGATGTTATCTAAAAACAGAAATAGAAAAAAATTTCAATCTCGCTATTCTATTCTCAGCCACTGATTTGCTTTTTCAACATTTCTAAAGTATCTTCTGTGCAAAACACTGGGGCTACAGGATGAACAAGATGCTGTCATCCTTGCCTTTAAGGCACTTTTGTTGTTATGTGCCTGTGAGTTGGAACTGACCTCCCGCAGGCTTTTCCAGAGTCTGTGAATCACATGGGAAGAGATCATCCGTCCTCCCAGTGAGAAGCTGGTGCATTCGAACCACCTGCTTTTGGGTTGGCAATGCCACTACTTATCCATTAGGTCTCAAGGTGTGTTCATTTTTATCATACCCTGCTTAGGGCACAAGGAAAGATGAAGGAGGACTACCTTCCAGGAGCACGTGTGTGCTGAGCTTTATAAGAGAGTTTATACTACTTGATACGAAGTGGGCTTTGACTCATGGTCCCTCAAAAGTAAGAGTAGGGCTACTGTCCCAGGTTTTCAAAGCTGTGACTTTCAAAACCAAACCACCAGGCCTATCTTCCAAGGTGCTACTGGATGAGCTTGAACCACCAAACTTTCAGCTAATCTTCCAAGGGACTACAAGGACAGTTGTCATTGTTGTGTGCTGTTGAGCTGGAATCAACCCATAGCTGACTCTTTCAGCTGCAGTAAATGGCACTAGAGGAGATTGTCCATATTTCTCCCAGCAGTTCCAGGATACTATGTTGCAATCCCAAAGGCATGTGGTTTGAACCCACCAGGTCCTCTGCGAGAGGTTTAACTGCCTTGGAAAACCTATTGGAGGGTCAACTGTGGGTTGGCTCCGATTCGAAAGCACACACCAACAACAACATATTACCACTAGATCACCAGAGCTCCCAACAAGGGCTATTTGAGTCAGATAAATGAAGCTGGAGGTGGACTAGACTGGGTATTCTTGGCATATGCCAAGCGACTGAAAAACCAAACATCCTGCCCTTGAGTTGATTCTAACCCACAGAGATGCTGTAGAACTTCTCAGAAGGTTCCCAAGGCTGTTATCATTCACAGAATTAGGATGCCTTATCTTTCTCCTGTGGAGTGGCTGATGTGTTCAAACTACCAACCTTTTGGTTAGCAGCTGAAGTCTTTAACCACTATGCCACTAGGCCTACTCAGCTCATTGCCTTTGAGGCAGAATCTACTCAAAGTTGACCCTTAATTGAGTGTCTGAGGCTGTAAATTGCGTGGAAGGAGACTGTCCATCTTTCTCTTTTGGAGCCACAGGTGGATTCGAACAGCCAAAGTGGTGCCGACTTGGGGTTAGCAGACCCACTCCCTACGGACCACGCCATCAGTGCGTCCCAAGGCAAAGACATTAGACAGCATCTTTTATTCTTGAGAACCACAAGCTGTTTGGGCTAGCTTGGAGGAAGTGGGCTTAGGGGACAGTGACTGGAAATGAGGCTTGAGAATGAAGTAGAAGCCAGATGATTAAAGTCCTTGCATATGAAATCAGAGTTAGAACTTGAACTGGAAAGCTATGAAAGACAGTCAAGGGCTTTCTGCAAGGATGTATTATCACAGTATTTGCATTTCCTATAACATTACTAATAGAACTAGGAAGGGTACAGTGGAGAGAGACACGATGCAGACAGAGAGACCCTTAAGTATGCTTTGCCTGTCTGAAAGAAGAAAAAAAAAAAAAGAGACAGCTAAGGGTTGTAATCGAGCCAAGAAAAGGCAAAGCCTGCATTAAAGCAAACACAGTGGAGCGCAGAGCAGAGATGGGGTCGGGGAGGGAGCAGATTATTGAGATTTTAGGAAGTGACACCGAGGAAAGGGAGAAAGAAATGTACCAGGGAAAGAAGGAGAAGACTGATAAAACTTTCAAATGTCTGATTTTATGGAAGCCTGCTTTTTAAATACCAACAATACCATTTAGCACAGTCATTGCTATTCAAGAAGATGCCCCAGGAAACGAGTTACGGTGATACTTGCTTTTATAGTGAGGTGGAGAAACATCCTGCACTTGGATTATCATGGAGTATTTATTACCAGCTGCCAGATTACTTGGATTTTCATAATCCAGATCACCAATCAACTAGATTAAAACAGAGATGTTAGATTATACAGAACAGACAATTCTACTTATCACACTGATAAAGACATTTTCCCCCACAGCTAGCAACTGGGTAAACTGGCAAAGCCATTCTGGACAGCGTTGGAGCCATTCATAGTTATATCCATGCCTTTATTTATTGCTAAAGAGCTTGTTCTAAAGAATTTATCAGGAGAGAGGGTTTCTATACAAAGATAGTCAGCAAGCACTATTGTACAACAGCAGGGACTCAAACTTCAGGCGACTGAAGAAGAAAAGCAGGATACAGAATCCTACTTGCCGAAATATTGTTATTATTTAAAATACTTACACATACTTAGAATACTTATGCGTTATCTAGACCATGTATGAATATATGCATGGAATAAAGCCAAGAAGGAAGCAGATCAAAATATTAGCAATTATTATCGTGCTTTTCTGTGTCCTCGACATTGTCTACATCGGATATGTGCTAATTTCCTAAACAGAAAGAAAATGAGAATTATTTTTCAAAGGACTCTCTGAATAAAATTGGTGAGATTTTCTTGAGAAGTGAAGGAGGGCTTGCAGTGTGAGGTGGACGAGGAGGTGGGGAGAAGGGCTGGGGAAAAGGCCTGCTTCATTCTTCTGCTTCAGGCTGTATCTCTGGTGCCAACCAACCCGCTCTCTAGACCCCTGCTCACCACCCATGTTCCTTGCCCTTCCCCTTTCCTCTTCCCCTTCCCCTCTGCCCCTCCAGCAAGCTCTCTAAGTGTCTCAACACCCATTGTCTCTCATCTCTGGTTTGACCCTGTGGAGTGGCCATAAGTGTGTTGCCCTCATTCTTTCATTTGGGTCTCCAGGGTACTGTTGTCATTGTAAGTTGCCATCAGATTGGCCTCTGACTCCCAGCAATTCAAGGCACAAGCCAACAAGACACTCCCTAGTGCTGTGACATTCCCCTGATTGGCTGGGGTTTGGACGGTTGTGATCCATCAGGTTTTTCCTGGCTGACTTTCTAAAGCAGAGTGCCAGGCCTTTCTTCCTAGTCTACCTTAGTCTGGAAGCTCTCCTGAAGTCTGTTCAGCATCACAGCCACACACAAGCCTCTACTGACAGGTTGGTACATAAGGTACAGTGGCTACGGATAGAATCAGAGTCTTCCACCTGAAGCAGTCTACCACTATCCAGCAGCGCCTCACCCAGTTAGTCTCCAGTGCTGAATTTATCAGGGTACATTCATGGTCTTGGCTCTGCTTCCTCTCATCTCACCTCTTTATGGGCAAGGAATGAGCTCTCAAATAAACAAGTGCTTGAGCCCAGAGGGCACTAATGTGACTACAGAGGCAGCTAAACAGCCCAGCAAACTGTGAGCTATGCAAGAAAGAATTCAGTCCTTAGCACCCCAGGCACAAGTCTGCATAACAAACGAGTTCCGGAACCTCGGTAAAATAAAGAGCAAATGGGAAAACTCCCTATTAAGTTTGTCAGTTACAGTCGCTCCGCTCCGGAGGGGAAGTTACCTTGGAAATGTCCCTCTATGGGGTAGCGGGCATGCTAGGCATGTTAGACCAGCTTCCCCATTGCCCTTTCAATGATGCAATGACTGTTAACTGACCACAATTCTCCCAGAGCCAGCTGGATCCTGTAAAAATCTGCTGCTGCTCCCCACTCCAGATGGCGTGGTGAAGTTGAATTTGTTGTTTGGTGCTTCGCTGTCATCATCAAAGCAGAACTTGTTCAGGTCCAGAAGCAGCGTCCCCTTGGCTGCACTTTCAAGCACCATAATGCTGGCAGAAAGACATGATTCAATATTTCCCCCAACAAATGTCAACTGAATGTTGCTTCTCTCTTAGCCTGGTCACCTCTATTTTCATTTTAATTAAAAATCTTTGATCTGGTTTCTCTGTTTCTGCTCTTGCCTTCTTTTAGACTTGGCTTTACTTTCTCCCGTTAAAATGTTGAATCAAGTCTCTCCTATGTACCAAACGATCCTTCATTTCATTCAGGCCCTAACCATGACCTACGAGTCCCTCCATGATGCCTTTCCCACCTCGCATTGCCTCTCTGCAGCTCTTACCAACCCTCCTTCTTGTCCTGTTCCTATGACACTAGCCCCTGCTCCTTGACCACCACCCAACTCTGGCCTTGGAGTCTTTTCACTTCCTGTGGAATATTCATCCCATGTGAGCCACATGGCTCACTCTTCCACTTTTCACCTCTAATGAAATGTCACCTTCTCAATTAGACCACCCCGATTACCTTCTCTAAAATATCAAGTCCCTACTTATTTCTTTATTTCCCATTGCTTTCTTTGCTTTTAATGTCTTTTTTGGTTGTTTTGAAAATTAAAAGAAAAATTCTTTCATTGTTATACAATTCCTTCCCCCAAGTATATTCCACTATGCAGCCTTCATTCTGGACTTCTGTCGTGACAATAACACTTAATCATATACCCATTTTAAACACCTTTCTCTCTTATCTGTTTCAATGCAGTATACATAATTTATCCCCTCTTTCTCAGTCTTCCCCCAACCCCGATGTCAGTTCTGTTTTTCAACAGTGGTACTAGACACATCATTTTCCACAATACTGTATTTTTTTTGATACTATATATTTTAATTATTTATCCTATTTATTGTCTATTCCACTCCTCCCAGGTAAACAAGGGCAGGGATTTTTTTCATTTTTCTTAGTGGCTTTTTCTTATAGACAATAACCAAAAATCCCCCCCCACCCATTGCCTTTGTGTTAGACTCGGCTCACAGCTGACCCTCCAATAGTTTTCAGAGGCTATAAATCCCTCAAGATTGGTGGAAGATCTGTTAATAATCTGAGTTATGCAGATGATACAACCCTGCTTGCTGAAACTGAGGAGGACCCCATGCATTTGCTGC
>NW_006399772.1:8974954-8976814 GCF_000299155.1 Elephantulus edwardii | reverse complement strand
AAGGAGGGAAGGGTCCTTGGAGAGCGACATCATGCTTGGGAGGGTGGAGGGAAGCGCAGGAGGGGAGGCCCTCTTAAGGTGGATTGATTCAGTGACTGGGGTAATCGGGATGGGTGTGTCGGAGGCAGGGCGATTGGCACAGGATAGAGCAGGGTTTAGGGATGTTGTACATAGAGTCACTATGAGTCGCAAACGACTCGATGGCACATAACAACAACAACAACAACATAAATCCCTCAAGAGGAGACTGCTTATCTTTCTCTCAAGGAGCAGCTGGTGGCTTTGAACTGCCTGCCCTTGGCTTGGCAGCACAATGCCTTACTCTCTAGGCCACCAGAGCTTCTTTGTAACATAGAAGGTGCTCGATTAACTTTTTTTTAATAGATGACAGTGTATGAGACTAGAATAATACTGGAGAAGGACATTAGAAGAATACAAATCTGAACCCTGCCTGCAGGAGTTTATAACCTGGTAATAAAATCTCTGGATTCCTACATCCCTCAGCCTCCTGCTTTGTAGATTAAGAGTGCCTCAACTTGTGCTCTCTTGCTTTAATGTCCTAGAGGGGTCTCCCTTTTGTATCAACATTTAATAAAGGCCTATTAATGGTTGAATTTGGAGGGCCCAATCAGAATTTACTCCACGGCCTAGGCAAACAGCACACATGTGTAAACGAGAGCCTTCTGGTCCAGCTGAGGTAGGTCTCTGAGTAACCCCTTTAGGCTCAAATTCATTTTTAGGGCCTTTCTCATGTCTCCAGGCTTCAGTTTTTCCATCTATGAAATGAGTATAGGTCAAGTCAGTTAGTTTCTGCTATATATAATAAACCCGTGGCCCAAAGCAGTATTTATTATTTCACATAATGTTGTTTGTTCTGTGCCATCAAAGTGATTCTAGCTCATCACAGCCCGACATGGCAGAGGAGGAATGCCCACAGGTTCCTAGGTGGGAATCTTGATGGGGAATCTTGATCAGATTGCCTGATCTCTTCTCCTGTGGAGCTCGGCTGAGAAGTTCAAACCTGCTGGTTAGCTGCTCAATGCTTAATCAAGGGCTTTTTCCTCACATGCTGATGGGCTGTACTGGCAGTGCTTGTGGTGCTTCTCCGACTTGGCTGGTCTCTCTGGTCGTCTGTTAGCTCAACTGGGTCTGAGAAGTGCAGGATGTCCTCCTTTACATGTCATATGAGGGGATGGTGATTGGTCCTGCTTCATGTCATCTCTCGTCCTCCACCAGAGACTAGCTCAAACTCTTCACATGGAGATCCAAAGGTTTCCAAAACTGGCAAGAAAGGGCATGTTGCAGTAAAGCAAGAACTCTACAAGTCTCTGCTGTGTTCCATTTGTGATTATTCCAGGGAGCAAAGCAAGTTACGTGGTAGGAGGAGAATCAAATCCCACTTCTGACGTGCAAGTCAACTTATCAATTCTGCTCCCCCCTTTTCCACTTTTCTTCCTCTGACCCAGAGCTAAGTCAGACACCATGAGATAAAGGGCAGAATCCTTCAGACTGTCAAATCTGCCCGAGACTTCACATGTCTGCCCCTAGGTCAGGATCTCCAAATCGCCTGCCCTTCTGACCAGCTGGCTAAAAACTTGGGGATTCCTAGTACCCCTTTAGGAAACCAGCCATATACTTGGAAGTTTCTAGTATCGTCATACTTTTTTTAAAAAAAGAAAAGAGCATCTCTCTTATTTTTTAAATGCATATATACACTGTCATTATGTTTTGGTTGTTTTAAAAAATTTATTTTATGCTGGTTTATTTACAAAGTTTGTATACCTTGTTTTTCATACTGGATCTTTCCCATTTCCTTCACCATCACCCCCACACCCATCAAATTGTGCAGCCTTATAAGTA
>NW_006399772.1:8803875-8974854 GCF_000299155.1 Elephantulus edwardii | reverse complement strand
AGTATTGGGTAGTGGTAGGTTCAAACTATCCACCTTTGGGTTGCACTGCACCTCCCTATCCTACTAGGCCACCAGAGCTCCTTACTTGTGATCTGTTGTCTCTCTCTACTTCAATAATAGTTTAGAATAATTCATAAAACTCATGCCAAGTACTATATTCAGGATTACAAGCTTATTACAGCAGAAAGGATACAGATGAAGAGGCACGTGGAGCAAGGATGAGGTGGGCGACCAACAAGAAGCTTCCATGGGCCCTCTGGTGGCCTGTCTGTAGGGAGTTAAGTTGTTAACCCCCCAAACTGGTGAGTATTTGGTGATTTAAATCCACTAGCAGCTCTGAGAGAGAAAGAATCTACAACGATTATAATTTACAAGTTTGGAAACCTGATAGAGGGCTTGGAAGTGGAGTATCTTCCCACATTGCTGTCTACTACCAACAGACAGCTCTGGTGGTCCAATGGGTAGGGAGTTACACTGACAACCCAAAGGTGGGCAGTTCAAATCCACCAGCTGCTCCTCAGGAGAAAGATGGGCAATCTCTTCATCTACAATTTATAGCCTCTGAAAACTCACTGGAGGGTCACCTATGAGTCAGTTCTGACTCGATGGCAGCGAGATACTGTTTTTAGTTTACGGAACGTCACATCCAGAGCTTTTATTGGAGGCTCTTCATGTTGACATGACTGATTGAATCATGTCCTCCTCTGAGGTCAGCTGATGTCCTTCTGGTCTCACCTGAGTCACCTCATTAGCATAACCTATAGTTCTGGACCCCAGGTTTTAGAGAATCAGGAACTAATGTCAAATTCTTGGGTAAATTCTTTACACTCTATGGAGTCAAGCCCAGTTTTAAGGAGTAGAAAGGCACACATTACCGTTTTATGAGGGGTGGGGCAAAGGACAAAATCATATTGCAAAAGGGTATAATAGGGCAGGACGGAATGTGTAACTCTTTTCTTTCTTTCGTGCCACCTACTTCAATCATATCTTGCCAGGGGCAACATTTCTTAGAGCAAACGTCTTGTGGCTGCCATGAGCTCGTGCTCCGTAGACCTTCAATCAGAGAGCAGTAATTGACCATGGCCCCAGCTGCTGTGCTCTGAAGCCATGGCTGCTCTGGCACGGAGGCCACGTGCCAATGGCTGGGCCTGGCAGAGACACTAAGACAAGCTTATTCCTGTTTTCTGACAGCTAGTTGACTTTGGCTAAAGGACTTCCCAGCGACCTTGCCAAACCTTCCTTAACCTACACAGCACCAGGCAGGACATGCCCTCCCACTTTCCCTTCACTCAGAATCTGACCTGCACAGTGGCCTGATGACTCTCCTAGACTCACCCAGCTTTCTCTCCATGTTCTCCTACAGAGACACTGAATCCTGTCCTGACATCTGCTTCACAGAGGACCTAGACTCACACGAGTGCAGTTCCTTGAATCTTCTATTCTATCACCTCTCTCTGACCAAACTGTGCTGCCTTCTACCTTCCTTCCGCAGCTTCTCTTCGTGGCAGCTGAAATGGGCTCTGAGCTTGGCAAGTGTGGAGCACGTCTGACAGCAAGGATGGCCTGGGGATGCTGAGAATGATGGGATTTGCTTCCTGGAAAGACCCTTCCCTGAGGTGTAACCAAATCTCCATGATGTCTCTCAAGTGCAGATCACCTGTATTTCAGGAGCACTGGATTTGGAGCATTTTCATTCTTGCCTCAATGGCCTATATGGCTATTTAATAATTACTGTTAGTTGCTGTCAAGTTGACTCCAAGTCAAGCTCAGAATGGCACAAAGCAAGAAAATGGGTTCATCCAGGCACAATTATTTATTGTCTGTATTGGTGTCATTGTACAGTTTTGTGAGCTCTGTTATGAAATACCCAGCCCCATGGAGGGTTGGGAGTCTTGAGGAAGCTAGGGAATCACAACATCCAAAGGCTCTAGAGTCATGGAGCCAGACACTTCGGCTCTCCAGATGCATGCCTGTGCCCTTGACATTTGGTGTTGTTTTCCTAAGTATGTGCTTGAAAGACCACTGTCCTCCCTCTCTGACATCTGACCATGGTGTCTCCCCCATCCATTCCACATTGGCCAACATTCTCTCTCCCTCGCCCACAAACAGCTTGTGAAACACTTTAAACCAAGTGCCTGGCCATTTACAACCAGGGCTGGTGGGTTGTCCCTGAACCTTACTGCTTCCAACAGGCTGGGTTCCTTTCATCACCAGCTCATGAAAGCCACAGGGCCTCCTCAGCCAGTGCCAGGCCCACCCGAGAGCCTGCAGGGAACAGCAAGGACAGTGAGGGCCCCATCTTCCTCATAGAGAGGTTGGCCTTTCCATGGCCAACACCCTGCAATGACCACATCCAGGCTGACTCTTCTCCCTGCACT
Organism: Elephantulus edwardii; assembly: GCF_000299155.1. Lineage (NCBI taxonomy): Eukaryota > Metazoa > Chordata > Mammalia > Macroscelidea > Macroscelididae > Elephantulus > Elephantulus edwardii. The sequence goes on along the minus strand of NW_006399772.1, from coordinate 8,972,476 downwards.
TCTGCCAATGCACAAACTCAGAAGGCAGGACCTCGCTGAGAACTCCCTTGAAGGAACATGTGTAGTCAGAGCCTGCTGTTCTTGTTGCTATTTTGTTTTCTAAAAACCTGCTTCTGTGCTTGCACTTTGTCAAATTAATAACCCCGATCTGGCATGGTTTGGGATGGAGGAGGAAGCAAGGATGGGAGGATGCTGGGTGAAGAGGGGTCAGGTTTTCTCAGCACCTGCACCATGCAGAGGAGCCCAGGGGCACACTGGCTGGGTGTTGGAGAAGACTTCAAGTTCCCATCTGATGAGGAAGGACCTCATTCCGTCCTTCCTCACTGCCAGGCAATAGCGCAGTGCTAGAAGTCTCTCAGGCTGTCTCTCTCAAGCCCAGAAGAGGGACTTGAATGTTGTTTAGGATTCTCTTCAGTTAATCCACTAACTGACTTAGTGCAGGCCTTCCATGCTGAGAGCTTATCGTAGCAGAACTCTATCGGGGCTGCCTGGACAGTTTGAGCCTGGGAATGGGATTTCTCTGTCTAGTCCTGGCAGCAGCTAACCTGCTGTCCTGAGATGTCGTGCATCTAACAGCCCAGGACAAATCCTCAAACTCAACTATAAAAGACACAAAAATTTAAAATGAACAAAGGATTTTGAATATAAATTTCTAAAAAAAAAGATAAGTAAATGGCCAAAAAGACATGAAAGAAAGCATTCTCAGCATCATTACTCACTAGGCAAATGTACGTTAAAACCAGAACAGAAGTATCATTCCACCTTGGCTGTTAACTGAAAAGCTGCAGGTTCAAATCCACCCAATGGCTCGGTGGAAGAAATACTTAGAAATCTACTTCCTTAAAGAATGCAGCTAAGAAAACCCTATGTGGCAATCTGCTGTATCACATGGGGTTAGTAGGAGTCAGAAGTGACTCAGTGACACTCCAATAACAATATGAAGTGCAGTCTATACACTCAACACACACATAGGGGACTATACAGGAAGCTATAATGTAGACTGAATAGATGGGCACTGAAAGGAAAGAGTGGAAAGGTTTGTGATAGCACAGTCCTCTCCCAATCTAGGTACCCAGAGATCTTACTCTTCGACCCTCAGAGCCAAACACTGGGACCTTCTTCCACCTCTAAGGACAAGACAATAAAGAGCAGAGCATCCAAGACAGATACCAAATTCATTCTTTAAAGAGATAGAAAAGGCAACTGGAAGATTTATTTGGAGAGGAAAGAGACCTCAAATGAATAATAAGAAAAGCACTTCTAAAAAAAAAAAAAAAAGAAAAGCACTTCTGAAAAACAAGAATGAAATGGGAGGCACAGGACTCCTTGATCTCAAAACATACCACAGCTGTAATAACCAAAACAGCATGGTACTGATACAATGACAGGCACATAGACTAATGGAACAGAATCAAGAACCCAGAAATTAACCCATCTCTCTATGGCCAGCTAATATTCAACAAGGAAACAAAACTTATCAAATGGGGAAATGGCAAGTTTTTCAACAAATGGTGCTAGCAAAACTGGACTGCTACCTGCAGAAAGCTGAAGCAGGATGCAAACCTCTCATCATGCACAAAAATAAATCCAAGGTGACCAAAGACTTGTGAGTAAAGCCCCAAACCATAAGCATCATCAGAGAGAAAGTGGGACCAAACTTAGAAAGCCTAACCCAAGGCATAAAACAGCTGACAAATACAGCCAGAAATACACAACCAAGAAAGGATAAACTTGATGAATGAGACCATCTAAAAATTAAATCCTTGTGTGCATCAAAAAAATTTTCCAATATGGTGAAAAGAAAGTCTACTGGCTGGGAAAAACATTTGGCAATACCATCTCAGACAAGGGTCTTTTAACAAAAGTTTATAGAATACTACAGGGCCTCCACAAGAAAAAGAGAGCTAACCCAATTACAAAATGGGCAAGAGCCAGACTTTTCACAGAGGAAGACATTGAGTGGCCAAAAGATACATGATGAAATGCTTCAAATTACTGGTAATAAGAAAGATGCAAATTAAAACTGCAATGAGATACCATCTCACCCCAGTGGCAAAGTTTAACAGGACAGCAAGCCATAAATGTTGAAGAGGATGTGGAGAGATAGGAACTCTTATACATTGTTGGTGGGGCTATAAAATGGTACAACCACTCTGGAAGGCAGTTTGGCATTTCCTCAAAGAGTTTAACATAGAAATTCCATATGATCCAGCTATTCCACTGCTAGGATTAGACCCCGAGAAAATGAGAACTGAGACACAAACAGATTTGTACACCAATGTTCATAGTAGCATTAGTCACCATTGAAAGAACATGGAAACAGCCCAAATGTCCAACCACAATCAAATGGGTTGAGAAATTGTGGTACATTCACATGATGGAATACTACACAGTATTCAGGAGCAACGATTTCTAAAATTACCACATAGTTTGGGAGAAACTGTAGAGGATTATGCTGAGTGAACTCAGTCTCATAAGAACAAAGACTGCCCAATACCATTATTGTAGAAATAGACAACTAGTAAAATGTGTATGAGGATCCAAGGTGGGGAGGGTGGGAGCAGCAGGGTGAGGACGGTCCAGGGGGAGACCATAGGATCCTACAATTTTTACAGGTGGAAGTAGGGGTTGGTAAAGGAAATAGGAAAGATCTGGTGAGGATCTGGAAAGACAGGGTAATTGCGAGTATAGTTCAATGATGATTAATTTTGTAAAACATAATAAATGGAAATTATTGTATGAAACACAATGTGAATGAAGGAAATGTGAAACAATGTATACAAACTTTGGAAGCAAATCAATACAAAATAATTTTTTTTAAAAAGAGGTAGGAACATGTAGAAAAGCAGGAACTAGGAAAGGAATTTCCCAGAATGCACTAGAAGCACATAAAGAGTGCTAGCACAGAATAAGATTTTCAAAGTAAATCAAAAGACTGTTGCAGATTAAATTATGTTCCCCCCCCCAAATACACACTGTACATACAGCCTAACCTCTGTGTCTATGCTTATAATCTCATTTGGGAATGGGTTGCCTTTGTTATTTTAATGAGGCAGGTTTAGTGTAGGGTGTATTTTGAGTCAGTCTCTTGAGAAAGAAAAGAGCTTGAACATCATTAACAGTAATAACAACAATAATTTACAAGTGGATACATAGATAAATATGTAAGCTGAGCTAGTGTGGGATGGTATATATCCATATGTATGTGTGCGCATATGTGTGTATGGCAAAGGATGTTTCTATTATGTATTTATACATGCTGCAAATGTATTCACAGAATGTCTGTAGTAGAACACTAGACAGCAAAAGTATGAAAACATCTTGGACATAACCAAACAGCTTGTGGGATAGAGTCAATGGGCGTGGGGGCCTTGTTTTTGTTGTTAGGCGCCATCAAGTTGAGGATGACTCACAGTGACCCTGTGAACAACAGATCTGAGTCCTGTCTTATCCTGTGTCATCCTCACCATCCCTGAAGTACTTGAGCCCATTGCTACAGTTACCCTGTCAATCCATCTCATGAGGGGTCTTCCTCTCTTTCTCTGACCCTCCACCCTTCCAAGCATGATATCCTTTCCCAAAGTAGAGCCTCTGCTCACAACATGTCCAAAGTATGAGAAATGAAGCTTTGCCACCCTTGCCTCCCAGGAACACTCTGGATGCACCTCTTCAAAAAATATCTGTTCATTTATTTTGGCAGTCAATGGAATATTCAGTATTCTTCTCCAGCACCACAGTTCTAAGGCATCAATAATTCTGTTGTCCTTATTCACTGACCAGCTGTCAGATACATAGCAAGAAATGGAAAGGATCATGGCCTGAATCAGATGCACCTTCGTTTTCAAACTGACATCATTGCTCCTCAGTAATTTGGAGAGGAGGTCCCTGACAGTAGGCATTCTCAAAGCAATGTATTTTCTGATCTCCTGACTGCTGGTACCAAAGGTGTTGATTGTGGATCCCAGCAAGACGAAATCATTTACTGTTTCAATCCTTGCCTAGGATCATAGTTTTAAGGAGAATCTAGATCAACTGGGTCATCTAGGTCAAACGAGTCCACAAAGTCAATATTCTACATCCCAAATTTGGTGAGTAGTGACTAGGGTTTTAATAGCTAGCAAGTATCTGTGTAAGATGAAACTCTCTCCATCAAGAGCAAAGAAGAGTGAAGAAAATAAAAGATTCAAGGAAACAATTAGTTCAAAGGACAATTGACCATGTGAACAATAGTCTCAACAAGACTGAGAAGAACCAGACTGAATGCCACTACTGACTACTCTGATTGAGTGGAAGATAAATGAAGTACAAAATCCAAAATCTTAATTAAGACTAGATTTACTAAACTGATAGAGACTGGTGGAACCCTTGAGACTGCAGCCCTAAGATGCCTTTCAAACCTGGAACTGAGCAAATCCCTTGGGGTCACCTTCCAACCAATTAATAGTATTATAAAGTGAACAATAGCACCTGTGAGAAACAAAATCCTCCCCCAGAATAATATGAGACCAAAAGTTAGCATCTGCCAATCCCCCCAAAAAAGTTCAGAAAGCATGACAGAGCAGGAAACAAATATGAATGGAAATGAGGGAACTCGGGAAAAGCAGAAATGAAATGTTATATAGAGAAAGCTACAACTAATGGTACAAAACAAAATGTTGACTGGGAAAACTAATATGAGCTATAGACATTTAAGTAAGCCACAATAATTCTTTTTTTTTTTTTTAGAAAAAAAAAAAGCTAATTGAAGAAAACAGAGAGAATTTACCAGAATTATATTAAAGTATTTGGTAGAAGGTAGAATTTGTTATTATACCCTTGGAAATCTAGAGGATAAGATTTCTAAACAAAGTCATAAAGAAGCCACACGGTTCTTTACACTTAGAATAAACTATGAGAGGAAGGAGATGGACTTTGAAGTGTACAAAATGAAAACAGAATTTAAAAGACTTGGAAAATTCTGTTGTACAAAATATGGACAAATGTCTTAGAATGTTCTCCAAGGTCATGGCCACTCACCTTTTGTCAAAGAGATTATTAAGCCTGTGACTGACAGATCAAACCAACTACCACATCAGAAAACTAATCGGCCTGGGCTGATAAGGACAGAGAAAGAAAAAAAAAAAAAGTAAAGAACAATCTGCTTCTTAGAATTGTACAGGAAGGAAATAGACCAAAATAAACTACATCTGTTGTTCTCCAATAAAAGAAAGGACCATCCCTGGAGCAGCTTGGAGACCAGCAGAGCTGTAGAAAGAGCATAGGAAAGAGGTCCTTTTGGATTTCAAAGGGTAAAGCCATAACCTTCTGGATCTTAAAGCATACAGCCCTCTAGATTTCAAAGACCAGGGTCTTTGTCAACTCAATTCTGGAATATGAGGATGCCATTAAAGTAACCAAGGAATAGGGCCACCACCCAAAGCTGAGGGGTCATGGCTGCCATGACCCTGGGGTAGAAGAATGGGGCTCAAGGGTCCAGTTGCTATTGAAAGGAACCAGGAGGATGAGACTGTCAAAACCTGAGGCAGTGAGGTTGTTATCTCACAGGATAACAGAGGATAAGCAGAGCTGAAGCCCAGGGCTGAGAAGCTTCCACTCAGAATTCAAAAACCACGGCCAATATCCAGAGTCTAGAGGGTGGGCCTGTTTACACAGATGTTCTCAGAGGAGAGAGGATTATTTTCAAACCTTGGAAGCTAATCTAATTTGTTCTGCTGGTTTTAGACTTTACTGGTACCTGTTATCCCTTCTTTCCCCTCCTATTTGTAATTTCTCCCAATTGTAATAGAATTGTCTACACTGCGCCTGTTCCATCATTATACTGTGGAAACAGATCATTTATATTCCACATTTTGCCCCAGGATGGAATATGCCTAAAGTCTCATCCATATTTGACTTAGATGATTTAGAAGATGAACTAGGAATTGATTTAAGACTTTCAGGTTGATGCAAGGGGGTGAGTGTGTTTAGTATGTGGCAAGAATTTGGATTTTGGGTGTAGAATGTTATGGATTGAATTATGATCCCCTAGGACATGTGTTTAAAAAATCCTAACCTCTATGCTTTTGTTTCTCTATCTTTCCCTTTAACATGGCAGTTTTGATACACAACAAATGGTCATTCTAACGTAGGTAGTCAGTGAAACACAATTGTTTTCACATTTCTATCCTGGAGGTCACATGCAGTGGCTCCACTCTAGAAGCTGGTTTCTCACCTCTTGATGAGGGTCACGTAAGGAATGTTTTGGGGTCTGTCTTGGTATGTGTTTGGTTTGAGTTATTCGTCTTTCCCTCCACAAGCAGATGTCAGCTGGCTGGACTTTTGCTTGCCCATTTTAGCCAACAAGGACCCAAGGGTGGAGGGAATACTTACTTGGTTTATCATAGTCAACAGCATTTGTTGAGTGTGTCTTTAAAATTCTAGAGTTATGGCCCGCAGTCCTTGGAGCCAAATTTATTGCGCTAGCATTAACATTCTTTAAGTGGTACAGCAAGTTTGTCTATTTGCTGTACTGGATAAGTTGGATTGCTGTGATGCTGAACACTTCAGAAAGACAGGCAATACCATAGTACCATAGTCGTGTCAAGTGCCATAATGGTTACCCATCATGAACAGTGTTTGGAGAGCTTCCAGATTGATGCAGGTTTGGAAGCAGGAGTGGCATCCACTTCCTAAACCAGGTGCCTCTATAAACTCTATCAACATAAAAAAGAATGTTAATTGTAGAACGGAGTTCAGGTCTTTTTTTCATAGGGTCGCTATGAGTCGTTTTCCACCTGATGTCTGTTAACTACTACTAAATGAGACTAGTGTTCTATTTTGGAGGAACATTATTCTATTTTGTACATCACTCTTTGCCAGTTTACCATACGGAGATAATCTAGGTTTGCTGTGATGCTGAACCTTGTGCCACTGGGGTGTGAAATGCCATAATGGTTTCCCAATGTGGACAGTGTTTGGTTGAGCTCCCAGTTATAAAACAGTTTTGGAAGCAAGAGTGGCTTCCACTTCCTAAACCACATGCCTATGGAAACTATATGAACTTGGAGAAACCACAATAGTTATAGAAAAGGCATTAGGTCTTTTGTTCATGGAATTGCTCAAAGTCATGCTTGACTTGATGGCAAACAACAACATGCTGGTGTCTATAATCCCATTTGGAAATGGGTTGTCTTTATTTTATTGCTGAGGGAAGATTAGTATAGAGTGTATCCTCAATCAATCTCTTTCGAGGTAGAAAAGAGACTAAATAAGTAAGTAAAAGAAACAGGAATGGGGAAAACCTGATACCAAAACACAGGGAGTTCTACAAGGAACCAGGACACAGAAGCTGAGGAGACAATAGGTTTTCTCTAAGAAAGAGAGAAAAATCTTCTGAGAGATGGTATTCAGGATAAGGATTTCTAGACATCTAAACTATGTCGTCATTGTTGTTGTTGTTGTGTGCCATGGAGTTGGAACTGATTCATAGATGATGCTCTAGTGAGTTTTCAGAGGTTGTAAATCACACAGGAGATTTCTCATCTTTTTCCCGTGTAACAGCAGATCTGAACCACCTGCCTTTGGGTTACTAACGCTAGACCACCAGATCTCTTGCCTAAATCAAGAGAAAACAAATTTCTATTTGTTAAAAGCCATTCCGTAATACAACTCACAATTCAATTCATTACAGTCAAAATGGAACAAACTCATAGCTGATCCTTAAGCAGATTTTTGGAAGCCTGTAAATCATACTGAAGATCCTCAGGGCCCAGACTTCTCTTCACAGAGGGTGGATTCCATGTATGCATATCATGATGTGAGAATCAGATCCTCAATCCCCATAGCAACCATCCCTGCTCATCTAAGAGATTCTAAGGGCCTTGGGTGCTTGGGAATAGGGTGGGAACCAAGTAGTCAAAGCCATTCTGACTATATCAAGGATCCAGAGAATTAGGGTAATAATGGGAAAATTTACTGAAGAAACCATTACAAAGTTAGAATCTCAAGGGATAGCACAAAACCTCAGAGCCAGTAAAAATGAGGCCATTGGTGGGAGAAGTTTCTGAAACCAGAACCTGGAATAGAGAGTACTGCTTGGAGGAGACTGCCATGGTGGTGTAGCATATAGTATATTGGATTGCTAATCAAAAGGTCAGCATTTCAAACCCACCGGCCTCTCTAAGGGAAAAAGATGGGCAGTCTACTTTACATTGTTTGAAAACCTATGGATGATCATTGTATGTTGGTCACTGTAAGTTGGACTCCAAACAATGAGTTGGGTTTGGTCTTTCGGTTTGATTTAGCCCTTATAGTACTAGAGACCTTTGGAGAGTGGAGGGACATCTAGCTGGCAGTAGTCACATAAATACTTCTAGCCCACCATCCCCATCTCTCCAGTTTCCTGTCCATTTAGGTTACCCATATAAGTCAATTTCCTGGGACACAGGGCAGGCTGGGAGAGATGGGAAATTGATTTAGGAGGCCAAATGGCATGTGCTCTCAATACAGTTTATTCATCTCATACTTGATGCAACAACTGATTCCTCAGCATGATACTGGGCCCGTACCTGGAAGTACAGAGACAGTCACAAGCATAATAAAGGACGTTGTGTTCTATTGCTTTCTCTGAAAGGCCTGACCAGTGCAAACAGATAAATACTTGGCTGCTAGCTGAAAGGTTGACTCCAGAGGTGCCTCAGGAGACAGACATGGTGGTGATCTACTTTCAAAAGGTCACTGCCTTGAAAACTCAATAAACTGGAGACTGGCTGTTGGAAACCACAGAGATGAGGTGAAATGGGAATTACTAATCTTTTGGCTTTGGGGGAAGCCCCCCCACACACACAAAAAAAAAAAACCCAACCAAAACCCAACACCAAACATTTAGTAGAATGACAATACCACTTTAAAAAGGCTTGATAACCCACATCACAAAGCATTTTGTTTTTAAATAATGGAGAATAGATTTAGGGTGTCTGCTGGCGTGGTGGTTAAAGGACCCAACTGCTAACTGAAAGGTCAACATTTGAGCCCACCAGTCATTGCCTCCATGGGAAACGTCTGCTTCCTTTAAGATTCACCACCTTAAAAACTCAAGAAGGCTATCTCTACTGTGCTGTATGTTATTGTTTGCCATCGAATAGGAACCAGCTCAAAGCAGGTTTTCAGAGGTTGTACATTGCATGGGAGGAGATTGTTCATCTTTCTCTAATAGAGCAGCTGGTGGATTCGAACCATCTGCCTTTAGGCTGGCTATGCAATTCCTTACCTAACTAGGCCAGCAGAGGCTGACTCCAACTCTGCCCTATAAGTCAGAATCAATAATGGGGAGGGGGGGGAAATGAACAAATACTGAGACAAGAGCAGGCCAAAATAAACAAATTAGCTTGTATCTCACTTGTGTCTGTGTTTTCCCTCTTTGTTTTATGTGCAATTAAGTTGTGTAAGGTGAATTAGATGGTTTGTTTGGTTTTAAGTAAGTACTTTGCTTGATTTATTCATAGTACCAGCAGTTTGTTTCTCTAGGAGTTCCCAGTTGCTCATCCTAAATCTCAAGCATCTATTATAAGTGCTAACTAACAGAATGTTTGGCCACTAGTGGCAATAAATAAAGAAAAGGCACAGCCCAGAGAGGGTCTAACAAGTCCCAGCGGTACTTTTCACCAACAGAGATGAACATTCCAGAGAAGGGAACAAAATAAAAACACATTTTTAAGAGAGTAAGAAATTGGAGAGGAGAGATAACAAAAAAAAAAGGAAATTGTTGTTGTTATTATGTGTCATCGAGTCACCTTTAACATATAGCGACCCTAAGTACAACAGGTCTGCCCTGTCCTACTATGTACAGAAGACTGACCTGTCCTGAGCCCGTCTCACTGACTCCAACACATCTACTCCAGTTACTATATGAATCTATCTCATCTGAGGACTTCCTCTCCTGCACTGTCCCTCCACCCTTCCCAGCATGAAAATGAGAAGGAAAATAAAAGAATAATGAAAGGAAAACCTATGGATGAAATAAGATGACTCACTTCTGAGAATATATCTGAGAAACTAAAGGGTCATGTGGCATAGGTGAGGTGAAATGCCCAGCACAAGTTTCAAAATGAAAATACCTGAAGGTGAACTTGGTACAAGTCACAGGGTTGTCATTGATGTCTTCCACAAGGAAAGTTATCTGGACACGATTTTCCTGGCCCCCTTGGGGTCTATCCTTCACCAGGACTTCCAGAGAAATGGTGGGATTTTGTCTTAATTCATGAGCATCTCGGTCCAGCCTGCTGGCCACTTGGATTGAACCAGTTACTGAGAAGACAAAGATTAGAACATACCCTTTTGGAGAGAGAAGAAGAGGAGGGGGATGGAGACAGAGAAAACCGGAAAAGAACATTCTAATAGGAGGGCTGGCTTGCAAAGAGAATATTATATATATATAAAATCTAGCTTTTAAAAAGTTCACATTAAGTTCCTGAATTAGGTATTTCTTGTGGTATCAGAACTGCCTATCTTAGAGTTATTCACCTTTAACTTCAGTTGTGGTCCTCTGGAAGAAGCCCTGCCCCAGAGTTGCCTGAACTGGTAGACACCTGATTCTGGCTTGACCCAAAGATTCAACACCGTGAGCTGGGAATCAGAAACTGAGTTGGGTTACCAGTGGAGCTGTCAAAGGTCAAAGGTGTACAGGTCAAAGTTATAGTCTAGTTGATGAAGCCCTTGGAGGTGCCTATGTTCTGAGCATTTGTCTCTTTCTTATGAGATATCCAGTAGCCTTTTGATATAGTCCTTTGTCTTTAAAAATATCCACTTCCACCCCCTTAGGTTGAGTTGCATTAGTTTCTGTTGCTTGAAACAAAAGAATCTTAATAAACATGCTCCAAAAAGTACTTCTTAAAAGTTCAACTCGCAAATACAGGGCAACCATAATTCTAAACCCCGGGCGGAGGACCATAATGTTAGAGCACTAGGAGATTTTCAGCTACTGCCTTTTTCCGGCCTTCCCTGCACATAGGTATCCTTTGTCTGAAAGCCTACAGAGCAAATTTCTGAGATTGTTCATTAATACCACCCATGACCACCATTTGCCATCGAATCATGGAAAATTCATGAAAAGCTCCTTTGTGTTAAAGCTTGAATATGGTCTATCAATGGGTTATCAATGGCCATTTTTAAAAATGCAGATCCCCAGACCTTTTCCCCAGGCACATCTCGGAGAGCCTGAAGTTCCAAATTTCTGGTTCGCAATTGAACATGTTAAACATTCACACTACTAAGAAACTCATCTTTAAGGCTGCTGTTGTTAGGTATCTTCTTGTTGATTTTTAGACTCATAGTGACCCCAGGTAACAGTAGAACTGTCTCATAGAGTTGACATAAATGCATTGTGAGATCTTTCTCCTGTGGAGCCACTGGTTGGATTCAAATCACCAAACTTTTGGTTAGCAGCTGGGTTTGTCTCACCAAGTCTTCCTTCTCCAGTACTATTATTGTTAAGTGTCATCAAGTCCCCTGCAACTCATAGTGACTTTATGTACAATAGCTCTGAAACCTGCCCTATTCTGTGCCAGTCTCACCAACACTGACACACCAACCCCCATTGCCCCAGTTACTGTATTCAATCCATCTCATCTGGGGTCTTTCTCTCTTGAGCTGTCCTTCCACCTTTCCAAGCATGATGTCCTTCTCCAAAGACTGGTTTTTCCTGGCCTCATGCCCAAAGAATGTGAGATGGAGCTTCAAAATTATTGCCTCCAAGGAGCAACTTGGTTTTACCCTCTCCAAGGCAGACCTGTTTGTTCCCTAGGTATGTTCAAGACTCTTCTCCAGAACCACAAATCAAAGGCATTGATTCTTCTTCTGTCATCCTTAGCCACTGTCCAGCTCTCTGATGCATACATAGCAAGTAACTGCCAAGACCACGGCTTGGATCAGGTGCACTTTAGTCTTAGCAAAATCTTCAAGGAACATCATCTCAGGGGGAAGATCCTTTTGCTTTGTAGCATCATTATTCTAAGTGAAGTCTTTTTTGTGATATGACCAGGATTTAGGTAGATAGTACAGTCTAGTAGCAATTAAGAAGGTGGACTCTGGAGTCAGGTGGCTTAGTTTAGTATCAGCCTCATAACTCATGAGCTTTAAGACCTTGGTCAAGTCATCGGATCTGCATGACTTTTCCTAATCCTCAGTTTCCTCATCTGTAAAATGTGGCTGATGCTACTTCAGTGAGTTCTTGTGCTGATTTGAGATAGAATGTCTGTGAATCATTCAGTACAATTTGTGGAAGCCCTCAGTGAAAAATGGCTGTTTTGACTAGAAACTCCAGTCTTCTCTGCAGATAGGAAATAAACTCAGAGTTGTTTGTGTGTTGTTGTGTATTGTGTACTGTTGAGTCAGAAGCAAACCACAGCTGATCCTCCAGTGGGTTTTCAGTTAATTGCACAGGAGGAAATTGCCCATCCTTCTCCCCCAGAGCAGCTGGAGGCCTCAAACTGTGTGCCTTCAGGATTGCAGCACAGCTTCTTGCCACTAGGTCACCAGTGACAGAAAAAATGAAGTACAGCAACTCAGCAGATCAACCCAGACCTGCACTGTACACTTTGGTGACACTTATTATGTGGTTATTATTTAGCACCTGAAATGTGACTAGCTTGAATTAATTTAAGCTGAACATTAAAACAAACAAACAAGCAACACCCAAAACCAAACCAAACATCTTGGCACAAACAAGTAAATAATCTTTCTTTCTATATAAACTTTATGTTTAAATTCTATTTTGAATCGCTCACTCATTGCTATCGAGTCATAAAGGACTTGTAGCTCCACTGGGTTTCTGAGGCAGTAATTGCGTGTGAAGAGACAGCCCATCTTTTTTCTGAGGAGCTGAGGGTGGGTGTAATTTATGAGAGATGCGTGGCCTTTGGGTTAACAGCAGGACACCTTATGGACTAGGCCACCAGAACTCCTTGACAGTTTGGATCCCTAGCTGATCCTCCAGTAGGTTTTAGGAGGCTGTAAATCACACGGGAGGAGACTGTCCATCTTCTAAGGAATAAGTGGTGGATTTGAACTGCCAGCAGCACAGCCTCCTCACAGACTCTGCCACCAGAACTCCCTGATATTTTGGATATGTTGGGTTCAATAGAATTCATTTCACCTGTTTCTTTTTCATATTCTCATCATGGCTACCAGCCATTCTAAAATGCTATCTGTGGTCTCCAGTGCATTTCTATCAGGTACTGCTAGTATAGATCTTCTCTTCAAAAGACCCCGGGGTATCTTCAGGATAGTTAACCTTTCAGCATTACATATTACCTTTCTCAAAGGTGAAGGGTCGCCTTGCTGACAATACTAGGTCCCACTCAGTGTCCCCAGCCCCACACCAGCTGCTTTAATAAGGCTGTTAACCCAATTTAGCAGGCTGGTGGTGCAATGGTTAAGTCATCTACTACAAATGGGAAGGCTGATGAATGACATCTACCCAGTTCAGAAGGAGGAAGACCTGGCAACAGCTCCTATAAAATTACAGTCTAGAAAACTCTAGGTTTTTTTCACTCTGTCGCATAGGGTTACTTTGAGCCAATATTGACTCAGTAACACTTAACAACTTTACTCTAGTAACCAATAATGGGCACTTAGACAATCTTGCCCCTCACCCAGAGATATAGAATATATTTGCACAACAATCCAATTGGCTGCATTAGAAAATGCATGTTGTACGTGTGTGACTTACGCTGATTTATCATAAAATAGCTGTTAGCAGTAGTGATGCTGTAGAGGAGGTGGCTGGTGAAACCCTCGTCATCAGGATCCTTGGCTGTGATATTGGCCACAATGGTCCCTGGGCTCAGCTCCTCCAGAATCGCATATACTCGCTTTGGGCTGGAACACAAATACAGCAGACACAGCTAATTTTCAGGGCACCAGAGGGTGGAGTCTGGAAGGTGGGTATTTTGGTTACTGCTAAATATAGCACGGAGCTGTTTAAGTCGCATCAGCATGCTCAGAGGGAGAACTGCCGCAGCTGAAAGAAGAGTCTGGCTTTGTGTTTTCAGAAACCAGCTCTCTTACAAAGATGCAAGAGAGTGGCACGCTGTGCTTGCTAAGATTAACATCAGGCTGTGGTCTCCAGCTCCCTGTACTCCTGGTGCTGGGTAAGAGCAGACTTGGGTTTAATATCTTTTAAAATAAAGATCATTAGGCAGTCTAACTATCTTCACTGTGCAAAATGTCTCTAAATTAAAAAAAAAAAACAAAACAACAAACCTCCACCCAGTGATAACAGGCAGGACTACAGGTTCTGCACCCTCCCTGCTCCCCCAGTCCACATCCTGTGGCTACCACCAGAAGCTGAATAAATGACAAACCTTCTATAGTCTAATGCCTCTGTTGGCTTTTTAGTCTGTCCTTGTCTTCTTTGGGTTTTTTGCCCGAGGAGACAGAATCTACGCACAGAAGTATGCACCTTCTAGAGTTGCATTATTCATGAGGTCAGCTCTCTGATCGGAGAAGAAGTCCCCTTGGCAGAAGACAACATTAGAACGCTGTCCTCCACGGGTGACTTCTTACACGCTAACCCCCTTCAGCAGCTGACTCATCTTCTCAGATCCCTACTGCCTTTGGAGGCGCAGACAATAATAAGACAGGTAATTGGGTAAATTGAGTAATTTTGAATGCACCAAGGGAAGCTTATTGTTTAAAGTAACTCTGCAGGAAATCCTTTTGCTGAAGGAAAATCATTTCAGTAGGGCAAATCGTCACCTCTAATTTATCAGTTAAGGAGCCCTAGCTGCGCGGCTGCTCTGGAAAGGTTAGATGTTTGAGCCCATGGCCACTCTGTGGGAGAAAAGACACGTGATTTGTTCCCAGAAAGATTACAGCATAGAAAACTGTATGGGGATGATTCTATGCCATCACATGGGGTCACTGTGAATCAGAATTGACCTGATGGTACTGACTATCCCTCCATGGACTGATGAGAAAACAAGCACGTCTGTCAGGGAGGAAGAATAACCAGGGTGCCTTAGAGGCGAAGATGCTGAGACTTGATCTCTCATACTTCGGGGAGGTTGTGAGGATGGGGCAAACTTTGGAAGAAGACATCATGCTGATAAAGGCAAAGGGTCAGAGATAGAGGAAGATCTTCAGTAAGAGGGGCTGACACAGTAACCATAGTAATGAGTTTGAGCATTTCAGGATGGTGAGGATGGCAAGCACAGGGCAAACATCGGATCTGTTGTTCATAGGATCACTTGAGAACATCTAACGACAACTTAACAGTTCCCTAAGTTTAGATTTTCCCACACAACAATTTAACAGTTCCCTAAGTTTAGATTTTCCCACACAAGACCATCTTTGATGGCACACACCATTAACATTCTTGGCTGCTAACAGAAAGATTGGAGGTTTAAGTCCACCCAGAGCTGCCTGGAAAGATCTGTTTCCAAAAAAAAAAAAAAAGCAGCCACTGAAAGATGTTTTAGAGAACACTTGGAATGGACTCTATGATAGCTGATTAAATAGCTTTTACAATACCATCACTCAGGTCTAAATCACTGTATTCACTTTCATGAGGAAGGGGTAATTCAAGAAGGAACTTCAAATACTCACTAGAATTCCAGAGAAGGACTAAGAGGATCTGCCCCTCCATCCTCATGAGTCAGAAGCCAGCAGAAAAAGGCTGCTTCCTGCTCTTTCCAACAAGTGCTCCCCTGGGAGCCTGGGCTGAGCCCCCAATGCTAATGAGGTAATTGTTGACCTGGTCCCCATCTCTCCCCTCAAGTCTCTTGCATAGATGCTCATCTGCTTCCAACCCTCTCCCCACAGGAGGTGATCTCCTGTCATTTCATGCCACAGTTGGGGGTGGGGGGATGAGGGTGGGGGTGGGGGTAGGGATAGTAATAATTTGCTGAGCCCGAAAGGACGTCCCAGTGAGCTGGGCCTCTCCCCACCTGGAATCCCACTGAAAGAGGCCTGCTAAGCTACTATTCCTGCTAAGCTAAGTTCCTGGTACACCAAGTGACTGGTTTCCTCTATAGTGGGCCACGTCATGCTGCCCATTGATGGGTCCAGGAGTAGACACAGTGGGAGGAAGGGGTCTGCTGAGGGCCAAGGAGGTGAGGGTGGCAGTCTCCCAAACTTGAGCCAGAGGAATAACACATGGCACTCAAGGGACTGGGCTCAGCCTTCACATTCATTCTGTGAGAACTTTTGTTTTGATGGATGCTATTTGTTGTTGTTGGCTATGTACACAATAGACCATACCTCAGTTTAACAAGTTCTACCAGTAGTGGATAGTGTTTGCTTGAGCTTCCCGATTAAAACGAGCCTGGAAGCAGGAGTGGCATCCACTTCTGAAATGGCTTGACTCGGAAACTCTATGAACAGTGCTTTAGGTCTTTCACTCATAGGGTCGCTATGAGTCGTCTACGACTCAACGGAACCTAACAATAACAACGACAACACAGAGAGAGCTATGTTTGCCTAGTGGACAGAAAGTTATGCTACCAAGCCCGAGGTGGGTGATTTTAACCTGCAGCCCTCAGGCCGGGTTCAATTTGTTTTCCTGTCAAACATTCTAGGTGGTATAGCACTGGTCTGTGAGTTGCTGCACAGAGATAACTCATGGTTGCTGTGATGCTAAATACTGGGACACTGATGTGCCAAATATGATAATGCTTACCCATGGTGGATGGTGTTGGCTGGAGCTTCCCGACTAAAACAAGCCTGGAAGCAGGAGCAGCATCCACTTCCGAAAATGGCTTGCCTCTGGAAACTCTATGAATAGTGCTCAGGCATTTCATTCATAGGGTCACTATGAGTTGTCTACGACTCGATAGCACCTAACAACAACAACACGTCAGTAGCATGATTATATTATTCAAGTTGTGTAACCATTTCTACTCTCATTTTCCAATTTTTTCTTGACCATTAGCATAAACCACTAATTTTCCCACCTAATCTGTCAAGTTTCAATTAGATATTGAATTCCATATAGATAATTCCATAACCTTTTAATGACTCATGGTACATATACCTCTCACCACTATTTTCTACCTCTTAAGTTTCTTGGGAAGCTATTACTCTACAGACAGAACCTACTACCGCCTGGTAGGGACTTTTGCAGCTGGGAAAATCTGAAGAAACAGTTCTTATCCCATCGATACTACCGCCAGAGTCTACTTGACATATATGTGTCCCACATGTTGTTGTTGTTAGGTGCCATCAAGTAGAATACAACTCATAGAGAGACTCCATGAACAAAAGATCTGAAACTAGTTCTGTCCTGAGCCATCCTCACACTTCCTGACATACAAGAGTTCATTGCAGCAGCCACCGTGTCAATCCACCTGGTTGAGAGTCTTCTCCCTTGCGACCCTCCACCCTTCCCAGCATCATGTCCTTCTCCAAGGAGTAGCACCTCCTAGCACTATGTCCAAAGTATGTGAGGTGAAGCCTCATCATTCTTGCCTCCAAAAAGCATTCTGGCTGCACCCTCTCCAAGACGTATCTGTTTGTTCTCTTAGCTATCCATGGGATGTTCAGTGCTCTTCTCCAACACTACAGCTCAAAGGCATCAATTCTTTTTCTGTCATCCTTATTCATTGTCCTATTCTTGGATGCATAGCTAGTAATTGGAAAGACCATGGCCTGAATCAGACACATAATTGTATCAAAATCCACATTACATCAAAAACTTTCCCCTTGGTTTTTGCATGCTTCCAATTATTGAAAATACATGGTGTCAACAACATCTTTCATCATAAAATACCCCTCACAGTTAACAGCAATCCAAAACACAGTGAAACCAGGGTGAGGCAGCCAACCCAACAGGACAACTGCTACCACTTACATCCCCATGTAGTTCCCCCTGTACCGTCAAATCTCCAGAGTTGATGCGGCAGACAAGGCCAATGGCAGTACCCATGGAAAGGGCTGTAAGCTCTAGGTGGCTGTAGGCAGCTCTGTGACTATGAACGAGTATTCAGTAAGTGCATAAAATATGCAGGAGACAGGACTAGACACTGGATGGTAAACTCTCATTGCTGTCGAGTCTGAGCCAATTTATAGCTGACCCTCCAGCATGTTTTCAGAGGCTGTAAATGGCACAGGAGGAGATTACCTTTCTTCTCTTGTGGAGCAGCTGGTGGATTTGAATCGTTTGCCTTTTGTCCTGGCAGCACAGTTCCTTACCGCTAAGCCACCAGAGCTCCCTCATAGTGAACCAAATAATAGGTCAGCTTAATTGGTTAGTACACTAGTAAGGAATGTCTGCCTTCAACATCACACTTTTAAAAAGCTCTCTATACGGGATCATATTGGAAACAACAGTGTGAAACATCAGATGGGAAGTGTAAGGGCAGTGAGCTGAGGTTAATTGGAGAGGAACAATTCTGAAAAAGGCAGCAAAAGTGGTTGTACAACTGGAAGAATGGAATTAACGTGACTGATCGGCACATGTTGTGGAATTTGGTGTATGTTTTGCTATACATACTTTCAAAAACAATAAATAGTGGTAAACACTGTGCGTACATACAGATACAAGCCAGACACCAACTTACATTTTTTTATTAAAGATCCAGTGGGAATCTAGGAAGACAAGGTAATGGTGGGCCTGGTTCAGTGTTGATTAATTTTATAAAATATAATGAATAGGAAGGATTGTGTGAAACACAGTGTGAATGAGGGATAGCAGGAAACACAGTATGTTCAAATTTTGTAAGCAAACAATATTTTTAAAAGTATATTTTTTACAAAATAAGAATAATACCAGAATCCTAGAGTATGCCTCAGGAGTCCACAAGGCCCATTCTTAGAGGGCATCGAACTAAACAGACATTTGCCACCACATAGGCATAAAATGGTTAGCAAGTCACACAGGTGACACCCTCTGTCTGGGGGATGAAGCCGAATAGGTTTATATCAAAGGAAACTCGAGAACAAGAGAATCACAGGCAGGTTTCCGGTACCCTTACAATCAGCTGGGGTCAGACTCTCTTTCTACTCAGGTCAAATGCTTTATTTTGGAAGACTCAATCCCAAACAGGTGCTTTTGAAAGTTCTGACCCCTGGGAAAACTATTATGTTTTCCCTTTGTGATCCCATTAACCTGATTTCCCACCTCACAGTCCTGGAGTGTAAGGGGCCGTCGCAGATCACAACCGCTCCAGGCTGCATCCATCAGCCTTCTCTCAGGGTTACTGATGAATCAGCAGTGACGCACAGGCCACTGCTTGACCCTGCATCCAGGCTGGGATGTCACAGCTATTTATAACCCGCTTGGACGGTGCCCCAGGAGAAATCCATCAGCATAAATGCACTCTGCCAGCCTTCCGAGTGGAACCTGGTCACAGCAGTGTCGGGAAGCCTTTCTCACAGGCTTATTTGCTGCTCCTTTTTCCCGAAGCATATGGGCTGGTGTTGGCATCAGTTAGTAGCTGATGATCAGTTAGTAACTTCCAGAAGTTTCCCACTTGTGGTGTGTTTGCCGAGCAGTCCTGGGGATAACCTGGGAGCAGGGCAGCCTTACCTCCCAGTCTCAGAACATTGTGCAAGCATTTTATCTAGCTGATCCCTAAGTGGTGCAAATGGATAAACCACTCAGCTCCTAAGGGAAAGCTTAGTGGTTTGAGTCCACTTAGAGACTCCTCAGAAGACAGGCTTTGGTGATCTACTTCTAAAAACTCAATCCTTGAAATCCCCATGGAGTACAGTTCTGCTCTGACAAGCATGGGTCAGTCACGATGAGACAATATCAAGTCAATGGCAACCCTCCAACTTCCCAGGATGATGTCCTTCTCCTAGGACTAGCCTCTCCTGACAACATGCCCAAAGTTAGATGAGATGAAGCTTTATCATCTTTGCCTCCAAGGAACATTCTGGCTGCACCTTCTCGCTCTGTGCTCTGTGTCTGACTGTGGGGGTTTTTGGCAGGGTATCTGATGCTGAATTTGCTCAGAGCAATTAATGCAGCTACCCCATGGGCAAGTGATTTTGCCTTCTTCCTGAGTACTGACTGGTTCCACAGGTCAGTTGTCAGTTCAGAATCCATCTCCCCTTTCTAAACTCACCTTGATCCTAAATCCACAGCAACATCTACAACAGGCTTGGGTCTCCCTTTGTGTCTAGATCAATGTCCCTCCCACCAGATGAACCTTCCCTTGTACAGGACCTACGAGCAGCCTGACAACAGCTCCTCACCCAGGTCCACTGTGGTCACAAGCCCCGCAGAGCACCCAGCAGTGGGCAGGCACCTCAGACCAGAAACACTATCTGAAGAGCCCTCTCCTCAGTCAAAGGATGGCATTCTTAGAGAGGGCTTCATGGAATCTTGCCTGGCGACGTGCACTCCTGGATTCTCCTGTTATTAGTGCTGAACACTTTGTTCTAGGTTTCCAGTTGCCTTAGAGTCCGTGCTGACGTCTGGTGACCCCACGTGTGTGGGAACAGAGCTGCTCCAGAGTGTCCATGGTTGTGACCTTTTGGAAGCCGGTCACCATGTAATTTTTTTTTCCTGGGGTTCTTCTGAGTGGACTTGAACCTCCAATGTTTTGGTTAGCAGCCAGGTGCATTAACAGTTTGCGCCAGCCAGGGCAAACTGTTAATTCTGATGAAACTAAATTAATTTAATAATGAAAGTATCAGACTTATATTCACCCTCAGCACACACCCAGTGACACACTAAACACCAGGCCCCCACTCCTCTCCCCACCGTACATAACTTCATGGCGGCTGTGAATGTGGGGGTAGAGGAACATGCAGACAGAAGGTGGGAAATTGAAGCTCAAAGGCTGGATAAAGGACTCTGAAGATCTTTTCTCCTCAGAGTCTTTTATCTCCTTTCTCTCCTTTCACAGTCTGAGGACACTCAGCTGCCTAAGGAAGCGAGCCTGGAGCTCCAGAGGCCTGCATGCCCTCGGGCCTACCTGGTAAAGCGAGGGATTTCGTCGTTGATGTTCACAATGTTCACCTGGAGCGCTGTGGAGACGTTGAGGCCTTGGCTATCTCTCACTTCCACGATGAGATAGTGGCTGTCAGGGAAATAGTCCGAGTGGGAGAATCAGGCTTTACTGACATTACCTCAAAATGTGTTGGCAGCAGTAAGGAGAGGTGATTTCTACTGTCTACCCAACTTCATATACTCTTTCAGGGGTCAGACCTGCTAAGTCCTCTCTTCTCTAATTCCCTAAAGCCCCCTGCTCCAGTCAGGCTACCTTCCATGGACCCCACACCTCACGATGCCCTTACTAGCTACTGCACACACCCCATCTCCTTCATTTCTCACAACATCCCTGCAAGGCAGAAATCACACGCAGGCGAGGACACTGAGGCAACAGTGTATTAACTGTCCCAGTCCTCACGGCCAGGAGCCCTGGTGGCACAGCAGTTAAAGAATTCAGCAGCAAATCAATAGTTTAGCAGTTTGGCTCCACAAAATGCCATGTGGGAAGGATGAGGCAGCCTTCTTCTGTAAAGACTGGAAACTCTCTGACGAAGTTCTCCTACAGAGCCAGTATGAGTCGGAATCAACTCAATGGCAGTGCGTTTGTTTGTTTTATGGCTTTTGTGCTCCCAGGATTTCATTTTACTTGGATCCATAATTACTATGGGAGCAGCAGCCAAGAAGTAAAAAATGAGCTGCATTGGGGAAATATGGTAGCAAGGACCTTACTGTGACACTGACTTGTCAAATGCATTAATGATTACCTATGGCAGACAGTGTTTGGTGGAGCTCCCTGACTAAAACAAGCTCGGAAGCAGGAGTGGCATCCACTTCTGAAATAGCTTGCCTCTGAAAACCCTATGAACCTGGAGAGAGGATGAAGGTCAGACAAGTGCTGAGGACTTTCATTCATAGTGTCACTATGAGTCGCTTAGAGCTCCACAGCACTTAACAACAACAAGGATGTCATATTAAAGACTAAGGTGTACCTGACTCCAGTCATGGCATTTCCCATTGCTTTCTAGGCATGTGAAAGTTGGGCAATGAATAAGGAAGACTATAGAAGTGATGCCTTTGATTTGTTCTGTTGGTGAAGAGGACTGAATATCCCACGGACTGCCCAAAAAACAAAAAACGTGTCTTAGAGAAAGTGCAAGTAGGGTGCTCCTTAGAGGCAAGAATAGTGAAATGTGGTTTTATATACTTTGAGCATGTCGTCAGGAGGGTCTAGTCCTTGGGAAAAGACAGCATGCTGGAAAAGGTGGAGGGTTAGAGAAAGAAAGGAAAACTCTCAGAAAGATGGATTGGCACAGTGACTGCAGCAATGGGCTAAGCGGAGATAATGATGAGAATGGGAGAGAATGGGTTAATGGGGGAGATGACGGTGCCGGCGCAGGACGGGGCTAGATCCAGATCTGTTGTTCGTAGGGTTGCTATGAGTTGTAGTCAACTTTGCTCGCACACAACAGTGCTCACAACAGGGTGAAGCCAGGATTCCAACCTGGTTAACTCCAAGGCCTGTTTTCACCCTAAACCCTGGCCTTTCCTCATCTCTTTCCTCAGGGGCCTGTTGGTATCCACCCTGATGCCTTACTGTTTGCAGCCATTTGGCTCTGGCAACTGACATGGATTCAGAGCTGCCTCCCCTCAGGCCGGGCATCTGAGGAAGGTCCTCAGACAATCTGGAGCCCTTCCCAACATGCAGCCGCCCGAAGTCGAAAACGACTCAGTGGTATCGGTTTGCTTTTATTCTTCTTTTACTTTGGTTCTTGTTAAATATTCTCCATTTCTCTTTGAGCGTCCCACTCTCTAAACATAGAGGGACAATAAACCCCTCAGAACACTCTAGCTGCACCCATGTCTCTCACTGGGCCAGTTACTTTGTGCTTTCCACCTGACAGTACTTCAGGCAAGGGTGTGCCAGGACTACCTGTTGTTTCCCGCCTCAAAGTCAAATTCTTCTGTAGAGAAGAGGGAACCATCAGCAGACAGTCTAAAGCTCTTTGAGGGAGAAATCAGGGAATACTGAAAAACAAGACAAAGGAGAGAATCATCAAAGAAAAAAATTAATAACAGGCATCTTACTCTGAAGTTTAGAATATTTTTCTTACCCATTCCATAGGGAGTTGAGATATAAACCCAAAGGCAGCACCTCCCTGGCAGTTCGAATCCATCAGTGGCTCCCCGGGAGAAAGATGAGTAATCACCTCCTGTGAAATTTACTGCCTTCAAAAACCCACTGGAGGGTCAGCTATGAGTTGGTACTGACATGATCTATAACGAATTCCTAACTCCAAATTAACCCTGCCAGAATTTTTTCATCCAAAATTGCTAATTGTTTCTGCCTTGTTGCAAACCAGGTTTAGTAATGTAAATTTTAAAAGATCTTATGACTGCAGGTGGGTGGAAGGAGAGAGACCACCCAGTGACTTGGTATCAGTTGATATCAGTAAAAAGAGAGTTTAACCCACCATGTTAAGTTGTGGTGGTGGTTGTTATGTTCCATCAAGTTGCTTGTGACTCATAGTGATCTATGTACATCAGCTCTGAACCCTGCTGTATCCTGAACCAACCTCATTGTCTCTGACACACCTACTCCCATTACCCCAGTCACTGCGTCAATCCATTTCATGCAGGGTATTCCTCTCTTGTGCTGTCCCTCTACCCTTCAAAGCATGACATCCCTCTCCAAGGGACTGGTCCCTCCTTGCAATATGTCCAAAGTATGTCAGACGAAGCCTCAGAATCCTTGTCTCCAAGCAGCAGCCTGGTTTTACCCCCGATAGCCAGTGGCAATCTTCTATTAGCTGTTCTACTTCCTCATTTTCTCTTTGTAGGTTTTGTTGTAATTAGCCTACTTTGAACCATTTGCTTTTTTAAAAAATAATTTTTAAAAAACCAACAACTCATTGCAGTTAATTTCTGTGTGATTTACTGCCTCTGAAAACCCTGTATAGGGTCAGCCATGGGTCAGTCCCAACTAGCTGGTACATAACAACAACATTCTTAAATCTTCTTGCAGCTATGTGGCAGAGGCTTTCCCATGTTTTGGGGAGTTGAGTCTCTTTAAAGTCCTTAACTAGCCCAAAGGTGGTTCAAGTTCACCAGAGGCTCCATGGGAAAAAGATAGACAGTTTCCTCTTGTATGATTTTCAGCCTTGAAAGCCTCATGGAGGGTCAGCTATATATGTCAGTTCCAACTTGAGGTCAGTATGTGAGTGATAATTCTAACTGCAAGGATCCAGGCCAGATGTCTTGATGGCATCTTGCCCATCACCACGTGCCTGACAGGTTCCCTCAGTTCTATTTGTCCAACCCACTTGGGACAGGTGCCTACATGTGCCATCCCTATCCTGATGGAGTCAAGAAAGCAGAGAAGGACCAGGATCAGAAGAGCTGGTTCAAGTTCTGGGCTTAGTCACAGGGTCTTGGTCAAGTCCTTTCATCTCCTAGAATTAGTTGAGGGATGGTACTACCATTAATTGGGCTCCTTGGTCATCAACATTTCTGCAAACATTAAACGAGAAAGCACATCGTGAGAACGTGCAAAATCACTGCCTGACTGCAGCCTTGTATGTTCACACATCCATTTGTTCCGGAGGACTCAAAGGTGGAAAGGTTTCATTATTTCCCACTAGGATGAGGAATGATCTAGCCTCAAGGCCTTAGATCTCTGAATCAGATCATCAGAGGCAGTTTGGCAATCAGCATCACAGCCCCTGAAATCTGAATCAAAGGAAGTGCTGGCCAAGGTTTCCAGCCCAGCAATTTGCTGAGCTGTGACTGCAGCTGAGCTCCCTGAAGACGAAGTACACACACACACACACACACACACACACACACACACACACAAATAGATAGATTAAAAGGGCCCAACTTAGGTTTCTGAACCATTCCTAAGTATTTCCTTTCTATTTATTATAGAGTAACATTTCTCATTTCTCTAGCTTTCATGAACATACATTTTATACAGACACTGGAAAAAATAGAAAAGCATAAAGATAAAAACATAATGGAAAATATGTGTAAAACCCCATTGCATTGAAGCATAGCCATTAATTGTTTCCTCTGCAAACACTCATCAGGCGTGAAAAATGGGAGTTGATGTCCTGATCAGAATAATATCTTTTCATCGACATCATCAGCATTTTCCACTATCTTCTAAATTTATTTCAAGCAAAATATTCAGCCAGGTTCGTTAATGAGAAGGAACACTGGTGCTATAACCCACATATATATGGGAGCCAGAAGGCTCCGTGGTCTATGGCAGTTCGAATTCACCTTGTTTTCTGAGGAGAAAAGATGGTCCGTCTTCCCCAGGAAGAGGTTCAGAAACCTGGTGAAGGACCACGATGAGTTGGAATCAATTTGATGGTGATAAAGAATCAACTTGATAGTTGTGAGAGTTGATTGTACATCATTCTATTTTAGGGGTTTTAGACCTTTCTTGCCAGTCGTTTAGATGATTTCCACCCATTTCTTGGGAAAGGAAGTAATTGGGCAGTACCAAGATCAACACTTCTTCAGCCTCCCAAATTGTGTAAATACTCAAAGCAGTGACGTTTAAATCTGAAACCTCTACTAATTCTCCAGGCCCCTGGGTAGGTCACTGTCTGAGCTGCCTGTATGTGGCCTGTTGTATGTCTTTGAGCAGAACCTTCCTCAAAAAGAACCCTCACACAGCCATAAGTTGGAGGCTTACCAAGCTGCATGTGGCGGAACGGCAGGGTTCTGGATGCTCAAGGAGGGTGTTGGCTATATGCACCTGGATAGAGACATATATATATATACCTCTTATGTGTGTTTTTAAATGTGCTAGAGATGGGGCAGTGGTTCTGGTTGGTCTCAAACATTTGAGTTTCAAGGTTAAGAGTAAGAGTTTGGGATTTGTAGGTGGTAGGCTCTGCACAGGCATATGATCAAGTCAAGGAAGTGACAAGATGTGAGAGAGATGGTCTAAGAAGGATAAATATAGAGAGGATGATAGGAACAGAGGTGGAAGACTCCTAAACCCATCTGGGAATATAAGGATCACAAAATGGAGCAGGAGAATTCAGCACTATGGCTCTGGAGTGAGACGAATTCAAGTCCATCAATTCCCCGATGTGTGAGATTATGCAACAAAGAGCAAGCACAGTAGTGCACCTTCCATTAGGTGATCATGTGACAAGCCCAGAACAATATCTGGCACATGATAAGCCATCAATAAGTGTTAGTATTGTTCTGTCCAAATGTAAGCTCTGATCTATGAGGGAGAGGTTTCATTGCATTCATAGCTATATGGCCAATACCTGATACATAATTGCTGCTGTTGTTGTTATGTGCCGTCGAGTTACTTACAACTCATCATGATCCTGTGTACAACAGCTCTGAACTCTGCTCTATCCTAAGCCAACCTCATTGTCTCTGACACACCTACCCCCATTACCCCAGTCACTGAGTCAATCCACCTCATGCAGGTCTCTTGTGCTGTCCCTCCACCCTTCCAAGCATGATGTCCCTTGCCAAGGACTGGTCCTTCCAAGTTTGGTAAGACCAAACTTCAAATTCCTTGCCTTCAAGGAGAAATCTGGTTTCATTCTCTACGTGAAAACCTATTTGTTCTCCTAGCAGTCTATGATATATTCAATACTCTTCTCCAGCACCACAAGTCAAAGACATCAATTCTTCTTTCATCCTTAGTCATTGTCCAGCTTTCTGATGCATAGCAGGTAATTGCAAGCACCATGGCCTGGATCAGGAATGCCTCAGTCTCTCGACTGACTTAGTTGCTTCTCAGTACTCTGGAGAGGTCCCTGACAGCAAATTTTCTCAGTGCAATCCATCTTTTGATTTCCTGGCTGCTGGTATCAAAGTGTTGATTGTGAAGGCAAGCAAGCTGAAGCTGTTAATAATTTCAATCTCTTCACTGGCTATGATGATGTTACCTATTAGCCCAGTGGTGAGAACCTTTGTTTTCTTGATGTTGAGCTTCAATCCATATCAAAGGCTGCATCCTTGACCTTCTGCAGCAAGTGCTTCAAGTCCTCCTCAGTTTCAGCAAACAAGGTTGTATCATCTACATAACATAGATTGTTGATGAGTCTTTCTCCAATCCTGATACACATAACTCCTCATAGAGACCAGTCTCTGCGACTATTTGCATATAGATTGAAAAGGTATGGATATAGGATGCATCCCTGGTGTACACCTTTTCTGATTTTGAACCATGCAGTATTTCCTTTCTCTATTTGGATCACTGCCTCCTGGCCCAAGTATAGGTTTCACATAAGTGCTCTGGGATCCCCATTCTTCTCAGAGTCAGCCACAGTTTGTTATGATTCACACAGTCAAAAGTTTTTGCATAGTAGATGCTCAATAAGTATTTATTAGTGGTAGAATTTTCATCTTCACTGTGGGAGACCCAGGTTCAATTCCGGCCAACACACCTAATGCACAGCCACAAGTGTCCGCCTGTGGAGGCTGTGTCTTCCTATGAGGTTAAAGGTTTAGACGGAGCTTTTAGACTAAGGTAGACCAGGGAGAAGAGTTTGCTGATCCATTTCTGAAAGTCACCTGATTACAGACTTGGACCCATAGCTGATTCTCAGGACAGCACAAAATCAGGTAACAGGTTCATTTTATAGAGTTGTTTGGGATCAGGAACCAACTAGATGGCAGATAAGTGTCACAACAAATTATAAACACTGGCATTTTAAATTGATTTCCTGTCTACGTGAGACCAGTGTTCCTACCTTGAGACGTAAGAGTAACAAAGCAGCAACAACAAAACACCATCTTGTCAAACACGATTTTTTTTAAAAAAACAACAACAACATTTGGCAGTAATAATGTTAGGTATAAAATTTCCAGTTCTACCTACAGTGTCACCACATATAGGGAGAAAAGAAAGAAAAGTGGGGAGAACTAGTCACGAATACAAGGAATGTGAAGCTGTCTAATTAGGGGAGCATGGAAATTTTCTTTTTAATTTCTATTAAAAGGCTGATTTCCTGGAACCCCAATTTTTAATTTTTTTTCTTTTAGCACTAGGCTAATCTTTTTTATCCTTGAACTTACGAGCTAGTGTTAATGGGAATAGCGGTTTTGTGCTTAGAAAGGAGATAATATCCATAGACTAAAAATATTGTGTCATGTGGCCATTTGCCAGCGACTCAGTAAGGCTTTCTGTAAAACCTGGCATTCTCTCCTCCTTTTAAAGGCTTGTTTAATCATAGCTGCTCCCCTGATATTCATTCTTGGAAAACAGAAATTAAATAGAATGAAAAGCAGTCGCAGCCCCTCTCTGCCCCGGCACTGGCTAAGAAAAGTCCTGAGTAATCAGATCAATTTCGCTCACAAATGCTTGTTAAACAAGCTCTCTGGTTTCCCTGCTGGGAATATTTCTTTACCATCACCCTAGTGTTTTTCTTTGCAGCTACGCTTTGCTCAGGGGCACAGAAGCTTCAGTTTGGAAGACAGGGAGCCCACACTTCCTGCTCCATTCACCCTTTATTATGCAATGGTGTCTGCAGATAGGAGGGTGAGAGGGTGTCTTTTCATTCTCCTGAACTGTCAGGATCCCTGGAGAGGCCACCCCACCCCTAGCCAACCCCCTACACAGTCTCAATTATTGAGTCAACCAGGTCTGGCTTGGTATCTCTCAGTTACTTTGAGGTTTACGAGGCAAACAAGCAGGAATCCCTGCCTCTTCCCATCTCTCACAGGGCAAATCAGTCAACTTCCAGGCCCCTTTTGGACAAGTTCCCAGAGGAAAGGAAAACAATTCATAGCAGCCCTATAGGACAGAAGGTGGCTGTTGTTACATGCTGTCAAGTCAGAATTGACTCACAGTTGACCCGCCAAGAAATTTTCAGAGGCAGTAAATCACATGGAAAGAGATTGCCTGTCTTTCTCCAAGGAGCAGCTGGAGGATTCAAACCATGTGCCTTTGAGTTCACAGTACTATTCCTTCCCTATTAGCCCATCAGAGCTCCCTGTGAGGCAGAGCAGAACGGTCCAATTTTTGTTGCTGTTTGCTGTTGAGTTGGAATCAACTCAAAGCTGACCCTCCAGTGGGTATTCAGACAATAAATCACACAGGAGGACATTGCGCATCCTTCTGTAGAGCATCTAGTGGATTCGAACCATAGCCTTTGGGATTGCAGAGCAGCTGCTTACCAATCCATTACCATCAAGCCAATCTTTATGGGAAGAGACTGCTCACCTTCTTCCCATGGAGTAGCAAGAGGATTTGAACTGACAACTTTTGTAATTGGCTATAAGATACATTACACCCTATGCCACAAGGCTCCTTAATAGGGCTTCAAAGACCATAAATCTTTATGGGAGTGTTTTTCTCCCTGTAAGCAACTGGTGGTTGCAAACAATAGCATTTCTGTCAGTAGCCCAACACTTAATCAGGTGGAAGAAAGGAGCCTTTTTTTCCCAGGGTCCAGGGCTAACCAAGATCTCACTGTTGTTTTAGTGGTTATCTTAGCCATCTTTCAAACTCAAACTCATTGCCATGGAGTCAGAATCAACTCACAGCTGACCCTTTACTGGGTTTACAAGGCTGTAAGTGACACAGGAAGAGATTGCTCATCTTTTCCACAAGGAACTGATGGTGAATTGAAACTCAGAGAGCTGCAAACTTTGGGTTGGCAGTGAAACTCCCTAAAGAGTAGGTCACTAGTAGCCTAGTAGCAAGAAGCTGCTCTGAAATCCTGAAGACACACGGTTCTTGAACTGTGTCACCAGCTTCTCCGCGGGAGAAGGATGGGCAATCTCCTCCCATGCGATTAACTGCCTCTGAAAACCTTCCAGAAGGTCAGCTATGGGTCGGTTCTGACTGACAGTACACAACAACAATAATAGAAATATCACACGTAGTGGTGGTCACAAAAAGGAAATCATTCTCTCACAGTCTGGGAGGCTGAATTCAGGGAGCTGACTCTATGGGGAAAGCTTTCTCTCTGGACAAAGGTCCTTGACTCCAAGTTTCTATCCCATGATTTTCATGTGACTTGGCACCTATTTTCCTCATCTCTGCTTGCTTGCTTGATCTGCTTTTATTTCTCAAAAGAAATTCACTTAAAACACATATTGCACTGATAAGACCTCTGTAATGTGACAAAATTCACTCCCAATGGGATTATAAACACATTGTCACTGCATATAAACATAGTCATGGAGTTCATGCCAAGACAAGACATTGTCAGATTCCCAAGGCTGTAACTCTGAACACGAGCAGACTGCCTCATCTTCATCCCTTGGAGTCACTGGCAGATTCAAACTGTTAGTCTTTCAGTCAGCAGCCCAACACCTTACCTACCATGCCACCAGGACTCCTTAACCATAGATACAACCCACTGTCCTTGACTGGATTCTGACTTATGACAGCATCAGGTTCTGAATGCAAACCTTAACAGGGCACTCTGGTCTACCTTTCTCCATTGAAGAGGCTGGTGGATTTGAACCACTGACTCCAGTTAGTAGTTCAATATGGAACAGACTATACCACCAGGCCATGCTCAGATATGGTTTTTGGGTTTTTGTTGTTTGGGGTTTTTTTTAGGTCTGTCATGTTGAGTAAGACTCATAGTGAGCCTATGAACAACAGATCCGAACCCTATCCTGTCCTGTGCCATCCTCACAATCTCTGACACACTTGAGCCCATCGTCACAGTCACTCTGTCAAGCCACCCAGTTGAGGGTCTTTTTCTCTCTTTCGTTGTTCCTTCACCTTCCCAAACATGATGTCCCTCTCCAGTGAATAACCTCTCCTAGCAACATACTCAAAGTATATCTGGCCAAGTTTAATCATCTTTGTCTCCAAGGAACAGTCTGGCTACACTGTCTCTAAAACATATCTTGGCGTATTTGATAGTCCATGGGATCTTCAGGACTCTTAGCCAACACCATAGCTCAAAGGCATCAATTCTTCTTCTTCTGTCTTCCTTATTCACTGTCCAGCTCTCAGGAGATGTACTGCACTGTGAAAGTTTGCATTTAGAGCCTCTCCAAGTTACTGAGGAGCAATGATGTTAGTTTGAGGACTAAGGTGCACCTTATTCAGGCCATGGTCTATTCAATCATTTGCTATGTTGCTGAAAGCTGGACTGGGAAATACAGAAATAGAAGGCAGAATGTATAACACATATTTTTTCGGGGGACAATTCAACCCCTAACAATTGTCATTGAGTTATCTTCAACTCATGACAAATCTATGTTTAGCTTCTAGAATTCTATTAGAAAAAAAATCCAGTTGTTATCCATTAAATTTTCATTGGTTTATTTTGAGAAGTAGAGAACCAAGCCTTTCTTCCTTGTCTGTCTTTGTCTGGAAGCTCTGCTGAATCTATCCACCATGAGTGACCCAACTGGTATTTGATATACTGGCAGCATAACATCATGGTGTCCCACAAACCAACCTGGTACAAGTACACTGTGTGAGTCGTGGAGGGGGCTTGCTTAAGCTACTGAGAATATGACCACAGAAGCACCAAGAGGTCAAAGCATAATCAACCAAGATGAGACAAGTTATAAATACGACTTTCTCTAGAAGCCGTGCTGCCATTCCAAAGGCACGTGACTTGAATCCACCAGCTGCTCCTCAGGAGAAGGTTAGGCAATTACCTCCCATGTGAAAATCCACCAGAGGATCAGCTGTGGGTCGGTTCTGACTCGATGGCACACAAGAACAACAATAACTGAGGAAGAAGGGAGGGAGACTGGAGGGAAAGACACAAGGGAGAAAAAAAAATAAAATACTACCGTCAAACACTACCCTCTCCCCTCAAGGAAAAAAAGGAGATCCCAACTGAATGCCTTTTAAGTGACTCCTGCTTGTTTGTTGTTCTGAAAGTAACCTAAGCGGTATAGAGGCAAGTACTTGAATTTTTTTTTTTTAAGAAGAGACACATTAGTAATGCAATAGTTGGCTGATGAAGTGTGGATCCTGTCCCCTGCCATTTGTCACTGTGTTTCATGATCAGCCTGGGTTCCCTTCTGCAGGAATACTGTTTCCAAATCTTTAGGACAGTGATCTCTGTCTATTCAAGAGAAGGCCTGACCCACGGTTGTGAACAATGATCCATGGCTGTGTGTTTCGAATGGGAATTGCCCAATGCCACCATGTTTTCTTTTCTTGAACATGCTAATAAGGACCTGGAGTAGACATGTCTTTGCAAAGACTGTCTGCATTGACTTGTGAGTTATTGGGCAGACGCGAGGAGGGGCTGTATGGGCCAAGGATGGGAGAGGGCAGGCTGGTGCATGGGAAAGAAGAAAGGCACCACTCATTAAACAAAGGAATGGGGAACCGATGGCAGAATATGCCAGAACTTAATAGAAGGGGATGAATAGGAATTGGGGTCAGGAGACCTCAGACAAAATCCCAATAGATTTGGAAAGTCCCAGCCAGCAAGGACCCTTAGTAGGGTCAAGTTCAGGATATGCTGATCCCTCTAGTCCCAGGAAGACTTCTTGGAGCCGGAGAGACAGGAACAAGATGGAAGCAGAGAGAGAATTACTCCCCATTTGCCCTGCCTGTAGCCCAGCTAGTAGCAAGGTTATTGCTCTTTTAATTTAATCCTTTGTCTGGTCTGCTGAAGACAAAGCACATTTCACTTTATGCAAAAGTCCTTCCCTAATGGAAGGGCCAAGAGAAAGCCCCTTAATGGAGGAATTGCTGCACTAGATCACTTTGCCTCCAGCTGTGAAACTGATTAACGTCCTGAGAGTCTCCTAGGAGGCTCAGCTGCCATCACCATGGCCATTTCCAAGCAGAAGAGGAAGGAGGGAGAGTGGAGGCTGGATGGGAGGAGGGGTGGCTTTCTACAGCCTGCATCACATGCAGATTGTTCACATGCAGATTCCCCTTTGCTTTTCCTGCTCCAAGTCCACTATTGGTGCATGCCTTCAGCCTTATTCCACCTGCATCCATCGCAACACAGAAGGTGCATGGGGCCGAGCACCTGACATGAACCTGTGCTGTCACGTGCGGGAGCTTCATGCCACAATGACACGTGACTATCGAGCATCTGTGAGGTGGCTGGTCTGAGTGACGATGTGCTATAAGTGTAGAATACACATTGATTTTGAATACTTCATATGAAAAAGGGTAGAATACCTCATTAATAATTTTTATGGTCACCATATGTTGAAATCATAACATTTGGAGTTAAAGAAAGTGCATTATTAAAATTCCTTTCACCTGGCTCTTTTTATTAATGTGATTAGACATCCCAACTCTTAACTGAAAGGTTGGTAGTTCAAACCCAGCGACAAAGATGTGATAGTCTACTTTGAGTTGAGGTTACAGTATATAAAAGACACGTTGCATTGGGGAAAACTGCTGTCAAAGACCTCTCCAAAGTGTTAAAGAGCAAGGAAGCCAGTTTAAAGACTAAAGTGCATCTGCTTCAAGTCAAGGGGTTTTTTTAAGCACTTCCTATGCATCTGAAAGTTGGATCATGAATAAAGTTGATAGAAGAATCAATGCCTTTAAACTGTGGTGTTGGAGAAAGTATTGAATATCTCATGGACTTCGCAAAGAACAAAGAAATCTGTTTTGGAGAAAATGTAATCACAGTGCTCTTAGAGGCAACAAGAGTAAAACTTAGTCTCTCATACTTTGGGCATGTTGTCAGGAGGGGCTAGTCCTTGGAAAAAAGACACCAAGGTGGGAAAGGTGGAGGGTCAGAGAAGATAGACTGATACAGTGACAGTGACAGTCACAGTGGACTTGAGCATGTCAGAGATCATTGGGGATGGTGCAGGATGGAGCAAGGTCCAGATATGTTCTTCACAGGGTCACTATGAGTCATGTCTACTTGATAGCACATAACCACAGTAACATGAGTCAATGTCAACATGTCAGATTTTTTTACTGCAACATTTTACATTACATGTGGCACTTACTAGATGTTGTTGTTAGGTGTTGTCGAGTTGAGCATGACTCATAATGACCCTATGAACAAAAGATCTGAACCCTATTCTGTCTTGAACCATCTTCACACTTTCTGACACACAAGAGCCCATTGCAGCAGTCACTGTGTCAATCCACCTCGTTGAGGGTCTTCCTCTCCTTCGTGCCAATCCACTTAGTTGAGGGTCTTCCTCTCCTTTGCTATGGACTGGAAGCCTCTTTTGTAAAAGATCAGAACCTGGTGGGTGGGCTTTTTTATTTAAAAGTTGTTTAGGCCCCTGGGGCTGCTGCCCTTGGGCCTGGATTTAATTGTGGTTGAGGAGAACATTTTTCTAAGTGGTACAAAATTTGTCAGTTTGCTGTACTGAGATAACTTGGGGTTGCTGTGATACTGAAATCTGTGCCACTGCTGTGTCAAATGCCATAAGGGTTACCCATGGTGGACAAGTTTTGGTGGAGCTCCCTGATTAAGACAGACTAAGAAGCAGGATGGGTCATGTACTTATTAGATAGAGCTCGTCTAAAAAAATGTACAACCACAAGATTTTAAAAAATTGTATTTTAAAGGAGGGAGCAGGTATCAGTGGTTTCTGGTTTAGCTCCTATTTTGCATAATTAGTGACAGAGTTTCACTTAACCAAACTGTAAGAGGGTTGTAGGATTTGTCGTTTTACAGGAGGTAGTGTTTCAGGACACCCTTGAGAGCTGTTGGGTCATTTCTCCTTCCCCTCCAGCTGCTGTCCTGAGCAACATGCTCACAGAGCCAGCCATTTGAGACATCAGGCAGGAATTTGCATTTGGAAGCACCATCTGTGGGTTCTCACACAGAGGCTGGATGATGTCTGAGACCCTCACAAACTAGGCTGCCCAGCTGCCTTTCTGAAGAGAAAACTAAGCATGGTCCCAGGCCCATCCCAGGCCCAAATCCAAAGAGAGGGCTTTGGGAGGCTGGAGATAGCAAGCCAGAAGTTAAGGTTCTTAGATTCAGAAGCACTTCAAACAGAGGGGCATGAGACAGGGGAGGGTGATGGTGGAGAAGGAGGATCTTTAAAAGTCTGATGTGCTGACCAAGCCTGGGCTAAGCATCTTAGATTTGTAGGGGCTGGGATCTCAGCACTTGTGTTGTTTAAAGCACCCCCTCCTACAATTTCAATTTACAACCAAGATGGATAAATACTCGTTTGGCAATGCCAATTTAACCAAAACTCCTTCTTCAGTTGTTGTTGTTTTTGTTTTTGTTGTTGTTGTTATGTGCCCTCCAGGTGCCTACTACTTATAGCTACCTTATGTACAAAAAGTTCTAAACCCTGCTCCATCCTGTGCCAATCTCACTGTCTCTGACACACCTACCCCCCACCATCCCAGTCACTGACTCAATCTACCTCATAGAGGGCCTTCCCCTCCTGAGCTGTCTGTCCACCCTCCCAAACATGACCAGTCCCTCCTTGCAACGTGTCCAAACTATGTCAGATGAAGCTTCAGAATCTTTGCCTCCAAGGAGCAGCCTAGTTTAACCCTCTCCAGGAAGAACCTGTTTGTTTTCTTAGCAATCCATGGTATATTCCATACTCTTCTCCAACACCACAGCTCAAAGGCATCAATTCTCCTCCTATCCTCCCTAATCATTGTCCAACTTTCTGATGCTTAGCAAGTGATTGCAAAAACCATGGCCTGTATCAGAAGCACCTTAGTCTCCAGAGTGACACAAGTGTTCTTCAGTACTTTGGAGAGGTCCCTAAGAGTAGACTTTCCCATCACAATACGTCTTTTAATTTCCTGGCTGCTGGTGCCAAGAGTGTTGACTGTGGAGCGAAGCAAACTAAACCTATTAACAATCTCAATCTCTTCACTATCCATCCTGATGCTGCCAATTGGCCCAGTGGTGATAATCTTTGTCGTCTTGATATTGAGCCTCAATCCATATTGAAGGCTACAGTCCTTGACCTTCCACAGTCCTGAGGTTCTCCTCAGTTTCAGCAAGCAGGGTTGTGTTATCTGCATAATGCAGACTGTGAATGAATGTTCAACCAATCCTGATGTCACACTTCCCATAGAGCCCAGCCTCCCGGGTAATCTGTTCGACAAATAGGTTGAAAAGATATGGAGATAGGACACATCCCTGGTGTACACCTTTCCCAATTTTGAACCATGCAGTGTTTCCTTGCTCTGTTGTGACGACTGCCTCTTGGTCCAAGTATAGGTTTTGCATTAGCATGATCTTCTTCAGTTACAGAACGTATTACTTAGTGTTCCAGAGCACAGAGAAGCTTATTTCTAGGTATAAAGGTCACAATGTGTTGCTTCCTAGACTCTTATTATTTTTCTCCTAATCTGAGGAAGGTTCTAGACTGTTTGCTGCTCCTGTAGATTGGCTCGCTGTATACTTTCTGTGCAACAGCCAGCTGTAGTAAAAGTGTTAATGACTTCATTGACACTTGTAGAACCCCCTCGCTCCTTCTGCCCCAAATAACCCTAAACTCACTGCAGTTGCCACAGTTTCACCTTGGGGTTCCAAGCAATTGCTCTAGCACCCATTTTGAAGGCACCACTTTTTTCTTAAAGGAGCGACACCAACTACTTCTGCTCCTCACCTGGGCTGCTCCTTTTCCTCAGAAAAGCCAGCACCTGTGTCCTTTAAATGGACTTATCCCAGTGCACACTTTGGAGATCTAGACTAAAGATGGAGGTTTTATAAGAATTCTTTTTCTTCAGTGCTGAGATTCCATGCCTTTTGCCCCCACAGTATCTTGTACAAATTTTCAGCAGTTTTTATATTAAATCATAGTTTCTTGTATGTCCGGGTAATACCTTCCCAGCCTGTAAAGGTGTTGAGACAAATGTGCTTTATTCAACTGTGTCCAAATGTTAGGTGTTATTAAGCAAGTATGACTCATAGCGACCTGATGAACAATGTATTTGAGCCCTGCCCCATCCTGTGTTGTTCTCATCATCTCTGACACACTTGAGCCCACTGCTGAAGTCATTGTGTCAATCCATCTCATTGAGGGTCCTCCTCTTTATTACTGGCCCTGCACCTTTCCAAGCATAATGCCCCTTCCATAATCTTCTGGATCATCTGTCTTGAAAATGAGAACAAAATGTGAATCTCTTCCAGTCTGTTGGCCAAGCAGCTGTCCTCCAAATTTCCTGTCTAACTGGTGTATGGCTGTATCTGTTAGTTGAAACGTATCATCAGATGATGCCCCATAGATATCTAGGGCCTTATTTTTGCCAATGCCTTCAGTGAAGCTTAAACTTCTTCCTTCATTACTATAGGTTCATATTCTTGTGGTACTTCCTGAAATGTTCCAGTGTCACTCTACTGAGAATAAGCTATTCTTTTTAGTATAGTCATTCTGTGTGTTCCTTCCATCTTCTTTATTTTTATATTATACTGGTTTATTTACAAGTTCAGATACATTGTTTTTCACAATGTATCTTTCCCATTTCCTCACCCCCTTTTTAATGCTTCTTGGATCATTATAGATTTTGCCCATAGCATCTCTCAGCATTACAACTTGAGGCTTGAATTTATTTTTCAATTTTTTCAGTTGAGAAATGCCAAGTAAATTCTTCCCTTTTTTAGTCTCCAACGTTAGCTCTTAATAATAATAATAACCCATAATAATATTTTGCTTGGTCTTTTAAAGCTGCCTTTTGAAATCTTCTTTTACTTCAGCATCTCTTCCCTTTGTTTTGGCTTCTTCCTGCTCTGGTTTAATTCTCATAGTTTCTTCTGACATCCGTTTTGCTTTTTCTGTCTCCTCTTTTTAGTGACCTTTTGCTCTCTTCATGCATGACATCCTTGGTATCATCCCATAACTCCTCTGATTTTTCAATCATTGGTGTTGCATGTCTCAAACTTGTTCTTGAGATGATTTTTAAATTCAGGTGATGTAGATTTAAAGTTGTGTTTTGATTCTTGTGGACTTGTGTTCAAATATACTGACTAAAACATAGCAGATGGCCAGTAACTATTGAAATAAATATTTCACTGAGATACTATTCTTTTGTGGCAGACCTAAACCCCACTCGGAATCTTTCTGGTCACAGTGAAGCAACAGTAACCACAGGACACAGTTCTGGTCAACGAGAAGTAAGCAGAAGTCCCCTGGTAGAGCTTCCAGCAAAGTTTTTCCTTTTCTTTCCCCCCAAAAGGAACAGACTGGCCAGTGATGCTTGTTTTACCCTTTATACTTTCCAACTTTCTTTTTTCCTCCTTGCTTGGAACTCTGAGGTGAAGACTACAGATACAGCAGCCATCTTTTATAACCATGAGGTGAACAAAATTAACAAACTGTTGATGGGTGAACAGTAAGATAGGAAGCGCACACATTCCAACAGCATGCCTGAGCAGCTAGCTACGTCAGCTCTGGGCTGCGTGCCTACATTTAGATTCTTATCATTGGAGAGAAAAAAAAATCTGGTTTCTGATTCT
Source organism: Elephantulus edwardii (assembly GCF_000299155.1). Classification (NCBI taxonomy): domain Eukaryota; kingdom Metazoa; phylum Chordata; class Mammalia; order Macroscelidea; family Macroscelididae; genus Elephantulus; species Elephantulus edwardii. The sequence goes on along the minus strand of NW_006399772.1, from coordinate 8,934,214 downwards.
GTGTTAAGGGAATGACAAAGATGTTTCAAACTGATACAATAAGTACATCACTGAAAAGTCCACTTTTAAAGCATCTAGCATTGTTCCTACTCAGAGAAATGGTGGTTCAGAGGTAGATTTCTTGGCTTCCATGTGAGAGACCCAAGTTTGATTTCTGTTCAATGCACCTCACAGTCACCACCCATTTGTAAGGAGAAGCCAGTGTTGCAGGATTAACAGGCTTCAGAAGAATGTCTAGGCTAAGACAGATGAGGAAGAAAGGCCTGCCAATCTACTTCTACAACTCTGCCAGTGAGAACCCTATGGATCACTATGGTCTGGTCTGCAGCTGACCATGGAGATGGCACAGGACTTGGAAGCATCGTGCTCTGCTAAACATGAGGTGATCAAGTATTAGGGCAGATTCAATTGCAGCTAACAATAAGCATCGTCCTGGTACCAAATGAGAAACCAGTATGTGTTTGCATATCCACTCACGTATTCATGCAAACATTGATATGAAGGAGTCTTGAATTAAAGCATGAATGAAGGGATGATTTGCTTGGCAAAGGCTCATCTTCTAGTGAAACTACATTTATCTTTAAGATGTGTCCAGTTAACTTAAACTAGCTTTCAGATTCTATAGAGCCTGTTGTTTTTGGTAATTACCATTGAGTCAGAACTGACCCTCCAGTGGGTTTTTGGAGACAGCAAATTGCACAGAAGGAGACTGCTCACCATTCTCCCTTGGAGCAGCTGGTAGATTCAAACCAGGGGCCTTTGGGTTGGCATTGCAACTCCTTACCACTAAGCTACCAGAGCTCCCTCTATGGAGTTTGGAGATGCTATATTAATGCTAAAGTTAATTGCAATGCTCACTTCCTTCCCTTAGGAGAAGTAGTCCTGCTGAAGCTGCAAATCGTGTTGCTAACAGTAGAGACAGCCTCCTGGTGTTAGCTGTCACTGCGTGTCTGTTTCAAATGTTCTCTTTTCTGGAGGTGGTGGCATTTCCAAGAGTGTGGCCTACTCAGGTTTCATTGTTAGGCATCAGCTTCCTTTCGTTCCCCGTCCAGCTGTGGGGAGGACAGCCCAGTGGGCACAGAAAGGAGCTGAGATGGCTAGGTCCAGTCAAGAGGCTTAGTGGTGACAAGAGGTGCCCTGTAGCTGATTAATGAAGCTGATTAAAAAGGGAGAGAAGCCAGATTAGCTATCTCAGACTGAACTAGGAGGCAACACTTTAAAATCCTTTCCTTCTTGACAGCCTGGAATTCCTGGGACTTTAAAAAACAAACAAACAACCCACAACACTTGACTCTAAGCAGCTTGTCTTCTGAAAAGGATGGATGTGATCCTTGCCATCCATGCCGTCAGCACATTTTCACTTACCCTGAATTCCTGAGCTGAAACGCGTGCGTACTTCAGTCCTATGAATGTTTGGCTTTAGGGCACATATTTTTGCTCACTTTTAAAATAAATATAGATGGATCTTTATTAGCTTCACTCAAAAAATATGAAGCTATTTTTAGATGTCAGGCAGGGTGCTAAGTCAGTGGTTCTACCTACATCATCTATATACGCTCACAATTTCCCTATTGAAGTCTCTCTCATTGATGCCGAGTGGGAACCAATTCTTAGCTGACCCTCCATTGGGTTTCCAAGCCTGGAAATCACACAGGCGGAGACTGTCCATCCTTCTCCCTCAGAGACACTGGTGGGTTTGAACCAAACTCCCTACAGACAATGTCCCTAGAGCTCCCCTCTATGGTGGTAGGTGCTGTTAAGGTTTCCATTTTACTGACCAACAGTTGGGAGACCAGGGAGAGAAAGAGCTTGCAGAGATCATACAGAATTATGAGTCCAATCTGGAATGCCTATCTCCAAAGCCCCCTTACTCATTCCAACAATATTCCTTTATACTGTGTGCTTTGGAGGTAGTCAGACTATGCCCCCCCCCAATTCTACTCACCAGCTCCTACCCCAAAACTAAGACACCAGGCCATTAGACCCTCATATCAAAGCCAACCCAACAAGTACCTCTTCATTTTAACAAAGAAACTTACACTGAGAGGTATGTTTTGACTTGTGTCTTCTGGATCGAAGGCCTCCACTTGGTAAATCAGTCCTGGCTTTGTGCCTTCTGTTATGTAGAGCTCTAGGCCTGTGGCCACATCCAAAGGGGAGGAAATATTTTATTAGGTAAAGCAAATGGAGAAATCCAACACTGAGATAGCCAAACACTTTCATAGGGGGTCAAGGTTATTAACATGGTGGAAAAGAGGAGTCAATAACAAAGGTCATGAGTAAAACCACTGGCTGACTTGTGTGCAAGAAAGTCTATCCATTTACATGAACACATGGATTAATAAAGAACTAGGGACAACAAAGGTGGTGGCAAGTCTTCATTTATTTCTTCCATTAAGAGATTACCTGGAGAACTGTGTTTGGGAGACGGGACGAGTGAACTGACAAAGGAAGCTTGTTGGAAAGTAAACACAAGGAGGAACTTCCAGTGTAAGCTGAGGCCATATTCCAATGTGTTTTGTACAAATTACTCATAAACTAGATGATTATAATATCTCAAGGTGAACTTAGATCTCATAGAAATTTCTAAAACTCCACTAGGTTCTGGTGACCTACTGGTCACCCATAGGTCAGATCCAACTCTACAGTACACAACCATAACAAATAGAAAAGATGGAAGTTCAAATCCACCCAGAGGCACCTCAGATTAAAAGTCTGGTGAACTACATCTGAGGACATCAGACATTGAAAAGGCTACAGAGAACAGCTGTGCCCTGACACATAGAGTTACTATACATTAGAATCAGGCTGAACATAACTAGAGGTTTGTTTTTCATTAAAGAAATGTTTACTGATTTCCTGCTATGTGTATCTGAATATTAATAAGAACAGGGATGGATAAAAATTGGAGAAGGGAATTTTATAGAATTGGGTGGGGGTACAGTTTTAAAATTAGTGGTTAGTGAAGGCTTCCTGAGGAAGGAACACTTGAGTTGAGACTCATAAGGAAATGAGCTCTGGGAAGAGGCATCTAAAGCAGTAACTGTAAAGGTGTTGAGACAAAGTTCCGTTAGCCTGTTGCTGTCTAGTTGATGTCAACTCATAGGAATTCTATTGAGTAGCTTGGAACCTCCCCACCTGCCTTCCGAGGCTGTAATCTTTACAGAAGCAAACTGCTACATCTTTCTTCTACAGACTAGTTGGTGAGTTCAAACTGTTGACCTTTCATTCACTTATCAGTCAAATGCTTCCCCACTGTGCCACTAGGACTCCATCAGGTTGCGTCACATCTGGGGTAATCACAGATCAGTAAGGAGACCAGTACAGAACAGATGTAGAACAGATGGTGTAGGGAGAGCATGGGGAAGAGTACAGGCATAACTGTGACTGGGAGGATTCTTCTAGATCTGAGGAAGCCATAAGGCGTATTCCAGCTTTCACATATAGGGGTTTAAGCAAAGAAAAACCGTGAGTTCACTGACAGTTGAGCAGAATGCCTCTAGCTGCCGCATGGAAAACAGAATTAAGTGGGAAACCAATTGACTTGTTCTGAAAATCAAATCCCATTTCTTTGACACCAAATATATGTTGAACAATCCAAATTAATTCATTGTCAATTCTTTTCCCCTTCTGCTCTAACACCAGCTGCACACTTGGCACTTCTTCTAATCCTAACTGGTTACTCAGAATCAGGCTAGGTCTCGTGAGGTAAAGAACATACTCCTCCAGATTGCAGCAGCTGCTTGAGAGTTCAGATGCTAGTCACTAGCTTAAGAGTCCCCAGGACACTATCACTTAAGACCTAGGGACTTCCACTACTCCATTTTAACAATCCACTAGAACAACTTAGAAAAGGTCCTATTCTTGTGATTATAGCTCTGTTGTAGTAAAAAGGATACAAGTAAAGACAGTGTTAGAGCAATTGTTTAGGAGGTTTCTCAAGGCAAACCTTCCATGTCCCAAAAAGAGGATGTACTCTGGTGGCCTGGTGGCAAGAGGCTGTGCTGTAATCCCAAAAGCATGTGGTTCGAGACCACCAGCTGCTCTGTGGGAGAAGGATGGACAATCTCCTCCCGTGTGATTAACTGCCTCTAAAAACTCTGTGGAGGGTCATCTATGGGTGGGTTCCAATTCTACTGTACACAACAACAGCAACTCTCCTGTGCACATTGATAACGGTCACCAGGCAGGAATCCCACGGAGCATCCGTGTCCAGAGCTTTCACTGGCCCTCCTTATGTGGTCTGACTGAATGAATTTTGCTCTCCTGCTGTGAGACGGTGGGTGTTTCTGGCCTGGTCAGACTTCAGCTGAAGAGGAACTGCATTGACAACCTTTATGTGTGGTCTGGAGGCCACATTAAAGAAATTTCAATCATTAGGGAAATTCCAGGGTTTTCGAGGGTATCTCTTAGGAACCAGGGATTAAAAAAAACAAAACACGAATTCCACATTTCTTTGAGGAGAAACTTCATCTCACATACTCTGGGCATATTGTCAGGAGTAAACAGTCCTTGGAAGAAGACATTTTGCTGAGGAAAGTAAAAGGTCAGAGCAAGAGAGGAAGGTCCTCAACAGGATGAATTGACACAATGATTGGAACAATCGTCTCCAGAATATCGGAAACGGCGAGGATGGTTAAGGAGAAGGGACAGTTCAGACCTCATTGAGATTGCTCACTGGGCACTATGAGCCATAGTCGATGGTACCTAACACATAATAACAACATAACCTTAGTATTTATTTATTTATGTCATACTGTATTTAGATAATGGAAGAGTATTTGGTTGGAAAAGGAATAAAGCATCAATACATGTTCCATCATAAGTGGTCCTTGAAAACATTATGCTAAGCTAAAGAAGCCAGTCACAAAAGGCCATATGGTATAATATGCCACTACATTTATAGAAAATGTCCAAAATACACAACATAAACCCATACAGAAAGACTAATGAGTGTTAGGAGTTATGAGGGGAAGGAAGTGCAGAGTGATTGCTAGTGTCTATGGGATTTAGTTGGAGGTGACAAAATGTTTTCATGTGATTGTCTCCAAAAACCCACCAGAGTGTCAACTATGGGTCAGTTCTGACTTGACAGTCAACAACAATGACAACAGTACTACCTCAGAAGCCTCAGAACCGGGGCCAAGCAATCCCAAGTCCCACAAGATATTTAGGGGATGGCGGGCAGGACCACTGGCAGGGCTAACTGCAGGAGGTCCTTTGCCACCTGAGGAAAAGACCAGCTGTGGAACGGAGGATGCTAAGGTTATGTTGTTCTTATGTTGCTCTCAGTTTTCCTAATGAGTTTGATGTTGAGTGTTAAAGACAGAAAGGAGTCAAGAATGACTCCAGGACTTTGGCCCAAGCAACTGAAAGGATGGACTTGTCACTAACCAGCACGGAGAAAGAATCTCTGGGTGTAAAAAGGTTTAACACATACAGCCGCTAACCAAAAGCTGGCAGCTTGAACACACCTAAAGGTGTCTCCGAAGACTTGGTTATCTGCTTCTAAAAATGAGCTAGGAAATTCTGTGAAGTTCAGTTCTATCCCAACACATTTGATGCTGATATTGATATTGCCATGAATGAAAGGCATTTTGACAGCAACTGGTTTGACATAAGAAAGTCACAGGAGAAGTGGACTCAAGTGGGGCTGCAGAGAGTTAGGGTTTGGTTCGGGGGCACACTAATTTTGCAGTGACATTCAAGTGGAAATGTTGAGAGAAGACAGTTAAATACTTAAATCAGAAGTTCCAGAAAGGATCTGAACTAGAAAGGCAGATTTAGAAGTTATTAGTAAATGGATTGTTTTCAGAGCCGTGAGCCTGGGAGAGATGGTGTGCCTTATATTGTCCCTCTTCTGTAGGGAACCCTGGATACACAAAGGCCATGGGAGACTGCATACATTAGTCAGTGAATGTAGTGTATAGCGATAAGCTAAGGATGGGCTTGGGTCAGGCTCCTCTAGAAGGATCACCTCGTCTCTGAGCCCCCGTTTCCACCATAGGGCAGAGAGAGAGCCAAGAGAAACCATGAATGTGTCAACTTTGTCAACTATTGAGCCTTATTATTGGGAGTGCTGGGCAGGACACATTTCATTTATTTCTTGCTCATTAAGCAGCTGCCTTTTCCTGGGAAAACAGCTGCTTGTTTATTTGCATTCTGTTTTTCTTTGTCGCCCAGTGTCCTCCCTGAAGCCACCACCGCCTGGGCTGGATTGCACACGCCAGCATAGCTTACCTTTTGCCAAGTTGCCTGGAAACTGAGGCGGCTCGTTCACATTTGTTACCTGCACTGTGAGGATCTGCAGGTCTGTGGTACCAACCTGATCCTTCACATAAATTTGCAAATCAAATATGTTTGGTCCTGTTTCAAAATCTAGTTTCTCCTTCCCGGTGGTGACAACCTAAAACCAAACGCAAAATCCTCAGTAACCATGTGGAACAAGATCTGCTTTGCGCACACATATTTAGCAAAGGGGTGTTATCAGGAAGGAAATGACTGGCATCTCAAAGATCATCTCTGACTCACTGTTGGAGGACTCAGTGGTTTTTCCAAAGTTCTTTTAACACAAGCATCATGACGCTTCATTAAAGAAACTCCTATGGGTAATATTGCAATTTTTAGGAAAGAAAAGTGTTCAAGTGACTTACTGCCAAGATTTACTGGAGAAGAAAAACCCAAGAATTTAAACACCCATCACTAATGAGACAGTAAGGCCAATAGGCACAATATAGTCCTTAAAGACTATCTTCGAAATCTCTATTTGGTGAGTAGTGACTAAAGTCTTAAAAACTTAAAAGCCATCATCTAAGATCCAACTATTGATCTCTTCCTATCTGGAGTAAAGAAGAATGAGGAAAATCAAAGACTCAGAAACCTATTTACTTTAAAGTAATGAACCACAGCAACCCTAGCTTCATGAGCCTGAGATGAGAAGAACTGGATAGGGTCTGTCTATTCTACAGGGGGCTCTGGAAGGGATCGCAGTAGGAAGTTCTGGAAAGAGTGGGAGAAAAATGTGGAACAAAACGAGACCAGCCTTCCTGGCCTGATAGGGACTGGGGTAACCATCAAGATTATGGCCCTTAGACACCCTTCAAGCCTGGAATTGAACTCGTCCCCAAGACTCAACTTTCAGCCAAATAATAAACAGGTCTATAAAGTGAACAATAACATCAAGGAGATATATATTCCAAAGAACAGTCGACCGTATGAGATCAAAAGGGTAGCATTTACTCACGGATCAAACTCAGAAGACAGGGAGGGCTAGGAAAGAAAGAAAAATGGCAATGCTAAATACAGGGAGAAAGTGGAAAGAGCACCATTACATTACATGGATTACAGTCAAACAAACACACACACACATACACACACACAATGTATGTCTGAATTTTTGCATGAAAACCCAACATGCTCTATAAACTACTACTCAAATAAAAATTAAAAGTTAAAAACAAAACAAAACTAGCCAAAAAACCACTACTACTCAGTGTAGAATCCTAGAGAAATCTCTCAGCCACATTGAAGTTAGGTGGGTTTTCTTATTTTTTAATATTTTTTTCCCTATTTTTGGGGGGGTTTTATCATTTTTAAGAATTGGATATTATACCTTTACTGAGATTGCTATTCAAATAGAGTTTGACGCAGCGTCCCATTCTCCTTTTCCCAAGGCCACACATCCAAGAATAAACAAGAGAGGAGGCACTGGGTACATCTGCATAATGAGGAATGTTATTTACTTATGTCAACAGACTGTTCATTTTTCTGTGCGTGTGTCTTTCCACACATTCTCCCATTGCCTGGGGCTTCTGTCATTCGTTCGTACTCCAAGGATCCTGAAGATGTGGTGGGGTTGTAGGACTTGAAGGTAAAGAAACACCAAGAATCAAAGCCAGAAAGACAGCGTCTCAGGACCCAGAGCCATCACCAGCAGGAAGTCCAGTGGGCAATGGTGGAAAAGTCTTGCTGAGGTTCACTGGAGACTGATCTGAACCTTCTAAAGGTTCTTGCCTTACAAAGGTGGTGGATTCTGAGGCCTTTCACTTCTAATTTTATTTTATTTATTTTATTATTTTGTGTGTATACCATCAAATCAGGTCTGATTGGTACAGGAGATTGTCCCTCCTTCTCCAGCAGAGCATCTGGTAGATTTGAACCGCACACCTCTGGAATTGCAGTGCAGCTTCTTGCCACTAGGCCACCAGATCTCTGGCCTTTCAGTTCTACATGCATATCTCAACTTTGCCCCTAGAACTCTTTGCGACATCAAGGACTAAATGTCACCAATGTCCTCAATTATGCTTACAGAATTGCTATGATTGGAACCAGAAAGAGAGACCTTCATTTTCCGACAGGGGAGAGAGTACCTGACTGAGGTACCCCATTTCTCAGAGGAGGTCACTGCTCCTTTCTGCAAGGTCCCCTGAAACAAGTCACTATGAATTGATTCAACTCAACTTGGGTTTGCATCTCCACTTACAGATAGGGAAAATGAAGCACAGGAAGGCTAAGTAACAGGAAGCATGGACTTTGAAGCCCATTCTTCACAATGTTACCCATAATTTGTTATGATTCACACATAAGGAATAGTATATACTTTGAAGACTAAGGTGTGCCTGATTCAGGCCATGGTCTTTTCAATTACTTGCTATATATCTGAGAGCTAGACAATGAAAGGATAAGAACGATAGAAGAATAATTGATGTCTTTGAGTTGTGGTATTGGAGAAGAGTACTGAATATCCATCCCATAGACTGCCAAAAGAATAAACAGCTGTGTTTGGAAAAGGGCAACCAGAGTATTTCTTGTAGGTAAGGATGGTGAAGCTTATAATCTCTCCTACTTTGGACTACTCCTTGGAAAGGAATATCATGTTTAGAAAGGTGGAGGGTCAATGAAGAAAGGAAGACCTTGATTGAGGTGAACTGACATGATGACTATAGCAATGGGCTCGAGTGTATCAGAACTGAGGATGGTACAGGATAGGACAGGATTCAGGTGTGTTACTCACAGGGTTACTATTAGTCATGCTCAACTTGGTGGAACCTAACACCAGCAGCAATAGTGTTGCTGTCAGGATTAAACTAGTCAAGACATGAAAAGTACTTGTAACACTGTCAGACACCACACAAGCACTAAGTAAATGCTGGCTTTTATCATTATCAAGAAACAAACTCAGCTCCCTGCCATCAAGTCAGAACTCTTTCAGAACCATCCAGTGGGTTTTCAGAGTCTGTAAATCACACAGAAGGAGATTGCCCATCTCTCCCATAGAGCTGCTGGTAGATTTGTAACACCGGAGAGGCACCACCTTTGGGTGAACAGCACAACTCTTTGCCTACTAGGCCACCAGAGCTCCCTATCACTGATCAAGTTCTCTAAAAGCATAATGAGTGTGTGTCCGCCAGAGACATCTCTGCTGGTCTGTGCAGTTTCCTGATTTATCATTTCCCTGCTAAGCATGGAATGACCTCCTGAACCCCAGGTTGGAATAGTGCCTTTACCACAGCATCACATGGTCTCAATCCTTTCTTTCTGAGAACTGGCTGTAACACACAAAAAGAAGAAATGTGGCCAGGTGCTGCTGAGTTGATTTTGACTCATAATGACCCCAAAGGGCAGAACTACCCCATAGGAGTTTTTGGTTTTCATTTTATATCGGTGTGCATACAAAATTCGTATACATTGCGTTTTATTCATGTACATTGTGTTTCACTATTGGTTGTAGTCTTTGCAGATGCAGATCACCTAGTCTTTTTCTCACTGAGCTGCTGCATGCGTTCAAAGACCAATCTTTTGATTAGAAGTCAAGCACTTAACTTTTGTACGACCAGGGCTTCACAAAGATGGGAATAACATGATTTAAAGTGATCTGAAATGTGTGTCTTGGAGCCAAAGGAATTGTTCTAACAACAAGACCAGGAAAACGTGTTTTTTATGATGCCATCACTTATTAAACGTTTACTGTGTTCTAGGCTCTGGCCAAGCCACTTCAGAGAGAATTTCATTCAACCCTGACAGCAGCTATTGGTTGGTCAGTGTCTCCCCATTTCACGCTCAAGGAACCTAAGGGCAGAGGCTAAGGCACTGTCTAAGGTCACAGAGCAAGACAGGAGTGTGTCTGTGGGGTTGCAGGCCAGCAGACTGCAGAGCCCCTGCCCTGCGTTTTGGTAGACAGTAAGGATTGACGCTCAGTGTGTTAAGTCTCAGGTTGTTCTGGACAAGCCTGAACAGACTGGCAGTTAGGAAAAGTGACGGGCAATTGGCAAAGTAGTCATGCCAGAGTTTGCAGTGTTCCTTCCAGAAGATGTAGAAAAAGGGGAGCCCAGGTCACAGAAGGCAGATCTTAAGGAAAGAGGGCATGAGCCCCCAGGGGTCCCTGGAGAGCTTGGTGGCTGCAGGTCTACCTGCAGCTGCAGAATTGCTCCTCCCTGGCTTCTCAGAGCAGCCCTCCTTGGTGCTGCTGCCCCAACAGGAACCCCTCAGACAGATAATTCACCACAGGAGGTTGGAGAAGACTCTGACTTGTCTCTTGCTGGTAGTGGGAGCAGCCCAGTGTGAGAGCCGTGAGTTAGGATCCAGGGCGAACTTGCCTGATCTCAAATGCTCAGTCTGTTTCCTCCAGGCTGTGCAAGCCTAAGCAGTTTACTCAACCTTTCTGTGTCTCCATTTTCCCACCTCTCATATATACATCACAGCAGTATTCCAATCCATAGTATTGTTATATTAAATGAGTGAGTCTATATAAAATATCTAGGAGGGTGTGTAGCACTTGGTAAATACTCTATAAATGTGAGCTGTTACCTTCATTATTTTTACCATTGTCATCATTACTCCTCCTTATGCTCTAGGGGTCTTCAGCACATTATTGAAAAGCAGACAGGCCTGGCCTTAGACTTGGTTTGGAGTTCACTCTCAGGAAGCCCTGTGTGGCTGGATCGCAAGGCCAACAGGGACAAGATCCCTGAGCCAGAGACTCAATAGTATCATGCAAGGTGCCACAATTGTCCAAGGAGGGACCAGGCTCAGCTGTGTCCGTGGATGGCAGGAAGGACTCTTGTGAGCAGCTTAGCCTGTACTGTAGAATTTTGCTGATGACAAGTGTTGAGTTATCTCTATGGAGAAGTGATTCATTCTCAGGAACAGGTGTAGGAGTTGTAAACTTGTGGCCCATCCCAGCACCAAGACAAGGTCCAGGCTACTGCAGTGAACTCTGAATAGACTTTAAAAATGGCCTTTGCTAGGGATCACAAAGGAGGCCTCATGCCACAGAGGTTAGACCCAATACTACGAACCAAAATGTTTGCAGTTTAAGCCCCTCAGGAGATCTGCTTCTACTCTGTGATAGGGTCATTATGAGTCGAAATCAACTCAGTGGAACACAACAACGATCCCAGGGATCAGGAGGAGGGAATTCTTCTGACATAGACTAGATGCTGTACAAATGTACAACCCAACCAGGAAACAGTTGTCCGGGCAGAACCAGGGAACACTGCAAGGTTTAAAATCAAGAAAGGTGTGTGTCAGGGTTGTATCCTTTCTCTACATATATTCAATTTGTATACTGGACACATCATTTGAGAAGCTGTACTATATGAAGAAGAATGTGGCATCAGGATTGGAGGAAGACTTGACAACAACCTGTTTTATGTAGATGATACAATATTGCTTGCCGAAGGGGAAGAAGACTTGGAGCACTTTCTGCAGAAGATCAAAGACCACAACCTCCAATATGGGTTACATCTTTACATCAAGAAAACAAAAATCCTCACCACTGGACCCTAGGCAACATTATGGCAGATGGAGATAAGATTGAAGTTGTCAACTATTCAATTTTACTTGGATCCACAATCAAGACCCATTGTAGCAGCAGTCAAGAAATCAAAAGGTGTGTTAAATTGGGGAAATCTGCTGTCAAGGATCTTCCTAACATGCTAGGGAGAAGGATATCTGTTTGAAGACTAACATGTGCCTGGTGCAAGCCATGGTATTTTCCATTGTTTTCTATGCATCTGGTTCACTGCCAACCCAGAGGCACTCAGTTTGAATCCACCAGCCACTCAGCGGGAGAAAAACGGACTATTTCCTCCTGAGTGTTTTATTGCCTCTGAAACCATAGGAGGAAAGTCAGCTATGAGTTGGTTCCAACTTGATGGTACACAACAATGGCATGCATCTGCAAGCTGAACAATGAATAAAGAAGACTGAAGAAGAAGAAGAAGTGCCTTTGAATTGTGGTGTTGGAGAAGAGCACTGACTACCCCATGGACTTCCAGAAGAGTAAACAAATTGTATTAGAGGAAGAGCAACCAAGATACTCTTTAAAGGTAAGGATGGTGCTTTTGAACATTTTGTCAGGGAGAGTCAGACTTTGAAAAAAAGCATCAAGAAGGGAAAGGTAGAGGGTTCATAAATAAAGAGGAAGACCCCCAAGGATATGGATAGACACAGTGACTATAATATTGGACTTGAGGGCGGCAGAGAGTGAATGATGCAAGATAAGGCAAGGTTTTGATGTGTTTTTTCATAGAGTTGATAGGAGTTGTAGTTGACTTGATGGAACCTAACAACAACGTACGAATGTAAGCAATTGACAAGGTTTATAGGAACAGACATACAGCAGTTGTTAAAGAGGAAATTCTCCCAGAAACAATAGCAAAGTTCAACAGGGCAGCAAACAACAAATGCTGGCAAGGTTGTGGAAACTTTGAAAGCCCTCCCTGAATCACATGAAATGTTGGAAGGTAAATCCTTTTTTAATAAAAGGATTAGGGATTTACAAAAAGAAGTCATAAATACTCATAGCCAGATAGGAGGGAGAGTCAGGGAGTTCACAAACCCTGAGTTAAGTTGGTATTTCATTCTTGATAAATTCTGTCTTGGATAAACAATTGATCTTGCTAATTCTTAGTAATCATTTTTCTAAAACATGAATGAAAATTTTACCTAAGATAATAATACAAAGGTGAGTTATAACAATCAAGAGATTGGGCATGTGAAGAAGCTTTAGAACCTCTATGCAAATGTGAAGCATGTCCATGGCCAGTATTAGAAGCAATAGATCAGAGAGTAAAAAAGGAGAGCTCTCAAGTAGAAACAACACAACAAACGAATAGACATGTATGTTGTTCTTGTGACCACTGAGTCAGAACCAACCTACAGCTGGCCCACCAGCAGGTCTGCAGAGGCAGTTGATAGAATGGGAGGAGATTGCCCATCTTTCTCCCACAGAGCAGTTCAAACCACGTACCTTCGGGATTGCAGTGCAGCTTCTTGCTATTATGTCATACTGTATTTAGATAACGGAATATTATTTGGTTATGAAAGGGAATAAAGCATCAGTACATGCTCCAACATGAGTGGTCCTTGAAAAATACTATGCTCAAATAAAGAAACCAGTCACAAAAGGCCATATAGTATAATACATCACTACATTTATAGAAAATGTCCAAAATACACAACATAAACCCATACAGAAAGATTAATGAGTATTAGGAGTTATGAGGGGAAGGAAATGCAGAGTGATTGCTAATGTCTATGGGATTTATTTGAAGGTGACAAAATGTTTTAATGTGATTAACTGCCTCTAAAAACCTACCAGAGGGTCAACTATGTGTCAGTTCTGACTTGACAACAACGACAACAGTACTACCTCAGAAGCCTCGGAACCTGGGCCAAGCAATCCTAAGTCCCACAAGACATTTAGGGGATGGCGGGCAGGACCACTGGCAAGGCTAACTGCAGGAGGTTCCTTTGCCAGCTGAGGAAAGACCAGCTGTGGAACGGAGGATGCTAAGGTTCTGACACCTGGCCCCTAAAAGACATCCTTAACACGTTGCCGCACACTTTTTAAATTGACGACCGTGCTTAGAAAACACATTTGCTGTCAATGTGTTAAAAGATTTCAGGTCACCAGTGGACAGTGAATAGATGTGTCACATCGAAGGGAAAAGTTAGTGTGCAAAAGACTCAGATGACCAAGTAGCCCATGGAGCAGCAGTGGCCTCACGCTGAAGTATGAGTAGTTAGACCTAAATTACCTAGCAGGAAGCAGTCACACACTAAGACTGGACACTTAGATTTATTTCTTTATTAATGATATGTGTCATCCATACTAAATAAGGCTGGTTTCTCTTTCATCACCTTGGGGGTGGGGGGGCTGGTAATTGTAGAATCGAGGAAAAGCAAATGAACAGGCATGATTTCATTAGGGAAAGACAGACAACTGTACCTAAGCTCTCACACTCAGTGAATGTAGTCATCCTCTGCACACCAAAGACATGCTATCTTAGGTTTTCTACTTGTTTAAAAAGTTGGCCTATACCATTCAGATGGCCTGGGTTAAGTAGAGAAAGATCCCAAGGCCTACAGGGCCGTATGGTAGAGATGTCCACAGCAGAAATTCTGTATCTCAAGTCATTGCTGTCAAGTAGGGACCAACTCAGAAGTGACCCTCCAGTGGCCATAAATTGCACAGGAGGACGCTTCCCATCTTTCTCCCTAAGAGCAGCTTGTGGATTGAAAGCGTCTGCCTTTGGGTTAGCAGCACAACTTCTTACCCATGAGGCCACCAGATCTCCCTATATCTTAAGGCAGGAGAGGCAAACCTGAGGAATGAGGAGGGCGCAATCACTAGTGAGAATCCCCTCCATATCTGTAGGAGGATCTGTGGGCCAACAGCTCGCATGTGGAATAAGATGCTGCTTACCTCGAAGTTGGTTCCTGATGGCCTCACCTTGAAGGCTTTAGTGAGGGGACTCGAGTTGATTATCAGAGGAAATCCTGGGCTCATAGGTGACAGTGACACTGACAAATTCACAGCAAACTTGTATACTGCTGTCTCTGGTGGAGAATTCTCTGTCACGTTGCTCGTAGCTGGTAAGTGGATCAAGTGCAGCGCCTCTCTCTCTGTGGATTTCAAAGGAATGCAAGATGACATGAACACAAAGCCTTTCACTGCAGACAGGGACTAAAGGGATTGATCTGTGGCTTCCACATGTGGCTCAGAGCAGCAGTGTGACCAGGTCACTCTCTCAGAACAGTTCTTACAAACAATGCAAATGAGAAGGCAAGATCTTCTTGGAACCAAGAGAGCAGCCACCACCAAGCAGCCATGAAATCTGTTCTGCAATTCGATAAATAAAGCAACTGCTTTTCTCTTGCCTCCCTGCTTCTCTCTTCCTTGCTCCAAGCCGTGGGAAGAGGCAGAGAAAGAGAAACAAGACACCCTAGGAATCAGACACCCACTTGAAGGCCTCAGTCTGATAATGACAGCTTGCTTCTCTTACAAGAGCCTGGTAGCTGACAAGAGTTTTTTTTCCCTGCTGTGAGAGCTTTCTTAGTGAGGCCATCTGAGAATCAAGCGTACATGACTGGGAAGTCTATCCTAAAATCATGGTGGGTCTCATCTGTTAATAATCTCAAGGACAATGATTTGCTATTAGTAGATCCTCAAGAGGAGGCTTGGTGGCACAATGGTTAAGATGTTGGCTGCTACTAGAAACATCAGCCACCCCATGGAGAAAGATGTGACAGTCTACTTTTAAACAGATATGGAAATCCTATGAGACAACTGTTTTGCCCTATAGGTCACTATGAGTTGCGTTGACTACAGCAATGGAATTCTTTCTTCTGGTTTTGTGGCCAACCAGCATTTCTTATTTGATAGGTGGACTCCTATTTCACAAGGAGGGAAGGAGAGATTTGAGGACATGTGAGTTGCTGTGGGCTATACTGTAGACAGGGATTTTACAAGTTAAATGAAAACATTTTCTCTCTGAAAGGCTTGGGTTCATTCTTAGGTCTCCTTAACATTCTGGGTGGCTTTCCAGCACAGAGGGGGGTCCATGACCTTTCATATTTCCATAATGATGGCTACTATTTATCCAATGTGTCCACTGTTTACATGGTACACAATGGAGAATTCTTTATTTCATCTGCTCAACACAACCTTCTGAGACAGGTATTAACGTTATCACTTTACAGATGAGAAGACCAAATGGAGAGTCACACAACTAACAAGTTGCAGAGCCAAGATCTCAGAGAGGTCATACTCAAAGGCTCCATTATCTCAGCGTGTTCACACGGACTGCCCCTCCTACTCAGAATTCCCTTCCACACTGTGTCCCGCTTGCCCAAACACCTACTAAAAGAGTCCTCTCATTTCCTACCTGTGATCCCAAGCATAGCCAACCACTTCTTTCTTTGTCACTCTGGTACATTTTGCTCGTCTTTCCACTTTGATCTCTTTGTGCTCTGCTGCAGTATGTTTGTCTTTCTCCCCTGATTGGGAGCATGTTCGTTTTTGAGCACTGTTAGGTCTATTTGGAAGCAGGAGTGACATCCACTTCCTAAACAGCAAGCCTCCAGAAACTCTATGAACTTTGATTAATGTCGATAGTTGTGGAGGGACTTCAGGGCTTTTGTTCATAGGGTCACTATGAGTCGTGCTCTACCCGAAGGCAATCATTGTCATCAACAACATTAGGTCTATGAACTTTGAGACATGACAAGAGTTATAGAAAGGCGTCAGGTCTTTTGTTCATAGGGTTGCTAAGAGTCGTGCTCAACTCGATAGCATTCAACAACCAACAACAACAACATTAGGTGTCATCACAGTTTGAAAGGATTACTTACTTACTAGCAGACTCCTGTTCCCGTACCCCACAAACCTGGCCACTGGCAGCCAGCCACTGGGAACATGGGGGTTGTGAGGAAGAGTGGAAGGGTCTGTCCTACTGATAGATGTGATATTTCTATAGACAAACAATGGAAAACGCTGAATTTCATAAAAAGATATTTTTGTTTAAGTTTGAGGATGGGGGAAGACCAGGAAAAAAACGTAAAATTGGGGTGGGGGGAATAGAAATAAGCACATTATTGACACAAACTTTCAGAAATCTAAAGTCATTCTATTTAGTGTAGAGACCAAAATGCATTGTTGTTGCTGTGTGCCACTGAGTCGGAACCAGCTCATAGCTGACTCTCCAGAGGACTTTCTGAGGCAGTAAATCACATAGGAGGAGACTGTCATCCTTTTAGGTCTGGAGAGGGGGACCAACAGGGAGAATGAAGAATTTGAAGACTACACACGTCAACAAGAAGAGTGCCCACCTAGCCGAACTAGTGGACGAAGCATAAATCATAGTGGAATGTCCTTCCCCTTTGCTCCCTAAAGACCCTGTTATAAAAATCCTCCCTAATATTTTCAAAGGACGACTTCCTCATTCCACATCTTTGGAACGAGGAACCTTTCCTGGAAGCCCCCCGCCCCCAATAAAGCTGCTTTTAAGCTTTATCTCTTGTTCTCTGACTTCTTTCTGAGCTCCATAGCCTAACACATCCTTCTCAGACTGAGCAGCTGATGGATTCAAACCATGTGCCTTTGAGATGGCTGCACATCTTCTTATCACTAGGCCACCAGGGCTCCCTAAAAAATGTGTCATGCGTAAGTTCCTTTTCCTTGCAGAATTATCAAGTTTTATGAACAAAGACTATGCAAGGACTCTGAAATCTCAAAAGAGGTGAGGTTTAGGGTGATGGAAACATTAATAAGGTTTTTTTTAAAAAATTCTATTAAAATTGACTTTAAAACCATAACATTGTTATGATAAATTTAAACCAGTAAGAAAACACTGTTTGCAATAGAGACAAAATTTTTTTCAGCTTTTCAAAACAAGCATAATAATTTATTTCCTTGGTGGGTTAGGATTTTCAGGCATAATTCCCTCACACCCTCCTTTCCACAATGGAAAAACTGCCACCGTATTCCCCTGACTTGTGCATGAGAATGTACCCTTGCTGCTTACCAGGACAATGACAGTGAAATGAAAGCCTGGCACTTTGTCTTGCAGGACCTGCCCCTTCTCAGTCATACATCGCTTTTTCTGATAACTTGTGTCCTTTCAGTCAAGGAGAAAGGAAGCTCTTCTTAAGCAAAGTTATAACTTGCCACTCAAGAGTAGTTCTTCTCCAGAATAGCTTGGGGTGAGACTGACTGGGAAGAATAGAGGAAAATAAGTAGCCACTTGTGTTGACTAAGCATCGGCCCAGTAGGCATTGTGGGAGTGCTTATCCCCTGGTGCAGATATCACTCACGCATGCGAACAAGGGGGTTCAGAGAGCTTGAGTAACTCAGTAATGGGCTCTGATGGGCCCATCTCTGGCTCACCTCATCTTGATCTTGCACACACTCACTATGGGTATTGCTCCCTACCTGTTATGTGATTGTCAATTTGTCCTGTCCTGTGGTTATTTTGTACCTTGGGAACAGTGTAGCCAGATGGCACTAGAAACCCACTCAACTCAGATGGTTGAGCTGAATGATGTGACCTATAAGGGAATAGCATAAGGGAATTGTGCTGAAGCATTAGCTTGATGTGAACTTGTTTATGACAGGTCTGCGAAGCCTCCACTCTGAGCATTTTCAACCTCACTTTGAAAGCAGAAGACTGCAGCCACCAACAGAGTATCTCTCCTGGGGGTAGAGACGTTTAGTGAAGTCATGTTCTCTAAACATAACTCAGCACAGCTCCTGGTTTGCTTTACTAAAAATGTTATCCTCTGATAGCATTTTGTTAATTGCTACTTTGACAAGACTCCTAGGTCTGAAAGACTAATCCCAACAAAGAACCAGCATTCCAATCCAAGCCAACTGACTCTAAGAGCAGAATTCTTTCCTGGTTTCATGCTGTTTCTTTATATGTATCAACTTTCCATTGTCCTCCTTCAAATGGCCATATTTTGCATGACAGTAAGGGAGGTATTTGGGGAAGAGAAGTAGATCCATACAATGGCCCTCAAGCTATTTGTGTTGGGAACTGCCCTTTCCATGAATAAACAAAACCAGACTGTGTCCTTCCTACTGGGGACATTCTACTCTTCTGGTCACCTCTCTTTCCAGGGAGAAGGTCAAACAACTCAACCCCCAAAATTGTAAGCTAAGTACCACGAGGAATACTAATCAGAAGAAACGTAACCAAGCCTGGACTTACTGGCTCTTAGTTCAATGCCTTGTTCCTCCAGATTCCTTGCTATCAAAAAATAGTAGTTGTAGGACATTGATAGTGGTAGCAATGACAATAAGTCACATCCTAAAAATAGATCAAAATTTTATATGCAGAATTCACAAAGTTCATATGTAAGCCATTTAGGGCACACATAAATTGAAGGGATGTACCCAGATTACACAGCTGAGCAGTGACAGAGAGATTAGAGTCAGGGACATCACATGCTTCTTTCTTCCAAGGCTGGTCTTCCAAGCTTTCTTTGATGGCCTGAGTGCTGGGAAGCAGGAGAGAGGCTTTAATGGAATTTGACTTACACATGCATCATAATTAAGAATCAAATTAGGATTGCTTGAAGCGTGCACTTTGAAAGCGAAGCAGCATGCAAAAAGATTTATTATCAGTCACTGTGCCCACTGAAACATCTCGCTTGCTGTTGAGATCTGGATGGATACATGCTAGTTTGATGCCAGAAATGGATTGATGCCGCCTCTTTATGAGAGCTTGCTTTGGAATAATTAAGACCTCTCCATGACCACAATTCCAAGTGAAGATTGTGACCATGCTAGGCCACTGACTCCAAAAGTCATGATGTAGCCCAAGAAAGGTACAGGGTGATGCCCTCTTCTTCCTCCACAGGGTACAGAAGTTCTAACCATTGCTCTGTTTTCAGGGCTCAAAACAGTAAATTGCCTTAGACATTACCCATTACTCTTTACTCTTTCTAGTAGGAAGCTTTTGGTGACTCACTGGTAAGGAGCTGCACTGACAACCCAAAGGCAGATAGGTCGAGTCCACAAGTTGTTCTGCCTGTACAATCTCTTCCTATGCTACTTACAGTCTGAAAACCCACTGGAGGGTGAGCTATCAGTTGGTTCCAGCTTGACAGCTCATAACAACATTTTCTCTAGTAACTAATCAACGTGGCTGCTCTTGTTAGGTGCCATTGAATTGACTTGAACTCATGGTGACCCTATGCACAACAGATTTAACCTCACACTATCTTTACCTAATATGTTTGAGCCCATTGTTACCGTCATTATATCAATCTATCTTGTTGAAGGCCTTCTCTTTTGTTGACCTTCAACCTTCTTTCCCCAGCATGAGATCTTTCTGCAAAGACTAGAAAACATGCCCAAAATATGAAAGATGACGTTTTGCCATCCTATTCTCTATGGAACACCCTGGTTGTATTTCTTCCAAGGCAGATTTGTTTGTTCTTTTGTCAGTCTATGAGATACTCTGTACTCTTCTCCTATATCACAAGTCAAAGGCTTGGACTCTTCCTATGTTATCCTTATTAATGATTCAAATTTCAGAAGCAATTAAAAAGACCATGGCTTGGATTAGGAGTACTTTAGTCTTTAAACTAACATTTTTGCTCTTAAGCACTTTGGAGAGATCCTTGACAACAGACTTTCTTGTGATATGTCTTTTTATTTTGATTTTTTAAAACTGCTGTTACCATGCATGTTGGTTGTGAATTCAAACAAAATGAAATAGTTGACAATTTCAGTCTTTTCTCCATCTTCCAATGGAGAGGAAATCAGAATTATTCTAATAATACAGAATTTGTTATTAGAGCCTTTTCCTCAATTAAATCTGATCTGACACTACTTGACTTGGACCTTGCACTGGTTTCTAAATTCCTTTTGGTCACCTGTTAACTCCGTCTCTCTTAAGACTGCAGTGCTGTGCAAACAGTGACTCCTAAGTAGGATTTTATTGCTAAAGGCTTTTAGGATCCTACAAGCCAACACTTACATATCTGCAGTTTATAGCAGGGAAAGGACTGAGCATAGCAACAGCACTAAAGTGGGCATGTACGTCATAGCTGAAGGCTACCTCTCAGTGAGTGGTCCTGGGAAACTAGGGGGAGATTCCTGTCTCCCATCACTCTGGGTCATGGCAGGCCTCACGGCTCTCTCAGAACAGGATGGTTGTATGGAATATCTTGCCCCAGGGATCCCAAAATAGACCCCGCACTGAGGATTCCACATCTTTTTCTAGTCACATAGGCATACTCCCACCTCAACAGCAAAGTTCTCCAGGGACCCCACTGAGACCAGCTGCAATCCATCCATCTCACTGTGTTCAATAAACACTGTCTGCAAACTGGTACACACCACTCTGGTCCTCTTCACACCCATGGTTAAAACACAACATGATTAATCAGTGTGTTTCCTGCTTTGATCAGGGTTTAATGCTAGGTAGGAACTTTAGCAAAAACATGTTGGGACATCACCTCTCCCAACACTTGTGCCATAGAGGAAAATGCATATGGTTAGTTGGCTATAAATAACCATAGGATACTGCTGTTTCCATTGTTTTGGAATATGTAGCTTCCTCCTAAGTCTTTCATTTCCATGATAGATACCTTTCTGGATGGCTTGTTCAACTACCTCTTTTACCAGGTAAGGATAATAAAGAGAAGAGGGAATTTACTAGCACACAGAAGAAAAGGTAGTTACCATATGATCCCCATACACTCAACTCCCACCTTGACATCGTTTTGCAGAAATATGGAAACTTCCAGAAGAAATCTATGATGGTCTCATGACAGCAGCTAGATGGACATGGAATGATTGATTTGACTCCTTTTCATATTCTTGCAGCTCTTCCCAGGAGTCCTTCTTTAATTAACCACTTTGGCATTCATCATTTTCCTATTGTTAGTTGCTATCAGGTTGATTCTGACTCATTGTCACCTTATATGTTCAGAGAAGAACTGCTGGTGGCCTCCTGGGTATGAAGTGCGCTACTAGCCCAAAGCAGTCAATTCCAATCCACCAGCTGCTTGAAAAGAGAAAGATGAGCAGTTTCCTCACTAGATGGTCAGCTATGAGTCATTTCTGACGAGATGGCATCAAGTTGTGTTGAGTTTATAGGGTTTTCAATGTTGTGATCTTTTTAGAATCGGTTTACCAGGCCTGTTTCCATGGAACCTCTTGGGAGTTTGAACCATCAACATTTCAGTTGGTACTGAATGCACGTAACCATTTTCACCACTGAAGGACTTCATTTCCGAGACTAATAAAAATTTTAGCTCCCTAGAATTTTTTTTTCCAAAAGAAAGATAGCTTCAGTCTGCAGTGAGCATGAATATGTCAAAGGCCAGTACTAAACACCCCCTCGAGCCTCTGTCTTCTACAAATTCTGCCTGCATGGTCCTTTGGAACTTATCAAAACAGATGATGATTTTGTCGCACTTGTTTTTCACTAGGAAGATGTGGTGGCCTAGTGGTAAGAAGCTGTGCTGAGATTTCAAAGGAACATGGTTTGAAACCAGCAGCTTCTCCGTGGGAGATGGGTGGGCAATCTCCTCCTGTGAACTAACTGCCTCTGTAAACTCTGTGGATGGTCAGCATGGGTCAGTTCTAACTCAACAGCATACAACACATTTTTCACTGATACAATTGGGAGTCTGTGCACTTTATGTTCTTGCGGGACATCTGTAAATCATTGTTGGAAGAGAACACTATTGTTTTCCAAAGAAAAAGTACTCCATTTCCCTCTTCATAATGGAAAGTGGAAAGGACAGGATAGAAGTTAATGAAAATTTAAATGCCCATGTTGAGCAGTTCATTTTTAAAACAATCAACAGCCGTGGAGTTGGAACCAGCCCATAGCTGACCACTACAGCAGGTTTTTAGCTGCATTAAATGACATAGGGGAAGTTGGTCCAACTTTCACCCACAGAGTAGCTGGTGGCCTTAAACCAGGTGCCTTTGGGTTGGTGGTTCAACATCATACCTGTAGGCCACTAGATCTCCACTAAATTAAACTGTTGTTATTGTTGTTGTTATGTTGCTTGGATCTCTTGAATAAAAATGATGGAAGCTGAGAAGTACTTAACCGAATCTTTGGCTCCTTTATCAAAAGATACTTTAAGTTCAGGTTGGTATCTCCTCAGCACCTCAGTTTATCCACAGGATGATTTGCCATTCTCTAGTTTGCCCACATGAAAGACAAAGATCTCTATAAAGATTGGCTTGACATCCACACAAAACTCTACTATGAAAGCTATGTCACCCAGAGCAACTATGAGATATAATTTCACCCCAGTAACAATAGCAAAGTTCAACAGAGCAGTGAACAAGAAATGCTGGCGAGCTTATGGAGAGATTGGAACCCTTATTCAGTACTAGTGGGAGTGTAAAATGGTGGGACCACTACAGAAAGTGGTTTGGCACTTTCTCAAAAAGTTGGAAATAGAAATATCATTTGACCCAGCAATTGCACTACTAGGGATATATTCTAAAGAAATCCAAGCTGCCACCCAAACAGATATATGCACACCCGTGTTTATTGCTGCATTGTCCACAAAAGCAAAGAGATTGAAGCAACCCAAGTGCCCATCAACAAATGTATAGATAGAAAAACTATGGCATATTCATACAATGGAATATTATGTAGCACTGAAAAACAAGAAACTCATTACACAACATGAGTGACCTTGAAGGACATTATGCCTAGTGAAATAACTCAGTCGCAAAAGGACAAATACTGCACAACACCACCGTTATGAAACAGGCCTGACATGATAGAGTTGGAGGGAAATAGGAAAAGAGAGGATAGATAATGAACACTGCATTGGAATGTATGAAAGAGAGTATTGTTTAAAAGAACATATGATTAGGCATTATTTGTACAACAGTCCAGAATAAGAGGTGCATAGCAAAGTGGATTGGGGAAGAGGGAGAAGGGAGGGAGGAAATCCCAACAATGAATGCATGTTTAAAAAAAAACAAAGTCAACTAAGGAAGGGGAAGGGAGGGATAGGGATGAAAATGTGCAGCAGTCAGTGAATGAAAATTCAACTTTTCTGTAAACTTTCATTAAAATCGCAATGTTTAAAAAAACCCCAAATAAAAGCTGTGTCCCCAATCTAAGAAGACTTAGAAGTCTGAAGGACTTCTGGTGTAGGTCAATTAACATCAAAGGGAAGTCTATACCAAAACACAGACTTGATTGTGGTGCTTTTTTTCTTTTTTTTACTTCTTTTAATACTGATTTATTTACAAAGTTTTAATACCTTGTTTTCTTACAAAAGATACTTCCCATTTTCTTCGCCCCATCCATTGATTGTGGTTCTTTGTGTGGCCCGCTTCTAGGGCACCCCTACCTCTGCCTCCTCTTGGAGGAAGACCCCTTGGAGTTGTACCATCTCACTTCCTGTTGCAGGCAAACCTATATTTGAAACTAAGCTTCCCAGAATTATCATACAACAGACATGCAAATAAATCAGGCCAAGAGACGAATATTTCAAAAGTACAATTAGTAACAAAATGGAATTCCTACCTGACACAGCACTCATGAGAAGCAGGAGAATGACGCCTTCCTGCATATCTAAGCCTTCACCTCTGCGTGAGCTTGCAGCGTGTTATTCAGGAGCTAAATCTTGCCTGGCACCCAACATTCACTCTTGACGCTGCTCATCTTCCTCATCTGGCTTTGTTGCCATGCAGTAAATCTAACAAAACTCTCCTGGTAACCAAGGGAGACTCAAAACAACGCAGGCTTGTTTGTTCTTTGATTACTTGCTTCTGCAACTTCATGATACCGGAGAAGCTTTACCTCCTGTCCCAGTCAGCTCAGGGTCCCTCTTTAAAGTCCATACACACTATGAATCCTACCAGAGTGTTCCAGAAGAAAGCTCAAAAGAGTAAGGAAGAGCAGCTGGACAGGCTGGGCAAAGGTGTAAGGCATCCACAGTGGTGTTAGCAGCTTTGTGGTCTGCGGGGATGTCATTCCAGGAGGCAAAAACAGGGAGGTGGTATTTTGCTGCCCTGAATGGTAGGGCAGGACTCGGAGCTGTAAATCAACTGGCATTTATTCGCATGAGAGGAGCCAACAACTTGGGGCCAGACCTCACCTTATTGTATGCTCTGGGGAGAGACATTACCTTTGGCTCCATCCAGGCTGTAGCCCTGATCCCAGCCCTCCAAAGAGTCTGTGGAAGAAAATGATGGGATGGTGAGATGTCTATTCATCGGGGGGAGGTAGTGAGTCCACATGGCCAGTCCCTCCATGGCATCTTCTGGGCAGGACAATGCTTTTATCCCCCCACAGCATAGTCTAGCCACAGGGCTTAGTGAGTGAAACACAGATTGGAGTTAAGTCTTTCTTCAACAAAGAGAGGGCGCACTGGAGGGTTGGAGGCAGAGAGAGGTTGATGATGGAGCAGTAGGATAAGTAGTAGATGGACTTGAACCCTCTCTCAACTTAGGCTCTGCTCCCTGTGAGGAGCGAGCCCAGAGCCCAAGGCTTATAGCACAAGATCAATGGCAGCGGCGAAGGAGGTGGGCTCTGAGCCAGACGTCCCCACAGGTCCCCTAACAAAATATACCTGTGACCCACAAGTGAACCAGCATTTGGCACCTGCCTCACCGAGGTGAAAAATGTCTGGTCACTATGAGCCACACAACCACAAGCAAATGAGAGACAGCAATAATGGCCAGCTGGCCAGAGAAGCTGATCCCTTTCCCTCAAGCCTTTCCTTCTCTCCACCCCAAAGGAGAATCCAGGCCTTGAAGGCAAAGAGATGGGTTATCTCTGAGCAGGTCATACCTCCCACATGCGAGGTTCGCAGCCCCAGCTGTGAAGCCTTGGGTGGGTGAGTCCAACAGAGGGAATAGTGGGGAATGAGACTTAAGTTTCAGATGCTGATTTTCAACTGTCCTGTCCTGAGTGTGGACAAGAGAAGCCAGAAAGCAAAATGTCATTAAGGAACGAAAAAGGAAGAGTCAAAAGAGATTCAAAATGTCATTGAATGTGCCCTTGAGTGAAGCTGCTTAAAACAGACAGAAAGGGTTGACAGACAGCCGTTGGGTTGTTTTTGAGACCTGGTGACCCCATGGATGTCAAGCAGAACTCTGCTCCCCATTCTTCCAGTGGCTGATTCTTCTAAAGGAAATCACCAGACCTTTCTTCCAAGGTGCCTCTGGGTGGATTCAAGCCTTTAACCTTGTGGTTAGCAGCTGAGTGCTTTAACATATTTGCCATCACCCAAGGACTCCTGAAACTGCTAAACAGCTATGCGTGAGGGAACTCAGGCTTGTAAAGAAGAAATAACTTGGTTCAGATCCGTGGCCATACTGGGTCTCAGAGTCTCCTGCTTCCCACCTACCAAGTCCCTTCTAAACTCCACAGTGCCTCCCAGTGTCTAACTTTCCCAGCTTTTCCACCACCATGCTATTTATTAACTCTTAGACAGCTGCAAACGCAGCTCACCAGGGCATCTCAATCACCTCAATTCATGCTCCTAGGTGATTTCCCCAAAGCTCGATTTTTACTATCATTCACTTTCTTATTTAAAATAACAAGTAACCTTTCCCTCAGGAAAAGCTGTGCGTGATATCTGCAATATTCATTATAGGTTCTTCTGTCTGAAGTAGTTGGCTGGAAAAAAAAATCCGTTTTGCTGTGTGATCTTAGGTAAGTTGCCTAGCCTCTCCCAACCTCAGTTCTGCTTTTACACATCAAATATATAATATTAGCATAGTCTTATTGCAAGGAGTGTTAGATAATTAAGTTAAAGAAATGAGCCCAAAGCATGTGCTTCAGAATTACTCCTTTGCCCATATTAGGACATTCACAGGACCTCGACAGGGTGCTATCACATAGTAGGTGCTCAGTAAATACTGGCTGAGTAAACAGAAGGATAGACAGTTGCTATGTTCCCCATTCTCACCTCTTCATTTTTCCTGTCATATTAGTTACTGTAAATAATCCATTTCATTATGCATAATTAAAGCTGAAGTGATGGCTCAGATTAAGTTATGGAAAACGTCAGAACAATTAAGCTTTTGAGTTAAAGAAATTCACATCTGTTTCCTTTTCGGCCTGGCTGCACAGCCATTTTTCATGTTGCCCTGTTTCCGCAGGGAGGGTAAAAGGCTCCCCTTCCTTCTCCCTGGTTCTCGGGACACAGGGTCAAGTATGGGAATTTGTTGTGGTTTTATGTTTAGTTTGGGTTTTATACCTCCTATAATTACAGCTTCCATTTCCAGCCCCTGAAGTGGTTTCTGCCATCACAGGAGCTCATTGGTCAGCTCCGACACCTTCAGAAAGCAAGCAGTCCTGGCCTCAGGGAGCCAGCGTGGCCAGGACCGTACAAAGGCCAAGGAAGCCCTGATCTCTGCTCTGCCATCCTCGGACTTCTGCCACTATGAGGTCCGCAAGCCCCTCCAGGGATTTGTGGGACACCTCACATGTAGGCCTAAAGCCGTAGGACAGATACTTGTCTGGCTTCTCACAGAACACTTGGGGAGTTTGCTCCTGGCTAGTCAGCTGTGGTCTAGACCCTCCACTATTTGAAGGGGCTTCTCTGAGCTACAGCTGTTGCAGGTCTATGGTGATTTAAACACGTTGCCACACACTTTTAAATTGACGACCGTGCTTAAAAACACATTTTGCCGTCACTTGCGGCAACTTTAACAAAGGAATTTTCCTGCAAAGTGGGTGCCTATGACTGAACAGTTATTCAGTGCAGTGGATTTCTTATTTGGTCCATAATTAAAAAAAAAAAAATTTAAAAAAAAAGTCAAACAACAAAATGGTTGCCATCAAGGCAATTCTGACTCATAGTGACCTTGTATAGCACAGCAAAACTTTCCCATGGAGTTTCTAGGCTGTAGCCTTTAGAGCGGGGAGCCTATTCTGGAGGGATTTGCACTGCTAACCCATAGACCATGTCTCTCTGATGGGTTGAATCCACCAGCAGCTCCTCAGGATGGGAGAAAGATGGATCGTCTCCTCCCAGACAATTTTTAGCCTCAGAAACTCAATGGAAGGTTAGCTATGAGTCGCTTCTAATTTAAGGACAATGAGAGAGGAAGAATCTTTACAGGAACAGATTACCAAGCCTTCTTACTCTAGGTGACTGGTGTTATTGATCTTTCCATTAGAGCCCTAGTGTTTTACCCAGTGTGCCACCAAGGCTCCTTGGATGAATTTTTCGTAGCCTACAAACCCTTCTATATCCATAATGCACTTGAAACATTATGGGCTCAAAATAGGAAGAAACACTGCTGTCAAAGTCCAGGAGTTCCACACCATGAGTGAGCTGGGGAGCTAAGCTCATCACTGCATATCCTTTACATCTGTGGACAACCTGCCTGTTCTTCACCTCTGTTCTGTGAGGGAATCACAAGCCTTAGGCAGCTGGTGTCATGGTGACATGCCATCAGACTTCTGTGACTAATGGTGATCCGATGCACAATGGCATGAAACACGGCCTGCTCTTGTTCCATCCCCATGGACCTGTTGTGGAGCCAATCATTGGGGTCCACTGGGTTTTCATTGGCTGGCTCTTAGTAGATCATCCAAACTTTCTTCCTAGTTTATTTCAGACCTAGTCTGTGCTAGTATCCAGGTTCCATAAATGCTTAATTTTGAGGTATTAATGAAATAGTTTGAACCTGTGATCTAAGCTCCTGCTAATCCTGCGGTTGATGATCTGGGAAACAATAGAACTCTATGCTCTGAGAAGTATGTTCCTACGTTGTCTTTTTCTTTTTTTGCTCACACTATTTTTTTGAAAAATTTTAGACATGATTCTTGATAAATTACATTTGTGTGTGTTTAAATCAACCTGATTCTCTTTCTTTTAACCAATGAATTCACTTTATTTGCACTTACTGAAATTAATGATGTGGCCTCATTTCTTCTCTTTCCTTCTGCTGGCTATTAACCAACTTTTTTCCTTTGAACTTTTTTTCTTTTTTCTCCCTACTTCTCTTATATTAACATCATCCCTTTGGGGGGAGACACTTTTTTTTTTAACATATTCTGTTTCTGTTCTTTTGTGTGATTTACATCCTTTTAAAAGTAATATAATACATTTATATATTTTTTCCTATTTTAAATGTTCAGTTACTCAATGACTATGCAAAGGCATTTGACTGTGTAGATCATAACAAACTATGGCTGACTCTGAGAAGAATGGGAATCCCAGAACACTTGATCGTTCTAATGCGAAACTTATACTTGGACTAGGAGGCAGTCATCAGAACAGAGCAAGGGAACACTGCATGGTTCAAAATTGGGAAGGGCGTACGCCAGGGATGCATCCTATCTCCATATCTTTTCAACCTATATGCAAAACAGATTATCCGGGAGGCTGGGTTCTATGAGGAGAAATGTGGGGTCAAGATTGGTGGACGATTTATCAACAACCTGTGTTATGCGGATGACACAACCCTGCTTGCTGAAACTGAAGAGGACCTGAAGCGCCTGCTGTAGAGTGTCAAGAACTGCAGCCTACAATATGGATTGAGGCTCAATGTCAAGAAGACAAAGATTCTCACCACTGGACCAATTGGCAGCATCAGGATGGATGGTGAAGAGATTGAGATTGTACACAGCTTTAGTTTGCTTGGGTCAACAGTCTTGGCACCAGCAGCCAGGAAATTAAAAGGCGCATTGCCATGGTAAAGTCTGCTGTTAGGGACCTCTCCAAAGTACTGAAGAGCAATGGTGTCTCTCTGGAGACTAAGGTGCGTCTGATACAGGCTATGGTCTTCGCAATCACTTGTTATGCATCAGAGAGTTGGACGATGACCAATGAGGATAGAAGGAGAATTGATGCCTTTGAGCTGTGGTGCTGGAGAAGAGTATTGAGAATATCATGGACTGCTAGGAAAACAAACAGATTTGCCTTGGAAAGGGTTAAACCGGGTGGCTCCTTGGAGGCAAGGATTCTGAGGCTCCGTCTAACATACTTTGGACATGTTGTGAGGAGAGACCGGTCCTTTGAGAGGGACATTATGCTTGGGAGGGTGGAGGGACAGCGCAGGAGAGGAAGGCCCTCTCTGAG
Organism: Elephantulus edwardii; assembly: GCF_000299155.1. Taxonomy (NCBI): domain Eukaryota; kingdom Metazoa; phylum Chordata; class Mammalia; order Macroscelidea; family Macroscelididae; genus Elephantulus; species Elephantulus edwardii. The sequence goes on along the minus strand of NW_006399772.1, from coordinate 8,904,388 downwards.
GTGGAATGATTCAGTGACTGGGATAATTGGGATGGGAGTGTCAGAGACAGTGCGATTGGCACAGGACAGAGCGGAGTTTAGGGCTGTTGTACATAGGGCCGCTATGAGTCGCAGGCGACTCGACGGCACATAACAACAATAACAACAACATTTAAATGTGTTTTTATTTAAGATACATATTGGACTCCATTTGGAGAAAACCTTGATGGAAAGGGTGCCTTTAATTTTTTTTTAAAGAACCATTTGGTGCAGCATGAAATATAGGATCTTTATCTTTTTTGGTATCCACTGGCAAACTCTGGAACCCAGGATTGTACTGTGAATTTTTTTTTCCAAAGTCTCTGTAAACTTTCAATAAAATAAATTTTTTTAAAACCCCTTTTATATTTTAACCCCCAAAACTTGAAGGTGATTATTATTTCTATCTTCTGCCTTCTAAAACAAAGACTTTAGCTAGTTCTTAAGTTTCTTTTATAACTTCTCTCACACATTCTGGGTTATTTAGACTTTAAGTCTTTCTTTGAAGCACATACAAAAAAGACTTTTTTTTTAAAGCATCACATACTGATTTGCTCTTCCTAAGATGATTCTCAAAAAGCATAGTGCACAATGTGCTGGGCTGCTAGCCTGAGTGTGGTGATGGTGGTAGTGGTAGTTGTGTGCCATCAAGTTGAACCAACTCATAACCGACCCTCCAGTGGGTTTTCAGAGGCCTTAAATCACCTGGGATATTTCCTGTTCTCCCACAGACCAGCTGGTGGATTCAAACAACACACCTTTGAGGTTCTAGAGCATTATCCCACCACTAGGCCACCAAAGCCCCTAACCTAAAAGTTAGAGGTTTGAGTTCACCGGTCAGGAAGATTTAAAGCCTCTGAAATGCAATGAAGAATCTCCATGAATCAGCTCCACGGCAGTGGCCTTGGTTTTGGGGATCACTGTAAAACAGCTCCACAGCAGTGGGCTCGGTTTGGGGATCACTGTGAATCAGCTCCATGGCAGTGGCCTTGGATTTGGGGATCACTGTGAATCAGCTCCACAGCAGTGGGTTTGGTTTGTGGATCATTGTAAATCAGCCCCACGGCAGTGGCCTTGGTTAGGGATCACCATGAATCAGCTCCACGGCAGTGGCCTTGGTTTTGGGGATCATTGTTAATCAGCCCCATGGCAGTGGCCTTAGTTTTGGGGGATCACTGTGGCACAGCTCCACAGCAGTGGGCTTGGTTCTGGGGATCACCATAAATCAGCCCCACAGGAGTGGGCTTGGTGGGGGGAAATGGTAATGTGCAGATTTCCCTGGCTCTTTCATTCTTGCATCTCAGTTCTTTCTTTTGGATACAGTCTTTCTATTCGCATCCATAAGCAGTTCTTTCAGCCAGAGTCTGTGGGCACCAGGTATTTTTAGTCTTTGTGTGTCTGGAGATATCCTTTTTAAATCCTCACTTGTAAATAAGAATTTAGCTGACTATATGTCTACATACTACCTTTTCTCTTTGTTCCTTAAGGTATTTTCTATATATCTTTTGGCATCTTTTCCTCCTCATAAGTAGTCTGCTGTTAATCTGAATGTTGTTTTTCATTTTCAATTTGAGAAATCTCTCTATCCTCTCTGGAGTCTTTTAAGGTTTTCACTTTTTGCTGGAAGGAGTCAGACCCCGGGAAAAGGCATCATTCTGGGAAAGGTAGAAAGTCCATGAAAGACAAGACCCTTGAGGAGATAGATTGACACAGGACTATAACATTGGACTTGAGGGTGGCAGAGATCATGAGGATGGCGCAAGATAAGGACCCAGAGTGACTCCTGTGTAACAGGAAAACTGCTCTTTCTGGTTTCCTGGGTGGTAAGCTTTACAGGAGCAGATTGCCAGGTCTTTGCTCCAAGGAACCATCAACTTTTCAGTTAGTAGCTGAGTGCTTCATTACTGTGCCATCAAGTTAAACTCACACTCATTGCCATCAGGCTAGAGCCAACTCACAGCTTCAGTCAGTTTCCAATCTGTAAACCACACAAGAGGAGACTATGCATCTTTCTCCATCAGAGTTGCCAGTGGATCCAAACAGCCAGAGAGGTGCAGCCTTGGCATTTACTGAGCAACCCTTCACAGACTTCACCACCAGAGCTCCCAGTGTGCCACCAGGACACCTTAGAGTTGTTTCTAGATGCTGTCAAATCTAGTATGACTCATAGCAGCCCTATGAACAATACATCTGAACCCTGTTCTATCCTGTGTCGTCCTCATCATCTCTGACACACTCAAGCCCATTGCTGCAGTCACAGTGTCAATCCATCTCATTGATGGTCTTTCATTGACCTTTCATCATGTTAAGCACGATGTCACTTTCCAGGAATAACCCCTCTTAACCACATCCCCAAAGTACCTACGATGCAGCCTCATCATAATCCTTGTCTCCAAGAAGTACTCTGACTGCACCTTATCCAAGACATATCTGTTTGTCCTTTTGCCATTCCATGGATTATCCGTACTCTTCTCCAACACCACAACTCAAAGGCATCAATTCTTAATCTGTTACCTTTATTCATTTTCCAGCTCTCAGATGCACAGCAAGTGACTAAAAAGACCATAGCCTGAACTAGGCACACCTTAGTCTTCAAGCTGACATCATCGCTCCTCAGTATTTTGGAGAGGTCTCTGACAGCAGATTTCCCCATTGCAATACAAGGGAGCTCTGGTAGTCTAGTGGTAAGGAGTTGAGCTATGAACCCAAAGGCAGGTGCTTCAAACCCACCAATTTCTCTGTGGGAAAAAGATGGGCAATCTCCTCCTGTGTGATGTATACGGCCTCTGAATTTCTGGAAGGTCAGCTATGAGTCAGTTCCAAGTATTTTATCTTACTGTCCTGTAAGGAAGGAAGAACAGTTGTTGTCAAGTCTGTTTTCTCCTTGCAAAAATGCATATATCGCCACAGAATTGTGCTTTATAGTGTTCTCATTGCCTAATTCTTTAGCAGTGAATGCTGAGGCCTTTGTTTTGAAGAGCCCTGGGGTGGACGAAAGCCTCCAACCTTCTGGTTAGCAGCCGAGCACGTTCAGCGTTTACCCCACCAGGTGCACCAGAAACCTGCAATTACGGTAAGTTGTCATTTTGCTTTGAGACTGCAGTATTGGCTGTTTTGAAGGCCAATTGTAATTTCCTGTTTTAGGAAGTGTAACAAGTTGATAACTGCTTTTAAAGCTCAAAGTGTTTATTTCCAATTGAAAAACATATTCATTGTATACAAGGGGATTACTATCAAGGACATTTTTTTGTTGTGCTTTTGAAACCATAGGTGTAAATAGATTTAATAAAAGTGCCCCTAAATCAGGAGTCTTGCTGAGTCTGGTTAAGTGGTGAAAGCACAGAGCTATAGTATATATGATGCATAGCTTTAAAAGAACAGTAAACACAACCAACCAATGATAATCATTTTTATTATTTCACTATAGTGTTTTATGGTTGAGTCTCTTTAAACCTGACTTCAAAAGGAAAAATGTTCTTCATTTTCAGAGTAACCAACAAAGAGGACTTGAAGAACTTACAAATGAAGATCAAAGACTATACCTTTCCCTACAGATTATGGTTCAGCAAAAATAAAAAAAATATTCACAACAGGACCAATAAGCAACCTCATTTTAAGAAAAGAGAAGATTGAAGTTGCCAAGGATTACATTTTACTGGATTCACAACCCATACTGGAATCAAAACCCACAGAAACTACAGTCCAAAAAATCAAATGACATATTGCATGTGGAAATTTTGCTGCAAGAGACCTTTTATTATTAATTTTAGTGAAAGTTTACAGAGACTTTGAATTTCCACTCATTCATTGTTGCACTTTTCTCACTGCCCATCCCTCTCCCCCATCTCAGTTTGCTCTTCTCTTTGAAAAGTAAAAGAAAAATTCTTTCATTGTTATACAATCCTTCTCCCCAAGTCCACTCCAATATGCAGCCTTCATTCTGGATTCCTGTCAGGACAATAATACCTAATCACATATCTCTTTTAAACAGTTCTCTCCCTCATCTGTTTCAATGAAGTATACATTATTTATCCCCTGTTTCTCAGTCTCCCTTCAACCCTGATGCCAGTGTGTTTTACAACAGTGGCTCTATGCAGTACTTGTCCTTTTGTAACTGAGATCGTTCACTCAGCATAATACTCTCAGTGTTGAATAGCAAAGATGTCTCTTTAAGGACTAATGTGTGTCTAACCCAAGCAAAGATATTTTCTGTTGTAACTTGGTTACATGAGAAAACTGAACAATGAATTAATAAAGAAGAGTGAAGACTTGATGCGTCTGTAATGTGGTATTGGTGAAGAGGATGGAATCTTCCATGGACTGCCAAAGAACAGAGAAAACTGTTTTGGAAGAAGCGTAGCCTTAGGAGTAAAGATGGTGAGACTCTGTCTCATTACACATTCTTTGGACGTCAACAGGATGGGTCAGTCCCTGCAGAAGGACATTATGCTTGATAAAGTAGTTGTGGTGCTATACCTTGAGTCGGAACCAATCATGGCTGACCCTCGGGCAGGTTTTCAGAGGCACTTAATCAGACGGGAGGAGATTGCCCGTTTTTCTCCCGTGGAGCAGCTGGTGTCCTCGAACTGACTGCTTTTGAGATTTCTGCACAGTTTCTTGTCAATAGGCCACCAGATTTCCCTATTTAGGGCTAAAGGGTTAGCACAAAAGAGGAAAACCCTCAACAAGAAAGACTAACACTGTGACTGCAATAGATCAGCAATTGGGAGCACCACGTAGCTTTTAGTTTTGTCGTACATTGGGTTGCTAAGTGTTAAGACTGACTTGACGGCACCTAAAATATCAAAACAAAGAATCTTGCAACACAGAAAGTTGGAGGTGTATTTGTTTTATTCAGTTTGGTTTTGCTTAGCCTTTAGAAAAGAAATATGTTGTTGTTGCTATGTGCTGTCATAGCGACCCTATATACAACAGCCCTAAACCCTGCTCTGTCCTATGCCAATCGCACTGTCTCCGACACACCCACCCTGATTACTCCAGTCATTGAATCAATCCACCTCATCGAGGGTCTTCCCCCCTGTGCTGTCCCTCCACCCTCCCAAGCATGATGTCCCTCTCCAAGGACCAGTCCCTTCTTGCAACATGTCCAAAGTATGTCAGACAAAGCCTCAGAATCCTTGCCTACAAGGAGCCTCCCGGTTTAACCCTCTCCAGGATGAGCCTGTTTGTTTTCTTAGCAGTCCATGGTACATTCTACACTTTTTCCCAGCACCACAGCTCAAAGGCATCAATTCTCCTTCTATCCTCCCTAGTCATTGTCAAGTAAGTATACTTTCTTAAAATAAGTATACTTTCTTACTGCAATAAAAATATTTCTATTTGCAAAATTTTAACTTACTATGCATCTTTTCAGGAATATATTATTCATTAAGTTAAGATTCTCTGTTGGTGTGTATGTGCGTGTGAGTATTTGTGTGTTTGACGGATAAATACAATTCAATTCCAATGTAAGCAGCTGAGCTTTAAACAGCTCTCTGTTCTCCTGTAGGTCTTCCATAAAGTCCTTCAAATAAACAAATTCACTGCCATCAGATCAATTCCAACTCATAGAGGTCTTATAAGGCGAATAGAACTTGCAGAAAAGCAGGCTGCTTCAACTTTATTTTCATCAGAGCAGATGGTGGGTTTGAACTACCAATCTTTCAATTAGCAGCCTAACACATAGCCCACTATGCCTCCAGGGCTCCTGAAAGTAGCTATCATATTAAAAACAAGAAAATCCTTCATCTTCGAAGTCCTAAATGTTGCACCAGTAATGAAACACTCATTCTCTTACAGAGTTGTTGTTGTTGTTGTTATGTGCCGTCGAGTCGCTTGCGACTCCTAGCGACCCTATGTACAACAGCTCTAAACTCTGCTCTGTCCTGTGCCAATCTCATTGTCTCCGACACACTCATCCCTATTGCCCCAGTCACCGAATCAATCCACCTCCCAGAGGGCCTTCCCCTCCTGTGCCTGCCCTCCACCCTCCCAAGCATGACGTCCTTCTCCAATAGAGTGGAAGCCTTTATTTCTTGGCCAATGGTTGTTGTCTTCTGTACAAAGATGAGACTAAAAATTTTTAATTTCATTTCCTCCTGTTCTTGCTTTGGCTTCTGTAACACCACTTGCATGTGCTGATGGACAGGTGTGACAGGTTAGAACTAAGAACAACCGCTACTAATACCACACTGATAAACAGGTATGGCAGGTTAGTGCGGGGAGCTGCCACAGCTGATAACACTTGCTTTGAAACAATATAAAATGTCTAGCTAATTGGTAAGGGGTTGTTGTTCTCTCATCTTTGTAGGGAGATGACAACCCTTGGCCAAGAAATAAAGGCTTCTACTCTACAAGAGAGTGAGTGTCTCATTACTGAGTGCAACGCTAAGAGACACTGATGTGTCAAATGCGTTAATGGTTGGTTACCAAATGCAGACAGAGAGTGGGGTGGAGCTCCCCAATTAACACAAGCTTGGAAGGAGGAGTGGCATCCACTTCCATAATAGCTTGCCTCCGGAAACCCTATGAACCTGGAGAGAGGATGAGAGACACACAAGCATTGAGGACTCTCCTTCATAGGGTCGCAATAAGTCGCTTGCGACTCCACGGCACTTAACAACAAACAACAGTCTATAAGAGAGTGTCTCATTACTGGGTGCAATGCTAAGAGACTCACCTCTCTTTAGAGTTTTAGGACCCTTCTAGATATCTAGTTGATTATACTCACAAGTATTTTTTTTTCCTTACAACCAAAAGGTATAAAAATTGTGTAGAACCATCAAATTTCAGACTTTAAAAGTATTTTAAAAATCTAGCTGAGTTCTATTCAGGCTTTGCATTTTCTTGATAAGGAAACAGCTTAAACTAAGGTAACCCAAATTCACACAGCTGGCAAGCAGTGGCCCCTGGAATTCTCATCCATGTATCCACGCCTCCGGAGTATCAGTCCCACTATCTTTTTCCTGCTGTAAAAAATGTGGACAATATTAATAAATGAACTACTACTTGCCTGTTTAGGTTTTGTACTATGGTGGCTTATGTGTTGCTGTAACTCTAGACATTACTCTATTGCTGTTTCAAACACCAAAAATGAGACTCATAAACAGGTTTCAGTGGAGTTTCCAGAATAACACAGACTAGAAAGAAACAATTAATGGTTCACTTCTGTAAAAACCAACAGTGAAAACCTTATAAGCAGCAGTGAGGCTCAAACACAGTGATTTTGAGGATGGCACAGAACCACTTGTCCTGCTGTACTTAGGCTGCATCTTGTCCTGTTGTACTTAGGGGGCAATGTGAGTCAGAACTGACAGTATCACCCTAACAAAACAAATCAAAACTAGTAAAAAAGAACCTTCACAGCAGTAGTAAATGGCTAATACGTGTATGTTGCTTGGAAGGAAGCACTTCCGCATGCAGATAACACCTCCTCTGTGACTAGTTCATAGACCATCACTTAGAATTTGTCAGTTAAACATTTCAAGCTGCTGCTGCCACCTTCCCACAGATGATGTGTAAATATAGATGTTCTGTCACAGCAACCTGGCTGTAGAGGATAGTGACCTGCTTAGTAGATAAAACGCCATGCCTGGACAGAGTCCTGAGGGAGGGCCTCCAGAGTAGGAGTGGATGGTCATTAGCTGATTTGCTTGTGATCAGAGTTGTCCTGGTTTCCTGGGAACGGTGTAACAAAATACTAAAAGCTGGTGGCTTAAAAAAATTGTTTATCTCTCTGTTCTCGAGGCAAGAATCTCAAATTTAGTGTCAGCCATGCTCTTTGTGATCCTTGCTGGTCTCTTCCAGATACTGGTATCCTTGAAGATGTTGTGATACTCCTTGGCTATTAGATGCACCTTTATAAAGTGTCTCAATCCAGGTAACTCTCTCTTCTTCTCCCTTCTCATAAGACATGACTTAGGAGAAATGAGAATCCACCCTTCTACAGCACAAAGAACAATGTTATATACAAGTAATGGCACAGTCACTGTGAGGATTCAACATATCTTATGGGAGATACATAATTCAATCCATAACAGCTGTAGTCAAAGCACTCCCCAGGGCTTAGTGTATGGGGTGTCTCTCCTTAAGTCCCTATACTTTGAGAAGGTCTGATCCAGAGGCAAGAACAATGAAACTTTGTCTCACTCACTTTGGGCATATTTTCAGGAGAACTCAATTCCTGGAGAAAGACATTATGCTGGGGAAGGTAGAGGGTCAATGAAAGAGTGAGATGGATTGACACAGTGAATATCACTATAAGCTTGAACATTGAAAAGTCACAAGGATGGTACAGGATAAGGCAAGGTTCAGATCTGTTGTTTATAGTGTACCTATGAATCACACAGTCAATTGGATGGCAACTGACAGCATATACTGATACAGGAAAATGATAGTGAAGTGTCAGAACTCTTGGAAATTGGTTTTTCTAGCCATTGTGTTAGCCCCTGTTGGCGGCATGGTTTCCAGCTACTTTAACTGTGGTTACATGATCATGCAAATAATCAACAGCTGTGGAAACTAATAGAAGACAGTTCTTTCCAGACTGTGAGAAAAGAACATGATGGTGGTAGAGAGAGGGTGAAGAGACTGTGGAAAGGTGTAACAAGAGGAACCTTGGAGATAAAGGCCACAGAAAAAAGTTTTCCTTTCTGGATAACCGAAGGAAAAGCTGATTTGTAATTGCTCTGAGATAAAGGCCCCTGATAAAGGTTTTGCTTGTTAGATGATTGAATGAAAGGCTGACTTATAACTTCTCTGAGATAAAGTCTGCTGGACAATTAAGGGAATCAGAGGCTTCATGCATTTATGTTGCTGAACTAAACTTGAACTATCACTAATTGAGGAATTGTGCCTTGTTAATCTGGCTTGTTTTCTGGTTCTGGTGAGGATTAGGGTGGAATGTTTACTCACTATTGGGTGAGAGTTTGTTTCATTCTGCCTCCTACTTAAAAAAATGCATCAGGGCCCTCAGGCCTGTGGCCCTCAGGGCTGGGTTTTAATTGTTTTTGGTCAAACATTCTTCTAAGTGGTATAGCACTGGTAGGTCCATTTGCTGTACAGAGATAACTTGTGGTTGCTGTGATGCGGAAATACTGTGATACTGATGTGTCAAATGTGATAATGGTTACCCATGGTGGACAATGTTGTTAAAACAAGCTTGGAAGCAGGAGTGGCATCCACTTCCGAAATAGCTTGTCTCCAGAAACCTTAGTGTTCAGGTCTTTTGTTCATAGGGTCACTATAAGTAGCCTATGACTCAACAGCACCTAACAACAAACAACAACAACAATCTGGCTTGATTGTAAATGAGATCAGATACAGTTGAGAGCAGCTTCCCAACCACAGCTGCTGTAAATAAAATCAGAGACAATTAATCAGCTTACACTTGTTTGCTAACACATTCAGAAACTCCAAGTTTACTCCCAGCTTTCAAGTAAATAAAAAACCACCCTCCAGGATCCAACTGCATCAAGCTAAAGGCTCACCCTCAAGTAGGACCTCAAGTAGCATTTGACTCTGTGGATCATGACAAGTTGTGGCTGACACTGAGAAAAATGGGAATCCCAGAGCACTTGATTGTACCCATGCAGAACCTATACCTGGATCAGGAGGCTGTTGTGTCAACAGAGCAGGAGACACTGCATGGTTTGGAATTGGGAATGGAGTGCATCAGGGTTATATTTTTCCTCCATACCTGTTCAGTCTAGTTGTTGAGCAAATTAGCCAAGAAGCTGGACATTATGAAGAGGAGTGTGGCGTCAAAATTGGAAGAAGACTCATCAATAACCAGTTATGCAGATGACACAACCTTACTTGCTGAAAGTGAGGCGGATTTGAAGCACTTGTTGCAGAAGAGAAAAGAATGCAGCCTTCAGTATGGATTGCATCTCAACATCAACAAAACAAATATTCTTACCACTGGACCAATAGGCAATGTCATGATGGATGGAGAGGCGATTGAAACTGTCAACAGCTTCATCTTGTTTGGATCCACAATTAACATCCTGGTATGAGCAGTCAGGAAATAAGGAGACACATTGCACTGGGAAAATCTGCAGTTAGGGAACTTTCCAAATTTTTGAGGAATAGTGATGTCAGTTTGAGGACTAAGGTGTGTCTGATTCAGGCCATGGTCTTTCCAATTACTAGCTAAGTATCCAAGATGTGGACAATGAATAAGGATGACAGAAAAATAATTGATGCCTTTGATCTGTGGAGTTGGGGAAGAGCACTGAACATCCCATGGACGGTCAGGAGAACTAACAGATGTGTCTTGGAGATGGTGCAGCTGGAATGTTTTTGGAGGCAAGAATGATAAGGCTTTGCCTCACATACTTTGGGAATCTTGCTAGAAGCAGCTGTTCCTTGAAGGAGGACATGATGTTGAGAAGGATGGAGGGTCAGTGACAGAGAGGAAGACCCTCAACCAGGTGGATTGATACAGTGACTACAAAATGGGATCTTGTGTGTCAGGAAATGTGAGGATGGTGCAGGATAGAACAGGGTTCCGTTCTTTTGTTCATAACTATGAGTCATGCTCGACTCGACAGCACCTAACAACAACAACAATCTGGCTTTGGACTGTTGAGCTAAACTTGGACTTGTCTTGTGTGATATTCTTTGCCTCTACCCCCCCCTTCAGTCTATTTCTTTAATAAATCCGACAACTGCGAATAACGGCTATGAGCCAAGTTGCAACAAACATCAGACTCAATGATTTGTAGAAATGGGCGCAAAAGCATGTGGGATGGCATATCTGACCATGTAACTGTGGTATGGTACAATGGATCTTATTAGTGAGGAAAGTTCCCCTTTATGAAGTGGGCAGAAGTCAGACTCGACCACTCTCAACTTGCATCTGCTCCTTATACAGATGGTCAGGGAGAAAGAGACAACATCTTAAAAACAGCCCAGACCTCCAATGTATTTGTGCGTGAATCTGCATGTGTTTGAAGGTGCTTCCATGAAATGATCGGTTTGTAAATGTGTGCATCTCTTTGCTTGTTGGCTTTCTACAGAGAGGATGCCTTCATGAATTTCTATTTATAGATGTAGCTGGAAGTGGTGGTATCCCTTTGGAGAGGTGGGTGGTGTGGAATAATGAATACAGATTTGGCAGTTTATTCTAACTCCACAGACTACCAGCTGTGTGTTCTTATGAATGTCACTTAACATCTCCAGAGTAGAAAGATAATGCGGAAAAGAAAATGGGCTGATACCTCCCATGTTCCAAGATATATCTTGTCCAAAGTAGGCAGAAAAGTTGACCAATAAGTATGAGAGAGAGTTGATGGGGAGTTTGGGGAATCAGTTTACACATATCTTGAAGCTTAGTATTTTCCAAAACCTATTGCTCTTCTTGAGAAATTGGCTACTGGAGCACAGCAGGAAAGGATGGATGACGTGGGTAGGTATTTTGGCTGAGAAAAGGTAGCATTATAAAATAAAGAATCTGCTAAGAAAGAGGCAGGATGCTACACTCTCAGGGGAGGCCCAGGTGTGCTTCCATCTTCTCTTCCAAGAAAAATCTTCCTCCAGCCAGAGAGGGAAAGCAGAACAGTTTCCTGAAGAAGAAACTGAAGCCAAGATTAGGAGAAATGACAGTGAGAGAGCCAGGCGGTTTTGCAAACACTGTCGAAGATAGCTGGGGAGGGAAGACCTGGACAGATAGTCTGATTTCCAGCTTCTGTAATAGGGAAGCACAATGTTGGTCCCCTGCCACATTCTAGGATGAATTATCATTTTGGGTGTTGGTTGTGCATAGAAAAGAAGGGGGAAGCCAACATGAGTTGACTAAAAACAAGTCCTGCCAAACTAATTGGATACATTCATTCATTCATTTAGCAAATATCTATCGGGTACTTGCAATGTACCAGACTCTATTGTAGGCATCAGAGATATAAAGAGACTACTTTCTTCTTGGTGCTCTACTAGCCTGCTGCTTCACACATGGCACGTCCTGCCTGGTCACCAAGATATCCTTTCAAGTGTTCTGCAGCCCTGGGTGACGTTCTCCTGATGTGGTGTTCTCTTGAGCTCGTCCCAAGGCCCCATAAGCTTGACTTCTCCCAGAAATTGTTTGCGTTTTGCTCAAGACGACCTTGGGTGTTTTCACATGTCCATCTACATCTACAAATGTTCACAAATACAGGAAACTCAGAGTAGCCTCTGGTTCCATTAAGTCAGGCTGCCATTTCTACAAGGAGATCTGGTGACTCTGTGGGTGAGGCATTTAGTTACTAACCAAGAGGTTGTGGTTCAAAGCCAGAAGCCCCTCTACATGAGAAAGATGGGTTAGTCTGTTTCCATACGCAGTTGCACCCCTGGAAATTTTGTGGAGCCATGCTATTGTCCTTCAGGGCTGCTGTGTGTAGGTATAGACTTGAAGGCAGAGGGTTAGATTTGGAGGGTTGGCTGCTACACAAAAATTGATGAGGTTTGCTTTCTCCCTGGAATTCATCCAGCAAGCAAGGCACAGGTCTTCTCCGTTTTCAGATTCCCACACTTAAAAGGGGTTCGTCCCTTTGTTCCCCAATAGATGCACCACATTTGTGAGTTGGCTGGTGTGTGGAAAAAGGCAGGAAGCTCAATTTCTGCAGTCCCTTTAACTCTCTCATTTCTTTCTCAACTCTCCTTTCTATATCCAGCTTCAGGCTTTATCTATTGGCTTAGAAGTGAAGGAGGAAAAAGATGGAGGGAAGGCAGGGGGGAAAGTGTGCTGTCTACTAACATCACCTTTGAGAAGGCCTTTCTGCTTTATGCCTGGGTAACACCTTCTGAAACAAAGAAATTTAGATCTTTGTTGTTAGTTTCTACACCATTTGGATTGGGGGAAGCCTTTCTGAGTATAATAATGTGTGAGGATGTTGGTGAGTATATGTTATTGCATACCCCACGATTGCTATCACTGCCAATAAGCGCCGTTTTCTCATCTAACCACTGATGCATGAAAGGCCGATTTCTCCACATCCCTGACACAGCATCTTAACTCTTTTTAGTCTTCTATTTTCCTAATGATAAATTTGTTTTAAACTGAGTCATTTTTTCCAGTGATTTCCCCACTCTCAATTTTCATGATTACATCCCCATGGTGTTGTTTAAACTCCATTTTCCTTGTATTTCCTGTTAATTACTTGATCTCAACTGGCAATCATCTTCCATTCCCTCTAGCCACTAGGCCCTGCATCTCTTCAAAAATAAAGAATCCTTCTGGGCCCTGGGCCTTTGTATATACTGTATCTTAGGCTGGAGCATTTTTCCTCTGTACTTTCCCACGGCTGATTCCAATTCCCCTAACAGATCTCTGTTTAGATACCTCTCTTCAGGAATACTTTCCTTGACCACCCACACCTGCACTTTCCCCCTTAGACTATCCTCATTCTTGTCATTCAAAGATCTTTTTAGAAGAGAGCAGTGTCTATCTTTGTTCTTTATTTTAAAACTTCAGTACTTATTAAGCTGAGTAGAAATGCTGATAAAATACTGGGTTAAGTATCTCACAACTTCAAACATAACTGGGGAAAAGTGCAGACATTTGTTTTTACAGGCCATATACTATGTTTATTCTCACTACTTTAGTCATATTTCTCATTATAAAACTTCACTATGTATTTCTTTATGAAGTCATTTGTTTACAGACTGTATTAGAGCTTAAAATCAGAAGCACTTGGGAAAAGCTGAGGTCTGTAATTGAGCTTTAACTCAATTCTGGTTCTCTAATTTAGGCTCCAGGGACGTATCCTATCTCCGTACCTTTTCAACCTGTATGCAGAGCAGATTATCCGAGAGGCTGGGCTCTATGAGGAGAAGCGTGGCGTTAGGATTGGTGGACGATCTATCAACAATCTGCGTTATGCAGATGACACAACCCTGCTCACTGAGACTGAGGAGGACCTCATGCACTTACTGCAGAGGGTCAAGGACTGCAGCCTTCAATATGGATTGAGGCTCAATGTCAAGAAGACAAAGATTCTCACCATTGGACCAATCGGTAGCATCAGGATGGATGGCGAAGAGATTGAGATTGTTCACAGCTTCAGTTTGCTCAGTTCCACGGTCAACACTCTTGGCACCAGTAGCCAGGAAATCAAAAAACATATTGCAATGGGAAAGTCTGCTGTTAGGGACCTCTCTAAAGTACTCAAGAGCAACGGTGTCTCTCTGGAGACTAAGGTGCGCCTGACACAGACCATGGTTTTTGCAATCACTTGTTATGCATCAGAGAGTTGGACAATGACTAGGGAGGATAGAAGGAGAATTGGCGCCTTTGAGCTGTGGTGCTGGAGAAGAGTATTGAATGTACCATGGACTGCCAAGAAAACAAACAGATTCATCCTAGAGAGGGTTAAACCAGGCTACTCCTTGGAGGCAATGATTCTGGGGCTTCGTCTGACATACTTTGGACATGTTGTAAGGAGAGACAGGTCCTTGGAGAGGGACATCATACTTGGTAAGGTTGAGGGACAGCGCAGGAGGGGAAGACCCTCTATGAGGTGGATTGATTCAGTGACTGGGGTAATCAGGATGGCTGTATCAGAGGCAATGCGATTGGCACAGGATAGAGCAGGGTTTAGGGCTGTTGTACATAGTGTCGCTATGAGTCGCAAATGACTCGACTCAATGGCACATAACAACAACAACAATTTAGGCTCAAATACTACTTTTCTTCCTTGACCTATATCTGCCATGTGGCTTTGCCCTCAGAGGAAGGGTGGGTATAACCTCAGCCATCAGACTGATTTGGGAAGGAGCAATATATAGAACAGCTCATTCGGGAGACTGGACTTTATTAAGAGGAATGTGGCTTCAGGATTGAAGGAAGAGTCATCAACAACATGTGTTATGAAGATGACACAACCCTGCTTGCTGAAACTAAGGTGGATCTGAAGGCTTGCTGCAGAAGATCAAAGACAGTAGTCTTCAATATAGATTGAAGTTCAACATCAGGAAGACAAAGATTCTCAAAACTGGGCCAATTGGCAATACCATGATAGATGGAGAAGAGATTGAGGTTGTTAGCAATTGCAGCTTGCTCAGATCCACAATCAACACTCTTACCACCATCAGTCAGGAAATCAAAAGACAACTTGCATTAGGTAAATCTGCTGTCAGGGACCTCTCCAGAGTACTGAAAAACAATGATGTCAGTCTAGAGACTAAGATGCACCTGACCCAGGGCATGGTTTTTGCAGTTACTTACTATGCATCAGAGAGCTGGACAATACTAAGGATGACAGAAGAAGAATTGATGTCTCTGAGTCGTGGTGCTGGAGAAGAGTCTTGAACATACCATGGGCCACCAAGAAAACAAATAGATCTGTCTTGAAGAGGGTGAAACCAGGTTTCTCCTCAAAGGCTAGGATTTTGAAGCTCTGTTTCACATACTTGACAACATACCAATTGACATATTTCAATGAACATATGCTGTCCTGGATGTACTCAATAAGTTATGCCAAGAAATCTGGAGGACAGACACGTGGCCAATGGACTGGAAGAGACATATATTTGTTGCCATTTCAAGAAAAGGTGACCCAAAAGAGTGCGGAAATTATTGAACAATATCATTAATATCACATGCAAGCAAGATTCTGCTGAAAATTATCCAAAAGTGACTGGAGCAGCATGTCAACAGAGAACTGTCAGATGTGCAGGCTGGTTTTAGAAGAGACCATGGTACTAGGGATGTTATAGCTAATGTTAGATGGACCTTAGCTGAAAGCAGACAGTACCTGAGGAATGTCTGTGTTTCATTGACTACCCAAAGGCATTTGCCTATGTGGATCACAACAAACTGTGGCTGACTCTGAGAAGAATGGGAATCCCAGAACATTTAATTGTGCTTATGGGAAACTTATACTTGAACCAGGAGGCAGCTGTCAGAACAGAGCAAGGAGACACAGCATGGTTAAAAATTGGGAAGGGTGTCCACCAGGGATGTGTTCTGTCTCCTTATCTTTTCAAACTGTATGCAGAACAGAATATCCAGGACACTGGCTGTATGAGGAGGAAAGTGGCATCAGGATTGGAGGAAGATTCATCAACAACCTGCGTTATACAGATGACACAGCCCTGCTTGCTGAAACTGAGGAGGACCTGAAGCACTTGCTGCAGAAGGTGGAGGACTGCAGCCTTCAATATGGATTGAGGCTCAATATAAAAAAAGACTAAGATTCTCACCATTAGGCCAATTGGCAGCATCAGGATAGACGGTGAAGAGATTGAGATTGTAAATAGCTTTAGTTTGCTTGGCTCCACAATCAACACTTTTGGTACCAGCAGTCAAGAAATGAACAGATTAATTGCATTGGGAAAATCAGCTGTCAGAAACCTCTCCAGAGTAGTGAAGAGCAACATCAGTCTGGAGACTAAGGTGCGCTTGATCCAGGCCATAGTCTTCACAATTGCTTGCTATGCATCAGAGAGCTGGATAATGACTAGGGATGCTAGAAAGAGAATTGATGCCTTTAAACTATGGTGCTGCAGAAGAGTTTTGAATTTAACATTGGCTGCCAAAAGAACAAGCAGGTTCATGTTAGAGAGGGTGAAGATTGCCTGCTCCTTGGAGGCAAGGATTCTGAGGCTTTGTCTGACATACTTTATGAATGTTGCAAGGATGGATTGGTCCTTGGAGAGGGACATCATGCATGGAGGGTGGAGGGATGGAGAAAGAGAGGGAGACCATCAATAAGATTGATTGATACAGTGACTGGAGTAACAAGGGTAGGTATGTCAGAGACAGTAAAATTGGCACAGGATAGAGCAGGTTTCAGGGCTGTTGTACACAGGGTCACTATAAGTCACAAGGGACTAAATGGCACATAACAACAACAATTTCACATACTTTGAGCATTTGGCCAGGAGGGACCAATTCTTGGAGAAGAATATCATGCTCAGAAGGGTG
The DNA here is from genome assembly GCF_000299155.1 of Elephantulus edwardii. Taxonomy (NCBI): domain Eukaryota; kingdom Metazoa; phylum Chordata; class Mammalia; order Macroscelidea; family Macroscelididae; genus Elephantulus; species Elephantulus edwardii. Next base: position 8,887,467 of record NW_006399772.1, on the reverse strand, counting down.
AAGGGATAGCACAGGAGAGGAAAACCCTGGAAGAGATGGATAGATATAGTAACTAGGGCAATAGGGGTTGAAGACAGTAAGACTGGCTCAGGACAGGAGAGCCTTCAGAGCTGTTGTACATAGAATTGCTATGAATTGCAGGCAACTCGGTGGCATATAACAACAACAATGAATCATTAGTTAGGATACTCAGATAAGCAATTGTTGTTATTATATGCTAAGAATTTTATAGATAGAAGTAGCTATGAACCTATAGATCTGTAAGCATCATTGTTGATGAGTTTCCCCCACTTACTGAATGGCTTGTTTGTCTTTTATTGTCCTGATTATGTCTTAATGAAAGAGTCTGTAAAATATGGTCAAAGTTTGGGAGGCTTATTGACTCTGTGGATCATAACAAACTATGGATAACAATGAGAAGAATGGGGATCCCAGAACACTTAACTATGCTGATGCAAAATCTATACCTAGACTAAGCTCTTGTCCGAACAGAACAAGGAAGCACTGCATAGTTTACAATCAGGAGGAGTGTGCATCAGGGATATATCCTTTCTCCATACCTGTTCCATCTGCACACTGTGCAATCATAAAGCTTAACTCTATGAAGGGGAATGTAGCATCAGGATCAGAGGAAGACTCATCAGCAACCTGTGCTAGTCAGATAATACCACCTTGCTTGATGAGAGTGAAATGCTTGAAATGCTTGCTGCAAAAAATCAAAGGCCCACCAGATGCTCTGCCAGAGAAGGAGGGACAATTTCCTCCTGTACCAGTCAGATCTGATTTGACGGCACATGCACAAAAATAAATGAATGAATGAATGAATAAACAAACAAACAAAATAGCTAAATAGATACTGGACCAATAGGCAACATCATGATAGATGGAAAAAGGATTGAAGTTGTCAATTATTTCAGCATTCTTGGATCAACAATCAACACCCTTCGCACAGGCAGTCAGGAGATCAGGAGATGTATTGCACTGGGAAAGTCTGCTGTCGTGTACCTCACCAAAATACTGAAGAGCAATGATGTCAATGTGAAGACTAAGGTGCACCTAATTCATGCCATTGTCTTTTTTAATCACCTGCTACAAATCTGAGAGCTGGACAGTGGATCAGGATGACAGAAGAGTTGATGCCTTTGAGTTGTGTTTTTGGAGAAGAATACCAAATATTCTGTGGGATGTCAAAAGAACAAACAGTTTTGTCTTCAAAAAAGTGCCACTAGGGTACTCCTTGGAGACAAAGATGGTAAAACATCATTTCTTGGATTTTTGGCATGTTAATAGGAGAAGCTGTTCCTTGGAAAGGGATGCCATGCTTGGAAAGATCAGAAAAGGAGAAGACCTCTAGTGAGATGGATTGACACAGTGACTGCAGCAATGGGCTCAAGTGTGTCAGAGATGATGAGGATGGCACAGGATAGGACAGGGTTCAGGTCTGTTGTGAATAGGGTCACTATGAGTCACACTCAATGGCACCTAACAACACTGCCACTAGAACAAGCCTACCAGACTGTGAGCTCCATGAAGGAAGAGATCTCTAGTTGGTCATGACCGTGTGGCCAGTGCTGGATGCACTACCATTCACAAGGTTAGTAAAACAATGAATCAATGAAATAATGTTGAGCCTAAGCTCAAACCAGTGACAGAGACTGTGCAGCAACCCAGGACCTAGGTCCCAGATTTAGGCTATTACAAGAAGACAATAATAAATGAAGCAGCAATTGTGAGCACATGAATCAATTAAAGCCGTGTTTACATTTCTTTGTCAAACATAATCACTTAGTGTTTGAATTAAGGTCATCCTCCTTGTTTGCAGTTGCTATTGCTTGTCAAAAATTGATTGGAATTCCACACGCTTAAATTACTTTATATCCAGGGAAGCCTCTTCTTCCTCAACCAGAAGGGAAGGAAGGCATTGGTTTCTCTCAACTTTGCTTTCTGTTTTTCCTAAGCAGAACCTAAGGCTCAGATGGTCCACAAAGTAGTCTCATCCAATCACAACATACATAAGTAACAGCAGAACAGGAGTCACATGGCCTGTGGTGTTGGCTTTCGCTTTGAACTCTGGCTTCTGCACTTACCTGTGACTCTGTGGAAGTTTCTTAAAACCCGTGATGTGTCTACTCATCTGTAAAATGGAATCACAGTGCCCATCTCCACTGCAGGGATGGTTATAAAAATCCAGTGAGATGTGCATAAGGCATCTAGTTCATAAACACAGCAGGTGTTCAAAAATGGTATTCTTGCATTCCACAGAGCCTTCCACACTCCAGCTCACTCTGCTGTCAACTAGGAACTGACCTTCTACTGGGTTTCCCAGGCTGTAAAGCTCACGACAGGAGACTGCTCATCTTTTCAGAGGAGCTGCTAGTGAACTTGAACCTGCAAAGAGGCACTTTGGATTAGTAGTCCAACTCTATGGTCTAGGCCACCAGAGCTCCCTTACTGAACATTTAGGTCACTGTGCTATTATTATTATGTGGGTCTTAAAGAGTGAGATTTAGGATGTTTTCCACTGTATCACTATAGTAAACAAAGAGACACATTTTCCCTTGAGTTAAAAAATCATCCTTTACAAAAGAACTAGAAACAAGACCCTACTTGATGAATTTCTCAGTTACTGTAATTGCTCAGCCACTTTAAATCTTTTTTTGGAAGTTGCTGGGTATTCATAATAAATAAATTATAAATTAGACTTGCTTTCCATTTATAATATAAGCTATGATATCTAATACATATGATAATGGAAGCAGAAAGATTATATTACAGTGATCTATAATAATAACAGGAGCTAGCATTTAAAGTGTTTTCATGTACCAGACACAGTTCTAAACACTTAATAAGCAGTAACTTGTTTAATACTCACAACAAAACAATGAGACAGTCGTACTAATCTTATTCCCAACTTTCCAGATGGGGAAACCAAGGCACAGATAAATTAAATTTACCCAAGATTACAAATCTAAGCAGTGATAGAGCCAGGACTGAAATCTGAGCAGCTTGACTCCAGAGTCTGTGTTATGAACAAATACACTGACTGGTTCTTCTAACAACAGACAATACAGAATAGCCACATATATAAGCACAAGTTTTGGTGGCTTAATGGTAAGGAATTGCACTGCCAGCCGAAAGGCACACAACTCAAGTCCAACAGGTGCCCTAAGAGTGAAAGATGAGCAATCTCCTCCCATGCGTGATTTACTGCCTCTGAAAATCCACTGGTTAGGACTCAAAGGTATATAACAACATCATCTTCTCTTTAATAGGATGGAGTTTTCTCTCCTACTGCCTCTTCTTTCAAATAGCACTGGGAAAGTCTGCAGTTGGGGACCTCTTCAAATTATTGAGGAGTAATGATATCAGTTTGAGGACTAAGGTGCATCTGATTAAAGCCATGGTCTTTCCAATCACTTGCTATATACATCTGAGATCTGGACAATGAATAAGGATGACAGAAGAATTGATGCCTTTGACCTGTGGTGTTGGAGAAGAGCACAGACCATCCCATGGATGGCCAAAATAACAAACAGATATGTCTTGAAGAGGGTGCAGCTGAGTGCTCTTTGGAGGCTATAATGAGGCTTCACTCACATACTTTGGGCATGTTGCTAGAAGGGTCTGTTCCTTGGGGAGGTCATGATGTGAGGAAGGGTGGAAGGTCAGCAAAGGAGAGGAAAACCTTCGACCGATTGACACAGTGACTACTGCAAAAGGCTCTAGTGTGTCAGGATGTGTGAAGATGGCACAGAATAGGACAGAGTTCAGATCTGTTGTTCATGTGGTCACTATGGGTCATACTTGACTCGATGCCACCTAACAACCACCACCACCACCTCTTCTTTCTCTCCACACATATGTTCACAGGAAATAAAATTCACTGGAAAAGCTAAGGGGTTTTGTTTATGGCTCATTTGTCTGTTTACCACTACAAGGAATCTCACCATCACTGAGGGCTGAGGGAATGGGGTGGGCAGGGGTTAGTTGTCAGGGAACAATGTCTCATATCTAACACTGGTGACTTTCTGATGAATAGGAGGCTAGCCCTTTAGTGCTTTCAGCTCAGAGACCTTGTTAATAGGAAGAATGTCAAATTTGCCCATGAGTCGTTTAACTGTGAGAGGGAGCAGAATGAAAGCACTGTAGAATGTTTGAATGGGAAGATAAAGAACACTAGTGCAGGGTGAATCCCTAGTGACAGTCCCAACAAGGGGATTGTGAAGGCTCAGTCCACTAGACCAGTGCCTCTGAGGCAAGCGTATCTGAAAAAAAGAGTCGTGTAACTCATTTCCCACTTCTACAAGCCATGGTATATGGGGAGGGCATGGCCCACAGCAAAGATATCACAAGAAAGGTATTCCAAAATGGAATCAAATGGATCTTGGCTACAAGTAGGGAATATCAGAAAGATGTTTACCTGTTTTAGTAGCTATGCAGAGGCATTCAGTTGTGCAGATCTTAACAAATTATGGGTATACTACAAAGAACGGAATTCCAGAATACTTAATTGTGCTTGTGCAGGACCTGTAGGTAAACCAACAAATGGATGTTTAAGCAGAACAAAGGGACACTGTTGCTGTTGTTATATGCCCTCAAATCAACTGCAACTCATAGTAACCGTATGTACAATACTCTAAACCCTGCCCTATCTTGAGTCAATCTCACTGTCTCTGATACACTTACTCTCATTATTCCAGTTACTATGTCAAACCATCTCATCCTGTGTTCTGTCTTGCACTTCCAAGCATGCTGTCCTTTCTCCAAGGACTGGCCTCTCCTGACAACATGCCCAAAGTTTATCAGACAGAGCTTCAAAATCCTTGTCTCCAAGGATCAACTTGGCTTCATCCTCTCCAGGACAGACCTGTTTATTCTCTTGGCAGTCCATATTATGTTCAATACTCTTCTCCAGTACCACAAATGAAAGGCATTGAAGGAGAAAGTTCAAGCTGCTCTGATGGAATTAGCAAAAAAACATAGCCTCAGGAATTGATGGAATATCAATTGGCATATGGCATATTTCAACAAACCAGTGCAGCTCTGGATGTGATCACCAGGTTGTGTTAAGAAATCTAGAGGATAGTTACCTGGTCAACTGACTGCAAGAGATTCATACGTATTCCTATTCCCCCCCAAAAAGGTGATCTGACAGAGTGTGGGAATTATCAAACAAATCATTAATACCACACACAAGCAAAATCCTGCTGAAGATTATCCAAAACCACCTGGAACAATGCATCAACAGAGAACTGCTAGAAATGGAAGCTGGCTTTAGAAGAAAAAGGGCATTACATGTCGAAAGTAGTGTTCCTGTTTAAGGATAGAAAAGGTGGGGTTTGTTTGTTATAGGAAAGGTTTTTAAGGTCAAGATTGTGTCCTGTCATCATGCTTATTCCATCTGTGTGCTGAGTAAATAATCTGAGAAGCTGCACAATATGAAGAACACTGAGGCATCAGGATTGAGGGAAGACTCAGAAACATGCAGTATCCAGATGGCACAACTTCTCTTGCAGGAAAAAAAAAAAGACAGCACTTACTGATGAAGCTCAAACGATAGCCTTCATTACAGATTACACCTCAGCATTAAGAAAATGCAAATCTTCACAAGTGAACCAATAAACACTATCACAACAAATGAGAAAAGATTTAATTATTAAGAATTTCATTTAACTTGGATCTGCATTCAACATCTGTGGAGGCAACAGTGAAGAAATCAAACGGTGGAATGCATTGAACAAATCAACTTCAAAAGACCTCTTTAAAGTGTTCAAGAGCAAAGATGTCACTTTGAGGACTAAGGTGTATATGACATGAGTCAGTCATGGTATTTTCAATTGTCTCATCTACATGGGAAAATTGGGCAGTGAATAAAGGGAATCAAAGAATTGATGCTTTTGAATTATGATGTTGGTGAAAAGATATTGGCTATACCATGGACTGCCTGAATAAATACATCTGTCTTGAAAGAACAGTCAGAGAATGTTCCTTAGAAGCAAGAATGGTAGGACTTCTTGTACTTTGGACATGTTATCAGGAGCGGCTAAGGCCTGAGTTTCAATCTGGGAGTCATATAAATTTAAGAGCAGAGCAAGAGGACATTGCCCTTGTGAAAGCAGAAGGTCAGTGAGAAAAGGAAGACCTTCAACAGGCTGGTCTGATACAGTGGTTGCAATAATTGTCTCAAATACACACGATTGTGAGGGCGACACCGGATGAGGTAGCGTTCTGTCTACAAATCAGAACCAAGTCATCATCAAATGCACATGTGTGTGCAAACACACAGAGCAAGAGACACAGACACTGACATGATCAAAGAGAGAGAGAGAGACCTTTCAAGCTTGCCAGTCACAAAGATCAGCCTTGTGGGAAAGGTTTTAGAATTGTATGTATCTGGGAGGAGAGAATACTAACAGACACAGCTGGCAACGAAAGCTATTTGAGCTGCTCCAAGGTTGAAACTGGGATCTCAGCTTTCCCCAGCTTCTCTTTGCTGTTCCCACTTACTCATCACAAACGTCCCTCACCATCAATTCTACATAACCTCGATACAACTGTCATCATTTAACCACCGTGTAATCTCCAGTTGTTTTAGGTTAGGGTCTTGAGAGATAAAAAGATGAAATTACTGCAGCAACCCTGCCCATGACCTGGAACCTCTTGGAGTTGTTGGCCAATATGGTCCAATTATCTATGGCTAAGAGTGTGGTTTTAGCTGGGTAAATGAGAGTTCTCTTTCTGGGAACTGTAGGGTAGTCAAGAGACAGATTGCACTGGGAAGTCAATAGTCACGGACCTCTTCAAATTATTGAAGTAATGACATCAGTTTGAGGTCTAAGGTGCACCTGATTCAATCCATGGTCTTTTCAGTACTTGCTATGCATCTGAGAGCTGCATAGAATGACTATAAAGATGACAGAAGGACTGTAGTTTGGAGAAGAGTGCTGAAGATCCCCCGATCTGACAAAAGAATAAACATATATGTCGTGGAGATGGTGCAGTCGGAGGGCTTCCTGGAGGCAAGGATGATAAAGCTTTGTTTCACATATTTTAGACATGTTGCTAGAAGAAGATGCTCAGCCAGGTGGGTTGATAGGGTGACTGCATCTGTTAGGTCAAAACTCTTGTATTTTACAATCAACCTCCATTAGACTCAAACTACGGGGTCCTATGGTGCAATGATTAAGAACTCAGGTTGGCAGTTCAAGTCCACCTCAGAAGAAATGACCTAGTACTCTGCTTCTGTAAGGATTACTCACTCTCTCTTATTGCCATGGAGTCAGAACCAACACAAAGCTGGCCCTACAGAGAGTTTCCAGAAGATTATAAATCACACAGAAGGAGATTGTCTGCCTCCCACAGAGTCACTGACGGATCCAAACCATCAGAGAGGTGCAGCCTTCAGCTTAGAAGCACAACTTCAGAGGATTCCACCACGAGAGTTCCTTCCATAAGTATCATGGTCTAGAAGACCCCAAGAAGGAAGTTCTACTCTGCCGTACACAGTGACAATGACTTAGAATTGACTTGATGTCACACAAGAACAACAGACTCACATTAGTTTAGGTAGGTTTCTGTTCCTTCCAACCAAATAATTTCTAAGAGAGAGTAGGCATCGAAGATAGTCATACCTGAGTGAAGTTGCTAGGAGATCTGCAATTTACTTGAAAATACCTCAGCAGGAAAGGCCAGCAATATTATCTATGTGCTGGTTCACTTAAGCTTTTACTCAAAGGGCAGTCAGTTGCACTAATGGAAAATCCCACACCAGGGGCAGTCAGCTAGTATTTTCTCAGAAAGGCCACCCTCCAGAGGCAGCAGCCTGAGTTCCTCTGTGACCCAAGGAATGATCGATGTCTCAGTGAATACCTGGGGCTCCGTTCATTAGGAGAGTGGATATCAGAAGTGGAACGTTACTGTTGAAATCAGTTAATTGTTAATAAAATGATGAATATAAGAAACAGACTCTCAGTGCAACTGAAGGTACTCAAGGTAGAAGGATTGGCTGAGATCTCTTGGTTATGAAGTACTTCTTCCCTGTTACATTGATGGTGTGGTCGACATAGAGTCTGTAGCTCAGGATCCCCTACAAGGAAGGACTTGCTGGCCCCTTGTGACCCCTTCATGGCAGAAGGGGTTACAGTCTTGGCCATTTGGGCCCAAATGCCAGAGCACACAACCCCTCAGTATGTTGGTTGAGGCTTTGTGATTGGTGTCACAGCAACTTTTCCCTTGACTCAGTCTATATTTCTTCTCCTTTATTTCACAGGTTTGGTCACTAATAAGCATCTTAATCTCAAACTCTATCACATCACCAATTCTATCAATACCACAAATGGGGTAAAAGAGACTACGTGCCCTTAGAGATGGCCTTAGTCTTGGTCCTGTAGAGGCCAGTGTCCACACACTCACTGATCAGGAGGACTCCTGGTTGTCTGTCCCCAGTGTCAGTGTGACAGAATCTTCATTCTGGAAAGTACTTGCTTCTGCCTTAAGTGAAATTCTCCTGCAAGATGCTGAGAGCTCCTAGGAGAACAGAATGCTGGCACTTTGTTGAGTTTTACTAAGGAACTTGTGTAAACTGTTTAATCTGTTTAAAAAAAGAATCATTTCTAAATTTCTGTATGCGTGGCAGATTTGGTAGGAGACTTGCTTGCTTTACAACCTGGAAGCAAAGTGGTAGATGAAGAGCTCACCCTCATTTACCTCACTCTTTTTCCAATTATTACCAACTCCCAAAATGAGCCCAAGAGCTGTCATCAAGGAAATTCACTTAGGTTAGTTTACAACAGTGGTGCCGTGTGGTTTAGTGTTAGCTCAGGCCTCATTCATGACTTCCTCCCTCATTGCATTCAGATCTGTTCAAATGTCATCTTTCTGTCCAGTCATCCTTAATGATCCTGTTTTAGCCAATGGAAAGCATAGATCCACATCTCACACTCACTCACCAGTTTGCATCTACCACTGACTTCGCTATTTAAAGTTGGCAACCTCCTTCTGTGCCATTTATAGCTTCTAAAAACCCACTGGGGGCTCCGTTATGAGTCGGTCCCTCCTCAACAAAAATGAGCTTGAATTTGAGCATGTAAGTATCATTAGGGCAGGTCCCTGCCCACTGTCCTGTCTCTAGAGGTTTCTACTTTGTGCTGGGCATAGTTAGGGAGTTAATGGCTATTTGTTGAATTGAATACATGAATGCACCTGTGCAGAAATCTATCTTGGTTAGGGCCCAACTATGGAGGCACGAAAGAGGTGGTTTTAAATAAGTGCCCAGCAGTCAACTTTTGATCCTGCAGCTCCACTTTGCCACCCTTTCCCCCTGCCATGCCCAGCTTGTTAGACATCTTGCTTCCAATCTCTTCACAGAAGCTCCTACGTTCACTTTCTGATCCCAGGGAGAGAGTTCATCTGACCAGCTGGTTAAAAGAAAGCTTCAGCAAATGTTTGTTTCCATATCAAATGACATGTTTTGACTCTCCATCAGCCAGTGGGTATGCCTCAACAAGAACACTGAAATACGGTGACTGGTTACTAATTAAAGGGCCAGGGCCTGGGGAGCAAGGTTGTTTGCTAAGCAGAAAGAGTGTGTTAAATAAATTGCTAATACAAACTCAGCTCCAGAGACGAACCCAGCTAGATAAGAAGCAGCTATTTATCTACCCAAAATATTGATGTGTCAAATACAGATGGTTCTTAGTCACTAAGGCAATTCTCCCAAGTCTCTCTGTTTGGGCAGTAGTTTGTAAGCTAATTGTTGCAAACATTTGCAAAAAAAGTAAAAAGAAAAAAAAAGATATTTAACTTGAACTATATTCTGTTTTTTCCCCCCTCACCTGAATTAGGCTGAACGAACTTTTGGGTTTTAGCTCTAACAAAAACAACAGTTTCACTTGTGACCCAATTAGTATAGTACAAGTGGCGGTGGCGATACTGGCGGTGATGGTGGTAGCGGTGACGATAATAAAAACTCTTAGTATGACCCAGAACTCAAGTAATGAACGGTTGAGGCTCATTCAACTACTGAATCTAACGTCAGCCTTCTCTTCTGCAGGAGTTTGGGTGTCAGAAAGTGCTGTGCAGTGTTGACCTTCTGTCAACAGGTCCTCGCCTCTGCTGAGTTTAGATTTGGGGAAATGTTGCCCTCTAGTGCCCCACAGGAGTCTTAACTCTTTAAGCTGATAAACTGGCCTCCCTCCGCTTCCCTACCCCCAATCTTCCCTGAGAAGACGACAAGTATACCACCAACCAAACATGGAGAGTAGGAACCATGGGCATACCTCCTGAAGGTTTTGTTTTAATTTTTCTAGTTCCTTATTCAAAACATAAAAAGAGAAAGAGCTAGGTAGTGGCAAAGAACAAGTAATAGAATAGATATTTAGAGGAGCGTTCCAGTGGCTTACTGATAAGGAGTTGCATGGCCAACACAAAGGCGTTCAATTCACCAGCTGCTTTGCAAGAGAAAAATGTGCAATCTCCTCCTGTGTGATTTACAGCCTCTGAAAACCTGCTGGCTGGTCAGCTAAACTCGGTTCCAACTCAACGGCACATAACAACACAGCAATAACACTCAGTTAACATTAATAGCCTAGTGGTAGCCTAGCGGCAAGAAGCTGCACTGCAACCCCAAAAGTGTGCGGTTCGAGGTCACCAGCTGCTTCAAAAAAGAAAGATGAGCAATCTTCTCCCGTGCTGTTTACTGCCTCTCAAAACCTGCTGAGGATCCGCTATGGGTCAGTCCCAACTCTATGGTACACAACAACAACACAACAATATGCTAAACTCAGGAATAAGAAAAAGAAACTAAGGAAAGCTTTAAATACAAAACTGAAATAAACTGAAGGAATCACTGATAGAATGATGTAGAAACAGCTCATTTACCCTCTTGGTTATCTTCATTCTGAACCTCTCAGATCTTTCCAGATGGCCTATCTGGATAGTTCTCAGGCCACCAACATGTGGGTCTTCCTACCTAAGACCATCAGTCTGTTCTTTCAACTTTATACACTTTGCCTCTTGTAGTAACAGTGATTCAATCAATCCACCAATCTGTACCTATAGACTTCCCTTGCCCTTCTCAAATATAAACAGTATCTTCTTAATGAACACTTTCAATGGTTCAACAATCTAATCTATAGATTGCCAAATGCCAAGACAGGCTAGTAGAGGAACATTCAATGAGAAGAAGCATTTCTAGAAATAACTGTATCCCAGTGAAGAAAAGTTTTTCTCAGAACTCTAACTGCATCAAGCTGTTAACAGTGGTTACTGGGTTTACAGGGAATTATAATTTCTGCATTATGTGTGAGTTTGGGTTTTTTTAAATTTAATTTTATTTATTTTAATGGACATTTACAGAAATTTTGGATTTTCATTCATTCATTGTTACACTCTTTTCTTTACCCTCCCCCCCACCCCAGTTTGCTCCTCTCTTTGAAAGGCAAAAGAGAAACTTCTTCATTGGTATGTGTGAGTTTTTAAACATCTAACATATTAGTTACCTTTGTCCCTGGGGAAATGATAAAAACTTAACCCTATCACAATGTTAATGTCTCAAGTCACCTACCTGTTGGTACGTGAAAGATGTTTGATTTCTCCACTTGTATGATCTCTTTAAGTGACAGAAGGTCGCCAGGCTATCATAAACACTATGCCTACTCAATTTTTTACTTTGACAGATCAATTTTTATTTGGATTAGCAGTTATTGTTGTTCTTTGTAGTAGTCATAGTCTATAAAATCACTAGGAACTTTGAATGGCTAAACACTGAGCCATTGCTCCTAAAAGAAATACAAACAAGATTCCTGTGAGCCTCTCATCACATTTTCAACAACTCGTATATAACCTTATTTTAAAAACACTTTATGTAAAAAAAAAAAACACAAAAAAACAAAAAAACCCACCCATTTTATGTAATGCATACTATTTATTAATTAATTGGGGACACTATATACCGTTAATTAATTAGGTGGTGTAATCTGCAGCAAATGGAACTTCTAACCCAAAGGCCTTCTGGCTCAAATCCACCAGGGGCTCCTCAGAAGACGAGCAGCCGGTCACCTCACTTTAGATTTACAGCCCCAGCAACACAACTGAGGGCCACTATGAGTCAGAACTAACTTGATGGCAGTGAATTTGAGTTTTAGTTGTTTGGTTGATTGATTTATTAAGGAGATATACTGGTGGAGTGTACAATGTGCCCAGCCACTGAGCAAGAGGTCAGCGAATTCCCCTTGGGAGAAAGATAGGCAGGCTATTTCTAAAAAGATGTACAGCCTCAGAAACTTAACAGAGGACTTCTGAGAGTCAGAATCAACTCGATGGCAGTCGATGTTGGGTAATGATTCATTAGCGTTGAACTCATACCAATAGCACTGTCATTTAATACTGAGAGAAGCTCATCTAACACACTTGTTTCCTCCATGAGGCACCTGCGGTTAAGAACACTAGACAGTGCTTGAGCGCTACAGTTGGGGACCATCTTAAACAATGAAATCATCAACAAAAAAGATAAAATGTGAAGAGTGCCGCCTTACATAGACCACCAAAAGGGCTGTTGGTCTGGCACATGAAGGTCACCTTTTGTTCATTCTCAGCTGGGAATACGTGTATTGAACACGTGTATTGCAACTCAAACTTTGAACCATTCAGCTAATTCACAGATGACTGTGAAAGTGTGGCAGATCTTGATCTGGGGATTAAAATGTGTTTTAGTGAGTATGCAAATTTGTGAATATGGAATCTGCGAATAAGGAGGATTGACTGTATCTGTTCATTTGTTGTTTGGTGCCAGGCACCACAGCTAGGCTGTTGACTCCATGGGGACACATTGTTCCACTTGTAGAGAGAGTATGGCTCACCCCAAGGCCAAACTTCCCTACCAGTCAAACTCAAGGAGAAAGCTCCTTCCATGGGAGTTACAGCCTCAGAAACCCACTACAAGGTCAGTTATGAATCAGTTTCCAACTCCAATGAGAATTCTTTGGTGGGTGTTTTGGTTTGTGTTTTGTTTTCTTTTGCGTGCTTAGGTAGTGCGTGGCACATAGGAGAGTGCTGGTGAATGCTGAAGGGGGCCCACCTTTGTTGTTGTGTGGTTTAGTGAGCAGAAACTGGAAAGCTGTCCAGTTTAGTTGGGCAGACACCAGTGTCTTTGGGTCTGAAGGGACACGGGATGTCATCTGGCTCATAATTCTCCAATTGTTCGACCCTAGAGCCTTTGTCCTCTCAAAGCCTTACACTCAAACCTTTGCCCATTTTCATAAAGTCCTTCCTATCCCCTCCCACCTCTCCCCCTGGGCCTGGTCAGGCTCTAAAAAAAGTTCCAGGGAGCATCGTCTAAAAACCACTGATCCAAACACTTCCTTTCCTAGAGAGAGAAACCCACAGGAACCAGAGAAACATGGAAAGCTGACAAAGGTACGAGACAAAAGGGGGGCAGGGGGAGTATATGTCAGAGAAGTAAATGGCTTTGTCATATTTCCCATTACAGCTCCCTGCTGTAATTCAAGAACACCTATCAAGGTTTGTTCCCCCTCATACAGGAAGTCACAGCAAGAAACACCCAGCCTGGCCTGCCAATAAAAGTAGCCTGGAGAGAATGGCAGGAGTCTGGGGAGAAAGATGAACTGCAGCGGACAGGGCTGGCTGCTTAGGTGACCCTGAGGATGGGGAGGGATGTGGACAGTGTAAGGGGTCTGTCTGAGATACAGAAGCCATGTGAAGATGTTGAGGACAAAGGGTTTTTTGTCCTTTACCACCCGTGTGGCAGTGCTTTTCTGAGCAGCTCTAATTATAAATCCCTGTCTCACTAAGATGGGTAAACTTGGCAGCGTTTGAGATCTGCCTTGTGTCTTAACTATTTCTCAGTTGGTTTAGGTTTGGCAAAACCCCAAATGCATTTTGCCAAGCACTCTTTCCCTTAATTTCTAATCCCCTGGGTAACTTAAGGGAAATTTCATCCATATGTTTCTAAGTCATTTACTCTGAACTCATCTTCTGGTAAGAGAAATATGTTCTCAAGCCAACACCGTCCGGAGCACAGCAACTCTTCAGGCTGAAATGGGTCATGCTTTCTGACGGAGAATTTCCTGCAGTTATTTTCTAAGTATGAATGAGAGAAGGAGAGCCATGTTTCCTGGTCTCATGTTCCTTCCCATTTCTGTATGTTTTTATTAAGGTATATACTGAAAAAACTTTCTTGATTATAATAAAGAAGTTTGTGAATGCCATATTTAGGTAGAAACAAACAAAAGTTTTGTCATTTTTTAAAAGTCTCATTTTTAACATAAGCTGAAAAAGAAGCAATAAATTAACACATACTAGTGGCAGGTGTATCGGCAGTCTGATGAATGAAATGACATTATTCCCATTTTTAGGAATTGAAGGAGCCCTGCTGGCACAAAAATTGTTAAGCATTTGGCTGGTAACCAAAATGTGGGTGGTTCGAACTCACTCAATCACAAGTAAAAGACGTGGTGATTTGCTTCCGTAAAAATAACAGCCAAAGGAGGGGGTGAAGGAAATGGCAAAGGTCTGGCAAGGACCTGAAAACATTGGGCAATGATGGACAAGGTCCAATGGTTATTGACTTTATAAAACATCACACATGGGAATGGGAATGATTGTAGGAAACACAATAAGAATGAAGAATAGTGTAAAACACACACACACACACACACACACACACACCAGCCAGAAAACCACAATATGGCAATTCTACTCTGTAGCAGAGGAGTATTCCTTCAAAGCAGCTTTAACTTCTTCCTTCATCACCAGAGGCTCTTGCTCATATGTTATTTCATTAAATTCTTCTGTATCTGCCAATTCCTTTCTATACAATGACTCTGTGTATTCCTTCCATCTCCTTTTAATACTTCCTGGATCATTTAATATTCTGCCCAAAGCATCCTTGATTATAGCAACTCTAGCTTTGAATTTGTTGTTCAGTTCTTTGAGCTTAAGATATGCTGAGCGAGTTCGGCCCTTTGATTTTCTGACTCTAGCTCCTCGCACATTTCATTGTAGTACTTTGTTTTGTCATTCATTTCAATGAAATAACATATGAGCAAGAGCCTATGGTGATGAAGGAAGAAGTTCAAGCTGCTTTGAAGGAAATAGCAAAAAAATAAGGCCCCAGGAATAGATGGTATACCAATTGAAGTATTTCAGATAACAGATGTTGCCCTGGACGTGCTCACCAAGTTGTGCCAAGAAATCTGGAGAACAACCACTTGGCCAACTGAATGGAAGAGATTTATATTTGTTCCCATTCCAAAGAAGGGTGACCCAACTGAGTGTGGAAACTACAGAACAGTGTCATTGATTTCACATGCAAGCAAGATTCTACTGAAGATTATCCAAAAACTATTAGAACAGCACATCAGCAGAGAATTGCCAGAAGTCCAGGCTGGGTTTAGAAGGGGTCGTGGTACTAGGGATATTGTTGCTGTTAGATGGATCTTGGCTGAAAGCAGAGAATACCAGAAGAATGTCTATCTGTGTTTCATTGATTATGCAAAGGCATTTGACTGTATGGATCATGACAAACTGTGGCTGTCTCTGAGAAGAATGGGAATCCCAGAACATTTAATTGTGCTAATGCGAAACCTATACTTGGACCAAGAGGCAGTAATCAAAACAGAGCAGGGCAACATTGCATGGTTCAAAATTGGGAAGGGTGTATGCCAAGGATGCATCCTGTCTCCATACCTTTTCAGCATGTATGTAGAGCAGATTATCTGAGAGCCTGGGCTCTATGAGGAGAATTGTGGCATCAGGATTGGTGGAAGATCTATTAACAATCTGTGTTATGCAGATGACACAACCCTGCTCGCTGAAACTGAGGAGGACCTCATGCACTTGCTGCGAGGGGTCAAGGACTGCAGCCTTCAGTATGGACTGAGGCTCAATGTCAAGAAGACAAAGATTCTCACCACTGGACCAATTGGCAGCGTCAGGATGGATGGCGAAGAGATTGAGATTGTTCACAGCTTCAGTTTGCTCGGCTCCACGGTCAACACTCTTGGCACCAGCAGTCAGGAAACCAAAAAGCGTATCGCGATGGGAAAGTCTGCTGTTAGGGACCTCTCTAAAGTACTCAAGAGCAACGGTGTCTCTCTGGAGACTAAGGTGCGCCTGATACAGGCCATGGTCTTTGCAATCGCTTGTTATGCATCAGAGAGTTGGACAATGACTAGGGAGGACAGAAGGAGAGTTGATGCCTTTGAGCTGTGGTGCTGGAGAAGAGTACTGAATGTACTATGGACTGCCAGGAAAACAAACAGATTCATCTTAGAGAGGATTAAACCAAGCTACTCCTTGGAGGCAAGGGTTCTGGGGCTTCGTCTGACATACTTTGGACATGTTGCCAGGAGGGACGGGTCCTTGGAGAGGGACATCATGCTTGGGAGGGTGGAGGGACAGCGCAGGAGGGGAAGACCCTCTATGAGATGGATTGATTCGGTGACTGGGGTAATCGGGATGGGTGTGTCAGAGGCAGTGCGGATGGCGCAGGACAGAGCAGGGTTTAGGGCTGTTGGGCATATAGGGTCGCTATGAGTCGCAAACGACTCGACGGCACATAACAACAACAACAACAACAGAGGAGTATGAGTTGGAATCTACTCAATAGTGGCCAATGATAACATAAGGAACATGAGACTTTAAAATATCAAGAAGCAAAGGTATGTACTTCCTGAGTGGATTTAGAACGCAAACCCAGGTCTTCCTGACTCTCAAGTCAGCATTAGATCCACCTGACCAGGCTCACCTCCAGACACACAGGGATGTCCAACCCATCCCAGTTAGAGGTCATGCTGGGGCTTAGAATGGATGTGGGCCACATATTTTTGGAAAGTGGGCAGAAACTGGACTTGACACTATGCGAATTGTACCCCTCCTTTTGTTGCTTCAGAAGAGTTTGAGATCCTGCCTTCCTTGCTGTGAGGAGATGTTATGTATGGAATTGCTGGTGTTGGAGCTGAAGTATTTGCTGGAACTATCAATGGTGACTATACGATAAGTGCTACTAATGAAATTTCATCTCATATCCTTTAGGCATGTTGTCAGGGGGTGTCAGTTCCAGAAAAAGACTGAGGGTCAGAGAAAGATGCGTCAGCAAGATGGGTTGACAGAGTGACTGTAACAAGGGTTCATGTCAGTGTTGATGAAGATGTTACAGGACAGGGCAAGGTTCACAACTGTGTTCACAGGCTTGCTATAAGTCATGGTAAACTCGGTGGCCCCTAACAACAACAGATTAATGATGACAACCTCTATGTCTAATAACCATTTCACAAGGATTACAGATAATCAGAGAAACACATTAAATAATATCCTAAAACACAATCAGCAAAATTCAGAATATTGTATTCTTCCTGACAAAGAGCTGAGTTCCTTTAATAAATAAACAGCAAGTGGGAGGAGACAAGGAAGCCTATAGATGATTTAAGAGAGAAAGAGAGATATCAACTGAATGCAGTGTATGTATTGTATTTGGATCCTGATTCAAATAAACTAAGAGTGTCAAAAAATTGTGAAAGAACATGGAAAATTTAAGCACTGGCCTAGTATTTTAGAATACTAACCAATTGTTGCCATTTTTTAGTCGTGGTGATGGTGTTGTAGTGATAGTACAAGAAAAACAGGGGAAGATATCTTCTTAGAGATACATACTGTAGTATTTACAGATGAAATAATATGGTAGTTTGGGTTTGGTAGGAAATAATCCTGAGTGTATGTTGACACAGAAGGGATAGATAGTGAAAAAAGTTGATTGCTACCCTTACTGAACATTGTGATCAAAGAATTCATAGAAGACTTTCTATCAAAAGGGGAACAGTATAGAATAAAATTTAAGATTCACATGGACTCTTGGTCTCCTGGAAACTCAAAGTTTGGATGAACCCTGAAACTATTGCACTGAGATAATCCTTAAATCTCAAACCAAAAAACATCCCCAGTATCTCTTTAACATCAAATGTTTGTTTAACTTAACTAGTAAAAAATATCTGCCCTGATATATTATGCCTTTTTGAGAACTATCTCTATAGAATCAAAACAATGGCTGTTACGTGCTATCAAATCAGAACCTGCTCATAGCTGACCCTCCACTGGTTCTTAAGAGGCGGTAAATTACACAGGAGGAGATTGCCCATCCTTCTCCTGTACAGCGGCTGATGGATTTGAATTGTATTCCTTCGGCTTGACAATGCAACTTCTTACCATTAAGCCACTAGAGTTCCTGTAATTGTAGCAACCCAAAAGATTGTATAACAACCTTGATCTTTATCTAGTTCATGTTAATCAGGGAGGTACATCTCGGAAAAATAAAAAGAATAGGAACAATTGCACAACTTGAATGATAAATGGCAATCAATAGTATATGTCAAAACTGTTGTAGTATTGTATGTTTTACTGTGTTTATCCCCAACAATAACAAGAAAATAAATAAAATTATGTATTTCTTTAAAAGCCAGTTGGTGGTGTGTATACATCTATTGAAGCTAAATGATAGCTATTAGGGGTTCATTACATTAACTGTACAGATGCTCATATGTTCGAAAGTTGCCATAATAAAATATATTTACCAAATTATTGTCAAGCTGCAAGGTGTTGTGGTGGTCAATTAGGACAAGCCAAACTGAAAGTAACAATCGTGTTTTTATTTCTTTATTGTGCTCATGTAAGTAGGAGGTAAAAATAAGTGCCAGCTGCCTGTGTTCATTTTCTCTCATGGAATGGCACCAGCAAAGGGTCGGATGGCCTTCAAGCAGGTGAGGGAACAGTCTGACTGCCAAGGAGCTCTGAACAAAAGGTGCCTGCCTTTTTGTGGACCTGAACAGCTGGGCTAAAGAAAGAAGAGAAACCTAAGAGTGGAAAATCACTAAGTCAGAATAGAGAAAAGAGCCTGAACGCATATCCTTCGATAACGACGGCTCCTGGGTCAGGAATGAGCATGGCTGGCCCCAGTCATCTGAGTCCCTGACAACAGCTCCCTCCAGAGACTGCCAAGTGCACCAAGCCTGGCTGGGGAGGGCCATCTGCACCCATGGGGCCTACCAGGCAAAGCCTTGTAATTGTTTATGGTCAGACCCAAAAGATCACACGTAGGACTTTAACCTGGAGCCAGACTCCTCAATTATATGATTAAAATTGTTCTAATTAATTTACACGTCTCCTTCTTCTCACACCTGTTTCTTTCTTAATCTTTATATCAGCTCTGTGAGGTACTGGCATGAACATGCTATGAGTTTTTGTGGTGGTAGCAGTCTCAAAGAAGAAAAGAATGCAAGATGCGGAGGTAAAAGGGAAAAGTAGGGAAGATGAACCACAGGACAAGGAGAAGCCAACCCAGACCTCCAGCAGTTCAGCCAGTTCTGGCTCGTAGGGACCGGAGGTACAAGAAGCAAAGTATTTGGTTTTGCTTTATCTACATAGATCCACCCATGTGAATAATATTCATACATATGTAACACCTGTAATACTGACAGGAAATTAGCACATGAGAGGGTTGAACAGTTTTGAAAAAACCATATAACACATACCATTTACATGGAGTACAATTGTCTTGTCAACAGAGTTTTAAGTTCCTAAAAACTTATATCCCAAAATGCATTGAGAGTTGAAAAAAATATATTTACTTTGTAAGTAAACCAGTATAAAATAAAAATGTTATTAAAAAATGCATTGAGAGGTCTCATGGGTTCAAACTTGACCTCTGAATTACCCAATAGCCAGGCTGTGGAGATGAATTGTCATTGTGGGTGTAGGTGTAGAAATCTTCACAGAAGTCACACCTCTTCTCGGCTTTTGTCTCTGATCCATTGAGTTCTACTTAATGTGGACATTTGAGTGCTGCTCTGAAAAATCTGTACCATAAGGTATACTGGGTAGCAAGAAGGGGATCTGGGGGAGCTCTTCCCCCTCAAATGAAAATTTCCATATCCACTTCCTGGATGAAATTGTTGTTATGTGCTGTCAAGTCACTTGCAACTCATAGCGACCCTATATACAACAGCTCTGAGCCCTGTTTTATCCTGTCACTGAGTTAATGCATCTCATCCAGGATCTTCCTCTCTTGTGCTGTCCCTCCACTTTTCCAAGCATGATATCCCTCTCCAAAGACTGGTCCCTCCTAGAAACATGTCCAGAATATATGAGATACAGTTTCAAAATCCTTGTTTCCAAGGAGCAGTCTGGTTTTACACTCTCTAGGATAAACCTGATTATTCTCATAACAGTCCATAGTATGTTCAATACTCTTCTCCAGCACCACAACTCAAAGGCAGAAGAGGATTAAATCACTAAGGAAATAATTGTAATATCTTGGGCTAATGGGAAAATCAACATACGCATGAAAAATGAGAGTAAAAAGTTCACATTAGATATTTGTTGTCGCATATTCTCTTTTTAACTTTTTTAGAGAATGTAATTATTCAGAATATGATGATGTTTTCCCATGACACTCCTTACCAAACTTCAACAGTAACCTTATTACATCTATATCCTTCCTTTTGTCATTTCTGGTGGATTAACAGAAAAGAAAATTCCAAGGATTTCTACAGATCAAATGATCTGGAGAAATTCTGTATGCTTCACATCTTATTTCAGACTCAGAGGTTAAGAAATGAGTCTGCGAAGGATTTGGAGAAGAACAACTGGACCCGAAGAAAAGCAGAGTCTTGTGGATTTGGGGTAAGCAGAGACAGGAAACATCAGACTTGGCAAGGCGGAGGGTCCACGAAAGAGAGGAAGACCTTCAAGAAGATAGACTGACACAGTGACTAGAACAATGGACTCAAGTCTATCAGAAGGCATAGGACAGGGCAGGTTACAGATCTGCTGTGCATAGAGGAACTCTGAGTTGACACAGACTCCATGGCACACAACTACAACAGGGACAAGGGACGAGGATAATAGCTGGTGGATGCTGTGAACAAGAAACACAGTGGTGCTTAGTAAATACTGCTAGTGGCAGATTGGATGTCCTGGAGACCATGCATGAATGGCAATTACAGGAAGGACGCTCGAGCTGTGTGCGCTCTCCCAGGGGACTTCCCTACTGATGTCCAGGACTAGGCAAGAAGAGCTGGTTATGGAGGAGAGTAGGGAGTGCTGGGTTCTGCCTGCACGTGCCAACGCTGGGTGTCATCTCGTCACCCCGCAGGTGAAGGCTGCCTCCAGGGAGAATAATACTGTGCTGGGAGAATCATGCTTTTTTTTCCTATAATTATATTTTATTAATTTTCATAAACATTTACAGAGATTTTGGGTTTCCATTCATTCATTGTTGCACCATTCTCTCTGCCCTCCTCCCAGTTTGTTCTTGTCCAAATGCCACAGTGCTTGTCAAAGCCAGTTCTGATTAATCTTCTTTGTCGGTATGTCCTTTGCCATTCCCTATCACTCCTCCCTGAGAGAGACTTCACCCTGAGTCATAAGGAAAAGGGGATGGCGTATTCTCTTAGCTACTTCCTGCTGAAAAGGGACACTGTGGGTTTCAGGGTGAAGATCTTCTCTCACTACTCTAAAGGGCCCCTTTGGCAGTAGGAAACACATAGACTATTATGGAGATTGATTTTGGAATTTAGATGCACTCTTATTGATTGCGCTTGGCCGTACATGTTCATATCCTTGAAGATGTATCATGGGGGTGTTGCAACCTAGAAGACACAAATTTGACTAACAAGTTATAAGTACATGAGTCAAAAATTATGGAAAAGTAAAAGAAAAGATTCTTTCATTGTTTTACAAACCCTCCCCCAGGTCCCCTCCACCATGTAGCGCTCGCTCTAGACTCCTGTGATGACAGAAATACCTAGTTATATATATCTTTTAAACAGTTTTCTCCCTCCTCTGTTTCAGTGCAGTATACATTATTGAACCCATCTTACTCAGTCTCTCCCCAACCCCAAGGACAGTCCCATTCTACAACAGTGGCATCATGTAATATTTGTCCTTTTGTGACTGGGATATTTCACTCAGCATAATGTTCTCCAGAGTCAACCATTTTGAATAATATTGCATGAGTTCCTTGTTTTTTAATGCAGCATAGTATTCCATTGTGCGAATATACCACAGCTTCTCTAGCCATTCGTTTGTTGATGGGCACTCAGGTTGTTTCCAACTCCTTGCTATTGTGAACAAAGCTGCAATAAACATGGGTGTGCATATATCTGCTTGGATGTCAGCTATGGTCTCTTCAGGGTATATTCCCAGTAGTGGAATTGCTGGGTCAAATGGTATCTCTATTTGCAACTTTTTGAGAAAGCACCACACTGCTTTCCACAGGGGTTGCACCATTTTACACTCCTACCAACAGTGAATCAGGGTTCCAGTTTCTCCACAACCTCGCCAGCATTTCCTCCAGGGAGAATAATACTGTGCTGGGAGAATCATGCTTGAGCTCCTGAAACTGGCTCATGTGAACTGTCAAAACTTTTATTTCCACCCAATTGAATAGAAACCTTTTAAAACCATATTATACACCTCTTTGATTCCTTAAGGAGAGGAGTGCATGGAACATTTACCCTTTTCTTGATGACTTAAAGTCATTATCATACATGAAGAGGTTTGTGTTGACCTTGAAGGGGGTCTTGAGAGATTATGAAGAATAATGTTACGTGTGTGCCTCCTGAGCCAAGTGGCCACTAGACTTGTATGTCTATCTTTAATAGGATGAAGTGAAGGTGGAAGGGTCATCTCTTCTCTCCTGGTGATGATCGCTTTTATACCGATCAATGTGCCAGGCCATGAGAACATTTGTTCTGCATTCTTACTTGATGTTTCTCCTCAAACTGTGAAGCCAGTTAGACTGTGTATCTGGTAACAGTAGATTTACTAAGAGTACAAATTCAAGGGTCTCATCTCTGAGGAAAGTGCGTGGATTTTTTGACATCTCTTTGTCAAAAAATCTCTTTGGTGTGTTTACAATCTTTGGATTATTTTTTAGTGTTAGCTGATTTCTGGACAGTGAAAGATGCTGAGTAGGTGGTATAGTCTGTATTGCTCACTGGTGTTTTACAGAATATTTAAAAGAGAAACAAAATTAGATCTCAACATCTCCCAGATAAGAAATCATAACAATACATAGGACATGGGTACTAAGTAGTCTGAAAATGCAGACCATTGAACACATTTTACTAAGTACAGCTGAGCCTTCATAGGTGGCAATTCAGAATGCAAATGGCAGTTTTTTAAAAACTATGTTTTATTCAAAACAAGCATGTTGTTGTTTCTATGTGCCATTGAGTCACTTGTGATTCATAGTGACCCTATGCACAATAGCTTTGAACCCTGTTCTATCCTGAACCAGTATCACAAACTCTGATACACCTATTCCCATTATCCTAGTTACTTCATCAATCTCATCCATGGTCTTCCTCTCCTGTGCTGTCCCTCCACCCTTCCAAGCATGATATATTTCTGCAAGGATTGGTCCTTTCTGGACACATGCCCAAAGTATGTGAGATGGAGCTTCAAAATCCTTGCCTCCTGGCAGCCTGGTTTTATCATCTCCGGGATAGCCTGCTTGTTCTCTTGGCTGATCATGGTATGTTCAATACTCTTCTCCAACACCACAGCTCAAAGGCATCGATTCTTTTTCTGTAATCTTTGGTCATTGTTCAGCTCTCTGATGCATAACAAGTTATTGCAAAGACCATGGCCTGAATCAGGTGTACCTTAGCCTCCAGACAATGTTACTTTTCAGTACTTTTGAGAAATCTGTGACAGCAGCCTTCTCCTGAGCAATTAATCTTTTTTATTTCTTGATTACTGGTGCCAAGAATGTTGATTGTAGAGCCGAGCAAGCTGATTAGTGAACAAACTCAATCTCTTCTCCATCTATCATGCTGTTGCCAGTTGGCCAAGTGGGAAGAAACTTTGTCTTCTTGATATTGAGCTTCAATTCATACTGAAGGCTATGTCCTTGACCTTCTGCAGCAAGCACTTCAGGTTCTCCTCAGTTTCAGAAAGCAAGGTTGTGTCATCTGTGTAACATAGGTTATTGACAAGTCTCCCTCCAATCCTAATGTCACTTTCCTCCTCAACAAATCCAGCCTCTTGAATGACCTGTTCCATATATAGATTGAAAAGTATGGTGACAGGAGGCATCCTTGATGCACTGTTTTCCTGATTTTGAACCAAGCAGTGTTTCCCTGCTCTGTTCTGACCACTACTTCCTGGTCCAAGTATAGATTTTGCATGAACATAATAAACTATTTGGGATTCCCATTCTTCTCAAGGTTAGCCACAACTTGTTGTGACCCACACAGTCAAATGCTTTTTCATAGCTTGGAAGCAAGTCTGTTTTTGTCAGATGCCAGCAAGTTGACTTTGACTCATACGAACCCTATGAACAAGTGATCTGTACCTTGTCCTACCCTGGACCGTTCTCACAATCTCTGATACGCTCAAGTCCATTGCTACAGTTACTGTGTCATTCTATCTTGCTGGAGGTCTTCCTCTCTTCATCTGACCCTCCACCTTTCCCAGCATGGAGTCTTTTTTCCAAGGCCTTCCTCCTCTCGACAACATGCCCAATGGATGAGGGATGAAGTTGCACCATTCTTGCCACAAAGGAGCACATTGATTGAATGTCCTTCAAGACATACCTGTTTGTTCTTTTGAAAATGTATGGGATATTCAATACTCTTCTCCAACACAATGTTCGAAGTTTAGGTTCATCACTGGATAAAGAAGATGAAAGATACTCTTCCAAACATCTCTCACTTTGCATACAGAAATGAGAGCAAGGCTAACATTTCTCAACTCCTCGGGTACCTGCTACAAGTCTCATCCTCCTCACATAAGAACTGGTGATCACTTTTCCAGTTTACCTACAGACAACCTCTTTGCTCAAGTAGGATAGGACACCAACAAGGAGGTCTGGTATTTTAGATTTCATTTCACCAACCAAGAGATCATGGGGAGTATGTTAAAAATAAGAGATATCTTGAATGAGGTGCTCATAACATTGCGTTACTGTTTGTTATATGCAATTGAGTCAGAATTGTCCCATAGCTGACCTTCCAGGAGATTTTCAGAGACAATAAATCACATGGGAAGAGAATGCCTATTCTCCGGTGGAGGAGACGGTGGATTTGAGCTACATACTTTTGCATTGGTAGGGCAATTCCTTACCACTAAGTCTCCAGACCTCCCTTCATGACATCCTGTTATTGATTACCATCGAGTTGTAATCAACCCATAACTGACCCTTTCGTGAGTTTTCATTGGCAGTAAATTGTATAGAAGGAGATTTCCCATCCTTCTCCCATAGAGCAGCTAGTGGATTTGGATTTGGGCCTCATGCATTTGGAATTGCCATGTAGCTTTTTACCACTGGGCCACCAGAGCTCCCTATACTATCACATTCTAGAGTCCCTAACTCCAAGAGAATGGGATGCAGGATGCTAGCAGGCAGGCAATCACTCACACTCATTGCAAGCCAAGTTTCTCCAGATTCATAGCAACCCTCCAACAGGTTTCTGAAGCTATAAAATGTAACCGGAAGAGACTGTCCATCTTTATTCCACAATCATTGATGGAGTCGAACCACTGGAGACACACCGCCTCCGGGTTAGCAATGCAGTTTCCTGTGGACTACGCCACAAGGCCTTCCTGCAGGCTGATAAGGTGTCTGAAAAGAAGCAAATTAGCAAAGACTTTCCAACCACAGGGAAAAGCTAGAACATGTTTTATAAACTTAGATGCCAAAGCAGTGGCTTTCCACCTTTGCTGTTATAGAAAAATCACCTAGGGAATTTTTTAAACTTAATTTTCTCTATTAGGGTATAATTTCTATAAATTGGATGTACAGGTTTTGAATGAATAATTACACGAGTTTTGAGAAATGCATATACCGTCATAACTCACACAATTTTTTTTTCTCAAGGTGTAGAACAGACAGTTCCTTCCCCCCAGAAAGATCCCTCAAGCTGCTTTGCCATCCCTCACAGACCTCTTTACCAAGGGGCACTCTCATGTCTGATTTTCCTGTTCATATATCTGTTTTGTTTGCTCTAGCACTTTATATGGAGAGAATAACCTTGAAGAGACTCTTTTGTGTCTGGTTTCCCTCACTTGGCTGTATAATGTTCTTGAGATGCACCCATGTTGGTGGTTCATTCCTTCTCTGTGACTACTGTTGTCATCAGGTGTCTTCAAATTAACTTCAACTCATAGGGACCCTGTGAACAACAGATTGAAAGCTTGCCTTATCATGCACCATCCTCCTGAGCTGTGCAATATTCAAGCCATTGTTCAATCCATCTTGTCGAGGGTCTTCCTCTCCTGCCCTGACCCTTCACCTTCCCAAGCATGACATCCCTCTCCAAGGACTGGTTCTTCCTTGCAACATGCACAAAGTATGTCAGATGGAGCTTCAGAATCCTTTCCTCCAAGGAGCACCTGGTCTCACCTTCTCTAGGATGAACTTGTTTGTTCTCCTAGAAGTCCATGATGTATTTAATACCCTTTTCCAACACCACAGCACAAAGGCATCAATTCTCCTCTATCATCCCTAGTCATTGTCCAGCTTTCTGATGCATAGCAAGTAATTGCAAAGACCATGGCCTGGATCAGGTGCACCTTAGTCTCCAAACTGACATTATTGCTCTTCAGTACTTTGGAGAGGTATCTGACAGCAGACTTTCTCAATGCAATTCGTCTTTCCATTTCCTGGATGCTGGTACCAAGAATATTGATTGTAGAGCCAAGCAAACCTCTCACCTTAGGCCTGTGGAAATGTTCAAAAAACCCAAATGTATCAGTTGCCATTGAGTCAATTCCAGTTCATGATGATTCCATATGTGTCAGAGTAAAATTAATTCACAAGATTTTATTTTTTTTAGTGGCTAATTTTTCAGAAATAGATTACCAAAGCACCTCTAAGTGCATTCAAACTTCCAACCTTTCTATTAGGCAAATGAGCACATTAACTGTTTGCACAACCCAGGAACTTGGAAAAAAACAGACTTTGCAGTATTATTTGAGTCATGAAGCTAAACCGTGAGGGGCGATGGCTTGGAGTGGTTAGAGGAACAGATGACAGAAAGACAGAACTGCCCAGCTGCGATTTTACTTCTGTCCTGGCCATCTGGAAGCAGATTCTCCCATTCTGGTAAGGCAGAGCACAGATGGTTAAGAGGGAACAGAAGCTGAAGATGGATGAGGAGATAGCAGGAGAGCCCCGAGCAGCTCTAAATGAGTTCAGGTCTCTAGGCCCCATGAATTACGTTCCCCGGGAACTGGAAGACCTTGCCGAGGTAATTGAGGAATCACACTGTAATCTCCGAAAATCACCGAGCAAGGGAACAGTGCCAGAAAACCTAAGATGAGAAAATCTTCCAGATCTAAAAATGCGGATGTCAGAAGCTGTCAGGTCTCAGCAGAGCCCAGCATCTGCCCCAGCATGTGCCCCCTTGAAGACAGGGCAGCTCCAGGCAGCTGCCCAGGAAGCTCAAACCTGCCCTAGCCATAAAAAGCAGCTTAGACTGCAAACCCAGTTGACACAATGCTCCTCACCAGAATAAATCCTGGGAGCACAGATTTTGGCCTAGCCCTGCTTTGCCACACTTTTAGCTTCTCTGAAATTGACTTGAAGACAGTGAGCCTGGTCTGCAGTATATTATGTGCCTGAGTCCCTAAGAAAACGTATTCAGTCCAAAGATACAAAGAAACCATTTGAAAAGTAATAGATAAGAGCTTAAAATAAAGCTTTCCTGGAAAAAAATAAATCAAGCAAAATTTTTAGACTCTGGGTGTACATTCACAGACTTCAGGCATTTCTATGCATTATTTCTCACTTTTACAATCACCTGCAGGAAGCATAATATTATCCTAATTTTAGAGATGATTTAACAGAGACCCCAAAGGTTTAAGAAAATTGCCCACCATTTGCAGAATACGATTTGAACTGAACTCTGTCCAAGAGAATTAAAGCACGTGCCGGTATCCACCACCTCCCGCTTTGACATCAGCCTGCTGGCTGGGTTCTTCCCTGTGCTCAGTTGCCTCTCTGACCTTTCTCATCCTGGCTTTCTTCACATGTTTCTTCCTTCATCCCAAATGCATTGTTGCCAAGACCTTGTTGAAACCGTCTGCCAAGATCTCAGTCCAGTTCTCAGTCTTAAATCTCAGCTCTACTGTCCAAATGTTTGCCAACTTCATTCTAATTTATCAGCCCCCCCTCTAGCCATACCGTTCTCTCTAGCTTGAATTTCATCCATCCCTGACTTGCACACCTAGCCCTGTCCTGCGTGATGCAGCAGGAGTCAGAGACTTCCTCCTTCAAGCCCCTAGATAGAGTAATTTGACATGTGAAATGAAAATAAGAAAAAAACAAAACAAAACACAAAAACAAAACACCAAACCCATCACCCTCTTTTGCTGCTGTTAGAGGACACATTCAGAGACAAGAGGCCAGCCAGCCAGCCAGAGGGAGTCAGAATTGGTGAGCAGAGCTCCAGGGAACCTCTTGCCAGCTATTCTGTCTTTTCTCCATGAGAGTGAAGCAATAGACTTCCAGAAGCCACATGAATGTTATCTCATTCAGCATATAGTAAAATAAGAGGATGTCAAGTGAGCTCTACCTCTCAAAGTCCTAGCTATAGACAATGTAGGGACCTTGGAGAACCTTGTGAAGTCCAAGTGCATTCTTAGTTGAACCAAGGCTAACATAAATGTTAAAGTGTGTGGCACTTACACATGCTTCAAGTCTTCTTCACTTCCTGCAAGCAAGGTTGTATAATCTGCATATCACTGGTGGTTGTGA
This sequence comes from Elephantulus edwardii, assembly GCF_000299155.1. Lineage (NCBI taxonomy): Eukaryota > Metazoa > Chordata > Mammalia > Macroscelidea > Macroscelididae > Elephantulus > Elephantulus edwardii. The sequence goes on along the minus strand of NW_006399772.1, from coordinate 8,858,693 downwards.
AATGACATGGCAACAGTCATATGGGACTGTGATATTTGGAAACCTTCTAGCTATTCTGTAGCTTCAACTCCCTGGTTTGTTGTTGGTTTTGTTTTGTTTTCCACAAGGAAGACCAAAGGAAATGGGTGGCTAACACACCATTGCTGGAAGATGGTTCTTGATAAACTCTTTGTAGTAGGCAGAGGCTGCTAGGAGGCTGCTAGTGTAAGCTCAGTGGTACAATCATAAGATGATAACGCATATCAGAGGAAAAGCAGTCGGGATTATAGCTTCTGAAGGATAAATGGTACACAACACATTATTGTTATAAAGAGTATTTCCTGAATCCTACAATATGAGATGTGACCATAGTCTAAGGCAAAATAATACATGACCTTCTAGGGGAAATGGTTTCAATTATATATTAATTTTTTTTTCACATCCCTTGTCAAGAAGACTCCAACATGTCTCTGATATAGAGAGTAAATAGAAAACTGGAGAATTACTTTTTGAAAAACGAAGAAAAACATACAAAAACATGATGTAAGTTCAAATTCTGGGCTATAAGAACTTCAAGCATTATGTTCAGATACAAGAACATCATCTCTAACACATTTTGAAGTTCTAAGACTTTCAGTGTTTATACTTCAGGCACTTTTCACGAATATCAGCTCTCAAAAATGTATATAATTTAGGGTCCTCTATTGGGTCAGGCCTTTTGTTCACAGGATCATTATGAGTCATGATCGACTCGAAGGCAATCAACAACAACATTGGGTCAGGAAGCATCAAAAGAAGATGGAGGGAACACAGAGTCCTATACCAAAAATAATTGGCTAACACAGAAGAATTTCATGAAACAATATATTACTAAGAGGCAATGGTGATAAAGAAGGAAGCTGCTCTGAAGGAAATGGCAAAAAACAAGGCCCCCAAAACTGACAGCACACCAATTTATATATTTCAACAAACAGATGGTGCCCTGTGTGAAGGACAGCTACCTGGCCAACTGACCAGAAGAGATCCATATGTATTCCTATTACAGGAAAAATGGTGACCCTACAGAGTGTGGAAATTATCGAACAATATCATTAATATTATATGCAGAGAGTACCAGATGGATGTTTGCATTTCATTGGCTATGCAAAGGCATTTGACTGTGTGGATCACAATAAATTGTACCTAACCTTGAGAAGAATGGGAATCCTAGAACACTTGATTGTGCTCATGCGAAACCTATACTTACACGTGGAGGCAGTCCTCAGGACAGAGCAAGGAAACATTCCATGGTTCAAAATCAGGAAAGGAGTGTGTCAGAGATAAGTCATGTCCTATCTCCATACTTTTTCAATCTATATGCAGAACAAATCACTCAGGAGGCTGGACTCGAGAAGGAGAAACATGGCATCAAGATTGAAGAAGACTCATCAATCACCTACATCATGCAGATGACACAACCCTGCTTGCTGAAACTGAGGAGGACCAACACACTTGTTGCAGAAGGTCAAAGGACTGCAGACTTCAATATGGATTAAAGCTCAACACCAAGAAAACAAAGATTCTTACCACTGAGCCAATTAGCAGCATCATGATAGAGAAGAGATTGAGATTGTTGACAGCTTCAGATTATTGGTTTTATAATCCACATTCTTTGTACCAGCAGCCAATATCTCAAAAGACAAATTGCATTAGGAAAATCTGCTGTCAGAGACCTCTCCAGAGTACTGAGAAGCAGCAATGTCAGTCTGGAGACCAAGGTATAACTGCCTGAACCAGGCCATGGTCTTCGCAATTACTTGCTGTGCATCAGAGAGCTGGAAAATAACTAAGGATAATAGGAGAATTGATTCCTTTGAGTTGCCGTGCTGGAGGAAAGTACTGAACATCCTATGGACTGCCAAGAGAACAGGCCTGTCCTGGAGAGTGTGAAACCAGGCTGCTCCTTGAAGGCAAGGATTTTGAAGCTCCAACTCACATACTTTGAGCATGTTTCCAGGAGGGATCAGTCCTTGGAGAAGGACATTATTCTTGGAAAGGTGGAGCCATAGAGAAAGAGAGCAAGACCCTAGATGAAATGGATTGACTCAGTGACAGGGGTAATGGGGGTAGGAATGTTGGAGATAATTAAATCAATCAGCTTAGGATAAAGCAGGGTTCAGAGCTGATGTACATAGGTCCCTATGAGTTACAAGAAACTCTACAGCATATAATAACAACAATTGAGTCTTTAAAAAATCTGAACAAAATCTTTACATTAGTCCTAAATCACAGCAACCTTTCCTGGGAGAGGGATACTCTGCAAGATAGAGAAGAGAGAAAGACCATCAATAAGATTCAGTCACTGGGGTAATGAGAGTAGGTGTGTCAGAGACAGTAAAATTGGCACAGGATAGAGCTAATGTACATGAGGTCACTATGAATCGCAAATGATTTGATGTCATGTAACAACAACAAATGAAACACTCCTCGTCTGTTCTTAAAGTTTCACTGATCTATTATTTTACAAGTGGATGACTCATCCTGTTTTCTAGTCTGTCTTAGTCTGGAAGCTCCACTGAAACCTGTGTGCCATGTGTGACCCTGCTGGCATTTAATATACTAGTAGTATATCTTACAGAGACACAGCAAAGCACAAGCCACCACAGTACAACAAATAGCAGATGGGTAGTGAATGACAGTTTGAAGGAGTGAAGGAAAATGTCAAGCCTTGAGTTGCAGTAGTGAAGAATTTTATGGACAAAATATTGGACTGTGTGGGAAGCAGGGGAAAAAATGGAAGGAATACATAGAGTCACTATACCAAAAAGAATTGAACAACACCCAACAATTTCATAAAGTAGGATAGAATGAAAAAGCTATGGTACAGAAGGAAAAAGTCCAAGATGCATTGAAAGCACAGGCTAAAAACATGGCTCCAATAATTAATGGAATGTTAATTGGAATTTTTTGACAAATGGATGCAATCCTGGCAGGTACTTGCTCATCTCTATCAAGAAATCTGGAAAACAATTAGCTAGTGAATCAACTCAAAGAGACCCATATTTGTGTCCATCCAAAGAAAAGTCATCAATATGCAAAAGTTCTCTAATATCTTTAATATCACATGCAAATAAAATCTTTCTGAAGATAATAATAGTTGGAGTAATACATTGACAGGGAACTGCCATAAACTCAAAGTAAATTAAGAAGAGGTCATGACATTATTGCTGATATCAGTTGGATCTTGGCTGAAAGTAAAGAATACTAGAAAGATATTTATCTATGTTTTATTGACTCTACCTCGGCATTTGACTGTGTGGGGAATAAAAAATTATTGATAACATCTTGAATAGGAACTCCAGAATGCTTAATTATCCTCACGATTAACCTGTGCAGTTGTTAACCAAGAAGCAGTCACTCAAACATAACAGATAAGATGTGTCTCGGGATTGTAGCCTTAAATCATTATTCAGTCTGTATGCTGAGTAAATAATCCAAAAACGTGCACTATATGAAGAGGAACATGGCTGAAAAATTGGAAGAAGACTCATCAACAACCTGAAATATGCAAATGACACAACTTTGTTTGTGGAAAATGAACCAAACTTGAGCCCCTACTGATGAATTAGGGAGTTCTGGCGGCCTGGTGGCAAGAAGCTGCGCTGTAATCCCAACTGCAACCTACCAGCTGCTCTGAGGGAAAATGTGTGATTTACTGCCTTTGAGAACCTGCTTTGAGAACCTGCTGGAGGGTGAGCTAAGTGTCAGCTCTGGCTCAATGGCACACAACAACAACAACAACAAATAATTAATTAATTGCAAAGGCCATTGCCTTTAGATAGATTGGTCTCAGCATTAGGAAAACACCGACTCTCACAACTGGACCAATAACAAACATCACAATAAGCAGAGAAATCAGAGCTAAATTGTCAGAGATTTAGTATTTTCTTTGATCAATGCCCCTGTCAGAAGTAGTCAAGAAATCAAAATAATTATTGCAATGGGAAAATCAGTTCTAAAAAACTCTCTTTAAAATGCTAAAGAACAAGGACGTCTCTGTGAAGACTAAGATCCAAGCCATGGCATTTTCAATCACTTTTTATGTATGTTGCCCTGGATGTTGAAACAAATCTGTCTTGGAAGAAGGGCCATCAGAATGCTCCTTGAATCAAAGATAGTGAAACTCGCCTCACATACTTTGGGCATGTTCACAGGAAGGGTTAATCCTTAGAAAAAGACATTACGCTGGGAACTATGTGTTCCCATAATACGGAGCATTATGTGGTGAGTCAGAGAAAGAGGAAGACCCTCAACAAGAGGTACTCACATAGTGACTGTTAACAATGGGCCCAAGCATGTCAGAGATGGTGCGGACGGTGCAGGACAGCCCAGGTTCAGATCTGTTCATAGGATTACTGTAAATCAGTCAACTTAGTGGTATCTAACAACAATAACAACAACAACATACACATGTTGAACTTAAACAATAAGTAAAGAATATCAGAGAAAAATCAATGGTTTTGAATTGTGATATTGAGAAATCCTTGAACACACACACCACACACTACCAAAAGAACAAACACATCTGTCTAATCTGTCTTGGAAGAATGCAGCCAAGATGCTTCTTTGACAGTGAGATTGGTAAGACTTTATCTAACATATTTTGGACATATCTGTCAGAAGAGGCCAGTTCCTAAAGGACACTGTGCTTAGTAAAGCACTGGGTCTGCAAAAAACAGCAGCAACATTGATTCACACAATGGCTACAACCATGGGCTGAAGCACAGCAGCAATTCTGAGGATCATACATACGAAAGGGCAGCTGCATCATGAGGGTGGCAGAGTCTGACTTCTGCCCACATCATAAAGGGGGACTGTCCTTATCAATAATGTCCATAATAGCAAATAGATAGGAGCTCTGTCAGACATGCCAACCCTTGTGCTCCTGCATCTCTTTCCTCCAATCATTGGATTCAACATTCATTGTTGACCCACAGACATTACACACAGTGTGGTACTGAGAGTGGGGTTTATTAGAAAAGTAAGTTGGAGAGTGGGTGAAGCAACAAATATCATCCAATGCAAGCCCAAGTTTTAGTCCAGCAGTCCCAAGGCACAATTCCTCAATTAAGTCAGGCTCCAGTTTCCATTTAGCAGTCAGTTTTCCCTTCCATCACCCAGCAAGAAGAACAAACTCTTAACTGTGGCCTTTATCTCAGGACTTCTTCTGGTTACACCTTGCCACAGTTTCTCCACAGCAATCCTAGTCAGTCACTCTACCACCAGCACTAGAATCTTGCTCTTACCAGGGTCTTGCTCCAGTCTCCTTCAAGTCTTGCTACTCAATGTGGGAAGCAGTTTCTCTCTTATCCTTGTCCCACAGTTGCTGCTGATTTGCAAAACCCTGTGGTTGCAGCTAAGGTAGCTGGAGACCAGAAAGGACTAGCATAATGGCTAGAAAAGCTGACTTTTAAGCTAACACTGCAGTAAAGGAATAGGGACAATGTTTTATTCTTTTTTAGACAGTCAATACAAATCAGAAGTGACTAATAGGATCCCACAACAACAGTTCATATCTCTCCTAAAAAGCATCAGAATAGGAATCATGCAGGGACATGATTCTCCACAAATTCTTCTCCATTATAAAGATCTAGAACAATGGAATTCAATAGAACTTTGTGTGGCATTAGGGATATTCTATAATTAGCACTGTTCAATAGAGTAGGGACTAGCCACAGGTGGTTAATGAGCACTTGAAATGTAGCTAGCATGACTAACTGAATATATTATTTTGTTTAAGTGTAACTAATTTAAATTTAATGTAAATAGCCACAGGTGGCTAGTGGCTACCATAGTGAGAAGCACAGATTCTACACCAATGCTTGTTCAACTTAATAAACTTAAAAATTACCTAGAGAGCTTGTTAAAATGCAGATTCTGACACAGTAGGTCTGGGGGTGGGACTCGAGAGTTTTAATTTCTATCTAACAAGCTCCCAAGTGTAGCTGCTGCTGCAGTTGCTGGTCTTTCGACCACACTTTGAAGAGCAAGGATCCTGACTAATACTATTCAATAGAAATAAAATATAAGCAATGCATGTAATTTTATATATTCCAATAGCTACACTAAAGGTAAAGGGAAATAGGTAACATTATAAAATATATTTTCTTTAAACCCAATATATAAAAATACTATCATTTAAAAATGTAATCAATATAATAGGAGATTTAACAAGATGCTTACATTTGTATTTTTATAGGTTGTTGTTATTGTTGTTGTTATGGGCCATCGGGTTGCCTATGACTCATAGTGACCCTATGTACAACAGCCCTAAACCCTGCTCTATCCTGTGCAATCTTATTGTCTCCAACACACCTATCCCCATAACCCCAGTGATGGAATCAATCTATCTCTTCCTGTTCTGCGCTGTCCCTCCACCCTCTCAAGCATGATGTCCCTCTGCAAGGACTGGTCCCTCCTTGAAACATGCTCAAAGTATGTGTGATGAAGCTTCAGAATCCTTACCTCCAAGGAGCAGCCTGGCTTTACCCTCTCCAGAATGAAATTTGTTCTCCTAGCAGTCCATGATATATTTAATACTCTCTCCAGCACCAAAGTTCAAAGGCATCAACTCTCCTTCTGTCATCCCTAGTCATTGTCCAGCTCTCTGAAGCATAGCAAGTAAGGGAAAATACCATGACCTGTATCAGGCACACCTTAGTCTCCAGACTGACATCGTTGCTTCTCAGTACCTTGGAGAGGTCTCTGACAGTAGACTTTCCCAATGCAATTTGTCTTTCAATTTCCTGGCTGCTGGTACCAGGAGTATTGATTGTAGAGCCAAGCAAACTGAAGCTGTCAACAATCTCAGTCTCTTTGCCATCTGTCATGATGCTGCCAATCAGCCCAGGGGTGAGAATCTTTTTTTTCTTGACATTGAGCTTCAATCCATATTGAAGGCTGCAATCCTTGGCCTTCTGCAGCAAGTGCTTCAGGTTCTCCCCAGTTTCAGCGAGCAGGGTTATATTTTATATTTAAAGATATTCTGGGTAAAGAGTTGTGCTGTCAACTCAACAACAGGTAGTAAGAATACAGTCCTTTAAAAATCAAGAAATTCATTTGCAAGTGCAAAAAAAATGAGTGAAACTCGAACCAATAAGTTTCTTAAAAACAAACATTAAATACAAAAGAACAAAACCAACCTGAGGTTTATTTGCCTACAAGGTGAGAATAATCAGAGATCTGCTCACTTCTCCAAGCCCACGATGAGGTTGGAGGTTACAATCAATGCAGATGGCATCCTGTTACTTTTCTGCTCCAAACCAAATATCCAGATTTGACTGGTCTGCCTTGGGGGCTTTGCAAATCTGGGAGCTCTTTTGGCGTATTCCTTAGGGAATAGTGCTTCTAACTCAAAGGTGGCTAGTGGTTCACGTCCACCAGCAGCTCCAAGCAAAAACAAAGGGTAATCTCCTCTCATGCAATTTACAGCCTCGAAAAACTGCTGGAGGGTCAGTTATGAGTTAGTTCCAGCTTGATGGCATTGTGTTTTGGAGTTGCAAATCTGACATTTGATGCCTTTGAGTAGTAGACTTTTTGAGGGTGAGGTTTTACTTAAATGCATTTATATTTAACATCTATTTATTTCGCATTTACTGACAAAGAATCAAAACTCTCAAGCATAACATGTTTGTTGAGGGTGTACAATCTGGAATTGTGTTGTCTAATTTCAATTTTGCTACTTATTAGCTTTGGGAACAGAGGCAAGCCACTTGAATGGCCATCTTATTTGGAGCACTGGGAGACGTCTACTCCTTAAAATGCAGGCAAGAGCTGATATAAACATTGCTAAAGTGCCTGGCACATAGTCAACTCTCTAAAATCTTCCTCTAACCATATACAGAGAAGAACCACCAGGACATATATGGGATAAGAAAACTTGGGAAGGAAAAGGTAGCCCTCTCCAAGGGTCTGAGAGGGAGAATAAGAAGTAATTTCATTTCTGTGTGGCTTTAAAAGGCATATTTGAGGCAAATAAGTAGATCATTTTTGTGGCTGGAATGTCTTTTAGTTAACCCTAAAGAAGAACTGTCTTCACTTGGGCCACTTGTGTAAAGTAGTGAGTGTCTCATAGCTGGAGATATTCCAGTGGAATATATATAACCATCTGCTGGTGATTATATCCAATACAACTGGAAGTCAAGGCATAATGGTGACTTGAAAACCTTCTTGCTCATTGGAGAAGTCTGCCAGGAGATCCTGATAAATGTCAGGGGAAAAAATGTGTATGAGTTGTTGAATGGAAAACCTAAAACTAAAAAAACTGTTTTAAAAAATGTTATCTATGATTCCAGCACTTGAGAGCGTTGAGCAATCTCCTTCCATTACAATTTATTGCCCCAGAAACCAACTGGAGGGCCATTGATGAGTTGAGATCAACTCAATGACATTGAGTTTGGGGATTTATTTTAGTTATTCAAACTGGAAAGTATGGGATAGAATTTCACATTCTCATGGATTCCAGACTTTCTGGAACCATGAAGGCTGGATGAACCCCTGAAACTACTACCCTAAGATGTTTGGGTTAACTTTAAAATTATTCTATGACATCTTCTTAAAACCAGACAATGGTTTAGCTTAGCCAGTAACAAATTTCTGCCTTGAGGATTTCTTTTCTTTTTTTTTTGAGCAGTATGCTTTCTTAAGAACTATTTATATGGCATCAAAGTGACAACAGCAAACTCAAAAGCCTAGATAGGAAACTTATGGAGTTGTGAATTTATGCTAATGAAGAAGGGACAACTCAGAAAAGAAGGATGAGAATGATTGGACAACTTTAAGAGCATAATCGTTGCTACAGGTACTACCCAATCTCCATAGAGCATAACCCATCCTTCTATGAGTACTAAACAATCTGTAGAAATTACTGAAGTGTACATTTTGCTGTTTGTCTTCTCAACAATAATGAAATAAGCTAAATGATATATTTACAAAAAAGACTGAAAGATGACAAAGAAACACTGTCCAAGTCACTTTCTTTGGGCATGCCATCAAGAAGGATCAATCACTGGAGGAGGAAATCTTGTTTGGTGACAGGGAGGTCCAGTGAGGGTCAGGAGATCTTCAGTGAGTTGGATTTTATTTACCAGTAAATTCTACGGAAATTTGAGAAAAGCACTGATTGTCTCCACGGCAGACATGAATCAGTTATTCATTAAATGTGTATGTTCTATGCAATCAAGTTGGAACTGATTCATAGCTGGTACTTCAATGAGTTTTCAGAGGCTATAAACCACACTGGAGATTATCTATCTTTCTCTCTTGGAGCACCTCGTGGATTTGAACCACTCCTTATTCACTTGGCCACCAGAACTCAGAATCTATGACTCAATATATAAAGTACATATACTTACTTGAATTTTGAAATATGATGCAAAAATAAATTAAGGCCAAGGCCATCTTTGTAAAAATTATGAGGAAAGCATGACTAATTATTGCAGGCTCCTCCCAACTCCTGTAAAAAGCCAAGGCTGGCCAGGATACAAGGATTCTTTGTCCAGGTAAAAGTCTAGGTTTATGAAGACCCTGTTGCCCTCTGACAACAGGGCCCTTGGGTATGTGTCAGCTTTCTGCAAGCTCCCAGCATAAATTTACTCTGAAAACCACCATCACAGACAATCCCTCTCCTATGAAAGCATATGGCACAGCCTGTGTCAAGAGCTAAGCTAGGTCTTAGACAAAGCTGGAAACAGGGAGAGATGTCAAGATGTTACTGCTAAGTGAAGGGAACAGAGGAGAGGTGCAGTCTTTGCTGCTGTTTAATTGGAAAAAGATGTTATTTCAGGCAGCAAGACATTTAAGAAATGCCATTAATTGTTTGTTGCTGTCACTAACAAGAAGAAGGTGGACAGTCAGGGCACACTTTAAAAATTACCTTTTTTTAAAATTATTATTAAAGAGGAGTCCCTTGGGCAGTATGTGGGGGCAAGTTGCTGTTTAAAACAGTTGTTGTTAGGTGCCATCAAGTTGGCTACAACTCAGAGTGACTCTATGAACAACAAATCTGAATCTTGCCTATCCTGCACCAACTTCACTGTCTCTGATATACTTGAGCCCCTAATTACCATGACAGTGTCAATCTATCTTGTTGAGAATCTTCCTCTCTCTCTCTGACCCTCCACCTTTCCAAGTGTGTTGTCCTTTCCAAGTGACTGGCTCCCTCTAACATGTTCAAAGTGTATGACATGAATTTTTACCAACCTTGCCTGTAAGGAGCACTCCGATTTCATTTCCTTCAAGGCAGAATTATTTGTCTTTTTTGACAGTTCATGGGATACTCAGCACTCTTCTCCAACACCTCAACTCAAAGGCATCGATTGTTCTAGGAAAGAATAATTGCCATGACAAGAAGTTCTCAGTTATCTTAACTGATCAAGCACCTCCTACATATAATATTAAACCCAACCCAACCAACCCATTGTCATCAAGTTAATTCTAATTACAACTCATAGTCACCCTGCATCAGATTTTTGAGGCCTTCCACTGCTCCATTTTTCTCCTGAGGAGCAGCTGGTGGATTCAAAGCACAATCCTTTGGTTAACAACTTGACACATGCAACTCTATGTCACCAGGACTCCTGACTTAAAATATTCTTGTTGTTGTTGCCTAGTCTTCTCCTGTGGAGCAGCTGGTGGATTTGAACTACGTGCCTTTGAGATTGCAGCACAGTTTCTTACCACTAAGCCACCAGAGCTCTCTTTCTTAGAGAAGCATTTCCCAACCTTTGTGCAGAGAGAAACACTAAAGGAACCTGACAGTCCACGTATGTACCAAACATGGCATGTAGCTGGGTAAATAGGTCTCACACACTCTTTAGGACTATTTCTGAAATGTGTACAGATGCTGTTGCTATTAATAAACTACAGCATTATTTTTAAACGTTATAGAGTTCACAGAAGCTTTTCATCACCACAAATGGTCCCAATCAATGGGCACTAACGTCTATCATCTGGGCACACACGAACTCTTTCTTGCTTTAATATGGAAAAGCCGAGCTCTATAGGTAGAGCCTGTTTGTATTCCTTTTCCTCTCATGCACACAGCAAATCGCTTCTCCTTAGTGCCTATCGAGCCAGCGCCTCAGGAGTAGTCAGGAAATAAGATGGGAGTGCTCAGAGTGGCTGGAGGACAAGGGCGATGATTTAGCTGCTTGTCCTGTTGGATGGGGGAGGCCTCACTTCCCACCTAGTGAAAATCTTCATACATTTTTCCAGCAAACAGCACTCTCTGGGGCTGCCAACCTCAGTGAAATCAAGTGTAATTTAGTTAAAGGGAATAAAAAAACAAACCTCTACTATTAGAAATCTGAAGAATTATTGGGAGGCGGGATTGCCTGAATTATTCATTACTTCAAAAAAGTAATTATTGATTTTTCTACTATGTGCAGGGTTTTAAAACTGCCCTCAAACAGTTTACAAAATAGTGGGGATGCCGCCAGAAAAGGGATGAGGAGGAACTGTAGGTGTGCCAAAAGTTGTAATCCTTTATCAGGTTGTATTGCATTCGATTCTAGAAGTACGATTGGAAAACTATTATTGGGGGATTTTTTTTGGAGGGGAGGGTTTGTAGTGATGAAACCCAGTACAGGTAAATTGTTGAAAATCATATACACACACCCTGCTGGCTGTCCTGCAAATCAGCGCAGTTGTTTGGCAAAGCAATTTGATCACCCACTCAAATGCCTTAATATGTCCATATTCCTCTATTCATAGAAAAAGAAATATTTCCAGGTAAAGTACTCTAATGTAAGGAGTTGTGTTGCCAACCCAAAGTCATGTGGTTTGAATCTAACAGATGCTCCTCAGGAAAAAGATTGGCAAAGTCCTCCCACAGAATTTAGAGCCTCTGAAGACTCACTAGAAGGGTCAGCTGGAAGTTGGCTCTGACTCAAAGACACATAATGACAACAGTTATACGTCATATCCACAAGACTTTTTGCTGGACACAATTTCTATTGAAAACATGAATGTCATCAACAGCTTAACAGTAAAAGGCTAGTGGTAGCCTAGTGGCAAGAAACTGAACTGCAATCCCAAAGGCACGCAGTTCGAGTCCACTAGCTGCTCCATGGGAGAAGTCTGGGCAATCTCCTCCCATGTGATTAACAGCTTCTGAAAACCACCTGGAGGGTCAGTTATGGACCGGTTCTGACTCTATAGTGTACAACTACTACATCATTTTGGGAGGCGACTCATCTTTGGGAAAGACCTCAGACTGGGGAAAGTAGAAGGTCAGAGAAAGAGGAAGATCCTCAACAAGGCAGATTGACTGTTGTGACTGAACAAGGCGTTTAAGCATGAAGATGGTGCAGGGTGGGGCAAGGTTCCCATCTGTGGTTCATAGGATCTCTGTGAGTCGTAGCCAACCCAACGACACCTAACAAAAACCTCTACTACTCAAGAAAATACTCTACAGCTATTAAGCAGTCTCTGGTGGTCAACTGACAAAGCTCTGATGTCTCAATGTGTAGGGAATCGTGCTGCCAACTCAAAGAGCTGTGGTTTGAATCCAACACTCATTTTGAGGGAGAAAGATCATCAATCTCCTCCCGTGTGATTTATAACCTCTGAAAACCTACTGGAAGGTCAGCTACAAACCAGTTCTGACGTGATGATAAAGAGGGTTTTTTGGTTTTTTGTTTTTGAAAAGCGTCCTAGTGGTAAGGAATTTCACTGCCAACCCAAAGCCAGGCAGTTTCAATCCTCCAGCTGCTCCAAGAAAAAAGGATGAACAAATTACTCCAGTGTGACTGACAGCCTCTGAAAACTGACTGGAGGGCCAGCTATGAGTTGGTTCCAACTTTATGGCAGTGAGTTGTTTTGTTATATTAAAATGTCGATGATAGAAACAATATAAATGTAAAAGATAAAGACAGGGTATAAAATTATAACTCTGCTATATAATCCTACAGAAATAAAAATACTTTGCCTATATTTACTCACAAATATGGACTGGGTAGATTTATGAAAAAAAAACTCAACTGTTTCATTTCTTTGTAGGAATTATGAGTGAATCTTTTGGTTTTTATCTTCTTGTTGCATGCTTTTTAATTGATTTCAACTCATAGTGACCTAATAGAGTAGAACTGCCTGATAGGGTTTCCTTGGCTATAATTTTTAGGAAAGCAGATTGTCAGATTTTTTCCCCCTACAGAGTGAGCTTGTACCACCAACTTTCCAGGTAGCATGTGAGCTTAACCGTTGAACCATTAGAACATAAATTGTCATGAAGCTTAGAGCATGAAAGAAAATTAGAAAGCAAGTACTGAGAGGATTTCTACTGGGTTCACCACCTGCTCCTCTGCTTGCTTATTATGTATTTGAAACGCTATCTTCACTACTTCCCCATATAAGCATGCCTTTCCCTGGTTTATAAAAATATCTTTCAACTCTCTATGCAAAGACATTTGATGGTGTGGATCATAGCAAACTATAGTTACCATTAAGAAGAACAGGAATCCCAGAACATTGAATCCTACTCAAATGAAATTTACACCTAGACCAAGAAGCTGTTGTCAGAACATAGCAAGGGAACACTGCTCGGTTTAAAATCAGGAAAGGTGTGTGTCAGGGTTGTGTCCATTTTCCATACCTATTCCATCTATGTTCTGACAACAGAACATACATAGCAAGGGAACACTGCTCGGTTTAAAATCAGTTGGACAATGACCAAGGAGGATAGAAGGAGAATTGATGCCTTTGAGCTGTGGTGCTGGAGAAGAGTATTGAGAATAACATGGACTGCTAGGAAAACAAACAGATTTGTCCTGGAAAGGGTTAAACCGGATGGCTCCTTGGACGCAAGGATTCTGAGGCTCTGTCTAACATACTTTGGACATGTTGTGAGGAGAGACTGGTCCTTGGAGAGGGACATCATGCTTGGGAGGGTGGAGGGACGGCGCAGGAGAGGAAGGCCCTCTATGAGGTGGATTGATTCAGTGACTGGGATAATTGGGATGGGAGTGTCAGAGACAGTGCAATTGGCACAGGACAGAGCGGAGTTTAGGGCTGTTGTACATAGGGTCACTATGAGTCTCAAGGCGACTCGATGGCACATAACAACAACAACAACATTCCATCTATGTGCTGAACAAATCATTTGAGAAACTGGACTCTATGAAGAAAAATAGTCATCAGGACAGGAGGAAAGTTCATCAACAACCTGCATATGTAGATGACATGACATCACCTCCTCAACCTTGAAAGTGAGGAGGACTTAAAACACTTGATGCAGAAGATCAAAGACCTTCAATATGGATTTCATCTCAACATCACAAAGAAAAAAATCCTCACCACTGGGCCCACAGGGAACATCATGGTAGATGGAGGAAAAAGCCTGAAATTGTAATTACTTAATCTTACTTGGATCCACAATAAACATCTTTCTCACTAGCAGTCAAGAAATCAAAAGACATTGTACTGAGAAAATCTGCCATCAAGGACCTCTCCAAAATAGTGAGAAGCAATGATTTCAGTTTGAAGAGAAGATGTACCTTATTCAAGCCATGGTCTTTTCAATCACTTGTTATGCATCTAAGAGGTGGACAATGAATAAGGATGACAGAAGACAAATCGATGCCTTTGAGATGTGGTGCTGGAGAAGAGTACTGAATATCCCATGGACTGCCAAGAGAACTGCAGATAAGTCTTGTAGAAGGTGCAGCCTGAGTGCTCCTTCGAGGCAAGGATGGTGAAGCTTCATCTCACATACTTTGAGCATGTTGTTAGAAGGGGATATTACTTGGAAATGGGCATCATGCTAGGAAAGGTGGAGGTCAGTGAGGGAGAGGTCTTGCTCAGTGAGATGAATTGTCACAATGGCCGCAGTAATGGGCTCAAGTGTGTCAGAGATGATGGTAACACAGGATAGGACAGAATTCAGACCTGTTGTTCATAGGGTCACTATGAGTCGTATTCAAGTAGATGGCACCTAATAACAAAAACTCAACAGTACATAACAACAACCACCACATAGTGCAAGGCAATACAGTGCTAGGCTTCCAAATGAACACTGAAAGTTCAGTGACAGAATTCTCAACTTCTACACCAAGACCCAGGTTCAACTCCCAGCCAGTGCACCTCATGCAGCCATTACCTGCCTGAGATTGGTGGATTGTCTGATGTGATGCTGAATGGACTTCAGCAGTTTCCAGGCTAAGATGGACACTGAAGAAAGACCTGGTGAGCCACTTCCAAAATTCATCCAGAGAAAACTCTATGGGTCACAAAAGTCTGATCATTGACCCATCAAAGGGATGGCACAAGGCTGAACAATACTCCAATCTGTTATGTATGGAGTCAGTGTATGGATTAAAGGAACAGTGTCCACCCAAAATAGGTGTGTTAAGTCTTAACTGTCTTAACCTTTATGTCTATGGTTGGGAGTCCTGATGTTCCACTAAAGTGCTCTGCCACTTATTGCAAAGTGGTGCTTCAAGTGCACCAGCTACTCACCAGGAGAAACTTGGGCCAGTTTGCGTCCATTAAGAGTCACAGCCTTGGGAATCATACGGGGCGGCTCTATTCTATTCAATTCTATACAGATACTGGTACTGTTGTTGT
This sequence comes from Elephantulus edwardii, assembly GCF_000299155.1. Lineage (NCBI taxonomy): Eukaryota > Metazoa > Chordata > Mammalia > Macroscelidea > Macroscelididae > Elephantulus > Elephantulus edwardii. The sequence continues at coordinate 8,843,114 of NW_006399772.1, read as the reverse complement.
TACATGCTGTTGAACCAGAGCTGATTCATAGCTGACCCTTAGACAGTTTTCAGAGGCTATAAATCTCACAGGAAGAGATTGCCTACCTTTATCCCTGGGAACAGTTGGCGAATTCAAACTGCCTGCCTTTATGTTGGCAGGGCAACTACTGACCACTAAACCATGAGAGATCCCTGTATAAAGGATTGCTGTGAGGCAGAATTGACTTCAACGCAACCAGCTGGGTTTTTTATACCTGTGGTTATAATCCCATTTGGGATGCCATTTCATTGTTATGTTAATAAGGTAGTATTAATATAAGGTGTGTCTTCAGTGAATCTTTTAAAAGCGTAAAAGAGCAGTTTAAGCAAACAAGTAAGAACAAACAGGGGAAGACATGATACCGAGTCACCAAAGAACCTGTAAATAGAACTGAAAATAGACAAGGACCTTGCAGTTTAAAATTGCTGAATGCTCTCTTAGAGTTGACCTTGGATAGTGTGATGCTCAACAGAAGCTTCTCACCAACACTTACCTTCAAGTGACACCCAGGGCACATGCCATACTGACTCCCTGCCATACCTTAAGATAACCTTCTGGACCTTCCTATGAAAAGAGAGAAAGCTTTCCCTTCTAGACTTCTAAACTGTGAGAAAATGAACTTCTGTCCATTAGAGCCACCCCCTCATGTTATCTTGGTTATAGCAGTACCACAGGAGCACTGGTGGAGGAGAGGCAAGAAGTTGCACTGCAATCCCAATGGCACGGGGTTCAAATCAACCAGCTGCTCCATAAGAGAAGGATGGGCAACCTCCTCATGTATGGTTAACTGCCTCTTAAAACCCACTAGAGGGTCAGCTATGGGTTGGTTCTGATTCAATGGTACACAACAACAAAATAATAACAGGATAACCAAGGCAGTCTGTATGAGTTATGGGCCAACTATACAACAGCTAAAAATAACAAGATTTTGATTCTTCAAATGTATACAGAGATGCTAAAAGACAGAGGATTAAAAACAGTGTCTCTGACAAGGTTGTAACTTGGAAATTGACCTGTTTCTTTTGGCTTCACAGCTACCCTGTGAAATTGTGTTCTGTACATAGGCGAAAATAGGTCCTTTGAGAGGGTATATACAGCCCCCAAGGTCATTTAGGTAGTTGGTAGTGGAAGCAGTTTCCACATGTGAGTCAGGCTAATTCCAAAGACTCCTTTTTTTACTCTACACACCATTCCCAAGAGTATTCAGAAACAAAAAGTCTCTTTGGTCTGGGATGAGGCTGAACTCAGCTGGTAGTAGCTTTGAGGCTTTAGGCTGGTGCTTTCAATCCTGGCTGTAGGGTAAATTTTAAAAATTCAGATGCCTTTTTTCTCACCTCCAGAGATTGTGATTTAATTGGTCATGGGTGGAGCTAAAAAAAAAATTATGAAAACTGCCCTGCTTCTTTGAGCAACCAGACTTGAGAACCATTGATTTAAGCCCTTGGCATTTCCAATATTTATCTTGTAAACTTTTCAACTGGCCCTACAATTTAAGTTAAAACAATACTCCATTCACTTCTTGATGGAGTGAAACACATGTGCTATGAAATTTACCATTTTACACATTTGTTGTTGTTTTGGATTTGTTTGGGGTTTTTTTTTGTTTGTTTTTTTGTTTTTGTTGTTTTGGGGGTTTTTTTTGTGCCATTGAACACAATTCATAGTAACCCTACGCACAACAGCTCTGAACCCTGCTCTGTTCTGATGACTGCTTCCTGGTCTAAGTTTCACATGAGCACAATCAGATGTTCTGGGATTTCCATTCTTCTCAAGGTTTGCCACAATTTGTTGTGATCTACACAGTCAAATGCCTTTGCATAATCAATAAAACACTGATAGACATTGCTCTGGTACTTGCTATTTTCAGCCAAGATCCATCTGACATTTGTGATGATGTCCCTCGTGCCACAGCATCTTCTAAACCCAGCCTGTATTTTGATAGTTTTCTGTCAATGTACTGTTTCAATAGGTTTTAGATTATCTTCAGTAGGATTTTGCTTGTGTGTGATATTAGTGATGTTACTGTGTGTTGTTTTGTGTCGTTGAGTTGCCTATGACTCATAGTGACCCAGTGTTCAATAGCTCTGAACCCTGAGTTATCCTGAGCCAGTCTCACTGACTCCAACACACCTAATCCCATTGCCCCAGTTACTGGGACAATCCATCTCATCCAGTGTTTTCCTCTCTGGTGCTATTCCTCCACCCTTCCAAGACTGACGTCCTTCTCCAAGGACCGGTCCCTCCTGGCCACATACCCAAAGCATGTGAAATGGAGCTTCAAAATTGTTGCTTCCAAGGAGAAATTTGGTTTCACCCTCTCCAAGACAGACCTATTTGTTCTCCTGCTGGTTCATGGTATGTTCAGTTTTCTTCTCCAGCACCACAACGCAAAGGCATCAATTCTTCTTCTGTCATCATTAGTAATTGTCCAGCTCTCTGGCCGATGTCAAGTAATTGCAAAGACCATGGCCTATATAGTGATATTGTTTGTTAATTTCTACATTCTGCCAGATCATTTTTTAAATGTAAATAAATATGGATCTCTTTCAGTCAATTGGCTAGGTTGTTGCCCTCCAGATTTTTTGGCACAGCCTGCCTGGGGCTGCATCTGTTTGTTGAAATATGTCAATTTGCATTCCATTAATTCCTAGGTTCTTGTTTTTGCCAATTCCTTCAGAGCAGTTTGAACTTCCTCTTTCATCACCATTGTCTCTTGCTTATATAGTATTTCATGAAATTTTTTTTGTGTAAGCCAATTCTTTTTTGGTACAGTGGTTCCGTGTACTCCTTCCATCTTCTTTTGATACTTCCTGAGTCATTCAATATTCTGCCCCTAGCATCCTTAAGTTTTGCAACTCAAGGCTTAGTTCCTTCAGCTCAAGAAATGCAGAGTGAGTTTGGCCAATAAAGCACACAAATTTTACACATATCCCAAAGAAATAAGGTCTGTGACACAGATGATCACATATTCTAAGGAATAGTATCTGTTCACAAACATACAAACAGCCATGTTTATTTGCAACATTATTTACAATTATAAAGAGCTGGAAACAACTCAAATGTTCATTAATGGATGGATGGATGGCTAAAGAACCTGGCACATTCACACAATGGAGTATTACGCATCACTGAAAAATGACCGAGACTTTTTGAAGATTCTCAGCTCTCTACTCCCTAGATAGACCCACTCTTGTCTTCTGAGCACATTTCTCTTGCATAATAAACTTTCTTCTGTCAACTTTCCTCTGTCTCAATTAACTTTCTCTCATTTTTAAAAGAGAAAAAACTGTGAAATCTAATTATGCTAAGTGACATAAATCAGTCACAAAAGGACAATTACGTTATAAGACCATATTATAAAAAAGCTAAAGAAAGATTTACACACAAATGAAAAATCGACATTGGAGGTTTAACAGGGATGAGAAGGGAGGGAGACGGACATAAAATTAGTAAATAAGTAAAATGGGTAAAGAGAAAGTCAATATACATTAAGGGGTTGATTAGACAATGTAATTAATTAATCACACTAATCAACAGCAGTTAATGTTCTAAAATAGTATGTCTATGAGTATATAAAAAGTCAATATGATTTGTAAACCTGTACTCAAAGAAAATAAAAATTGACTTTAGGAAAAAAGAAATGTGTAGGGGGGAAAGATACGATAGTTACATCAGTCAATTAAGATTAATAAATAAATAATGCTATGTTTTCTAAAAAATAAAAATCCCCAAAACACCATTTTAACCATTCTAAATGTAGACAATTCCATGGTACTAAGGATTTCACAGTATTATGTAGTTTTCACCACTATCTAATTTCAGTACATTCAAATCACCTCAAACAGAAACCCCAAATCTATGAAGCTGTCACTCTCCATTCTTTACCTCCAGCCCTAGGCAGTCACTAATCTGCCTCATACACACACACACACACACACACACACACACACACACACACACGTATATGTAGATATGTATATGTATTATATATATATTTTTTCCTTCCTTGGACATGTCATATAAATGGCAGCATATAGTAGGCAGCTTTTCATATCTGTCCTCTGTCACTTAGCATGATATTTTTGTCCACCCTGTAGCATGGAACAGAGTTCCATCCCTTTTTATGACTGAGTAATATTCCATTGCATGGATATATGACATTCTATTTTTCCATGCCTCTGTTAATGAACATTTGGGCTTTCTACAGAATTTGGCTCCCATTCACTCCACCATCCAAACTACAAGCTCCTTAGGTCACCTCTTCAACAAAAGAACTGGAGAGGAGTTTTTTATGTGTTAACAATGGGGTTTAGAGTAGACCTATAAGTGCTCAAGAAAGCTTTCCCACCAACAGCAGCATGACTACAAAGGAACATGTTAAAAATGACCTGTGATCCAGCGAACTGTGCTTTAATAAGTCCCTCTGGTAAATTAGATACAGGATAAAGTAAAAGGATCAGTGCTGTCACTGATGCAGGCATGAGGTTCCAACTCGAAGCTTTGCTGCAGTCTTCTCAGGCTGAGTCTGCCCATGCTCCAAAGCACCGTGAAGCAGAGCACACTTAAGCTTAGTGACGACACCCCCAGTCTGTCAGGATCCAACAGGCTGGTGTCACTGAGTTCAGCTGGTACAAAAGACAAAGTTGACACGACTAACTCCCTCAAGTTATCACAACTCTCTCCTAAACAAACACATGTTGTAAGAAAATAGACTTAATTAGAAAGCTGCGTCCTAGCAGTTTACATTGTTGAGTGTCTCATGTGCAGGGAAATGCAATCAACACATTCCCTTCAGAAATGTCACCCCAAAATTGACAGTGTCTCTGTGGCTTGGTTCCTATTTTTTCTTCCAACCTGGGGAGGATCACTGCTCTTCATGAGCCTGAACTACTTCTCACCCCTCCAGCAATGCAACATGACTTTACACCTTCCTCCTCTCTCCACTCATCAAATTCCATGACGCAATCCAATTTCACCTCCTGTGAAAGCACTCAGTGTTTGGTCCTGAGGATTCAGTGGTTACCTAGAACACAATATCTGCTCTCAGGGTATTTAAAATAGTGTTCCTAGAGAATGGTTCCTTTCTTTCATCCCCAGCAATGCAGTCATTCTATAAATACACAGGACATGAATGAGACTCCCTGTCAGATATCACAACTATACAAAGTTCATGATGTCACTGAGAATGTATGACACCTGCAAAGAGATCAGCCATAAAAGTACAAGAAATATTAGTTCATGAGTTTTATCAACAGGTATCTCTGGGCCCAGAATGATATTCATTTAAAATGTCAGTACTTCTAATGTTTTTTGTTGTTGTTGTTGTTGTTGTTGTTGTTGTATACCATAGAGTCAGAACCAACCCATAGCTGACCCTCCAGCAGGTTTTCAGAGCAATTAATCGCTTAAGATTGCCCATCCTTTTGTGGAGCAGCTGGTGGCCTCGAACCATGTGCCTTCAGGATTGCAGAACAGCTTGTATTTCAGCTGTTTTCTCATTATAGTTTTTCTTCTTTATGTAGGTCATATGGGATTCCATCCTCAACACTGTTTGCTTGTAGTTTGTGGGATTTTGGTAACAATGCATTTTAATGCTGGTTTTGCATGTCATCATCTCAAGAGCTGTAGGGAGTAGTAGAAAAAGTATCATTATTATTCCCATTTTAGAGAGAGGATACAATAAGAGAGTGATGTAGCTCCTGAACCCAGAGCTTATGGTTCTAGGAATTGTATACTAATGAAGGAATTTTTTTCTTTTTTTTTTCTCTCTTCGGAGGGGGAAGCAAGCTGGTGGGGAGGGGTGGGAAGGGAGAAAATTGCTTCAATGAATGAATGGAAATCCAAAACCTCTGTAAAAAAAAATAAATAAAAAATTATTTTAAAAAAAGTTCAATGTCAACCCAGAGCTCTATTGAAAAGATCCCAAAGGTAAGTGGCCCATGCCATAAGCAATATTGAACAAAGAGAAACAGGGTCCTATACAAATGGCTTTTCTAGGATTGTCAGACAGGTACGAAGGTCCAAAATACTAGGTAAAAGCCACAAAAGAGATATACACTGGGTATTCTGTGGGTTGTTAATTGTTATTGCTACATACTGTTGTGTCTGAACCAGCTCACAGCTTATCCTCCAGTGACATAAATTGCACAAGAGGAGATTGTCCATCTTTCTCCTGTGAAGCAGCTGGGGAACCTGAGCCTGTGCCTTTGGATTGACAGCATAAATCCCTTACTCACTAGGCCACCAGAGCGAGCTTCTACCACACATTTAAAAAAAAATTATCCAAACCAGGAGTCAAAGTGCTTTTGCCTTGATATTTTTGTGAGACTAAAATTATTGAATGGAGATTCATAGAGGATCTGGGTCCTTACCCACCATTTGTCTGTGGAATAAACCTGACTGAAGATTACTGTTACAGGTCATTCTTGGCCCTGCTCCTGTTTGCGGTTGCTCTTCTCCGAGCCGAAGTGACAGAGGGCCCTCAACAAGAACCTGTAACAGGGTCCTGGATGGGAGCACGTGGTCTTCATTCCATCTCAGCTACCATAAAGCCCCAGATCTGTGATAAGTGGTTGCCCAGAGTGTCTGCTCCTTTAGGACTCATCAGAATATATACACAACTTTGAAGTCACTTTTATTCAAGAATCATCGAACATCTGGCTGATAAGAACATGCTCAGGAATTGTCACGAAGATGCTCAGCTCAAACCATTTCCCAGAAGCACAGAGGAAGGTAGTGACCCAGGCTCTGGAACCAGCCTACGTGACTCTGAATCCCCGCTAGGAGATCCTGAATCCTAGGCTCTGAATCCTCGCTAGGAGATCCTGAGCTCTGTGACTTTGGGCTTGTATCTTAGCTTTTCCAGGTCTTGTTTTACTCTTCTGTAAAATAAGATGGTTGCATGATGGCTGAGAGACATAAATGTAGGTATATGAGTATTCCCTCCAGCCCCTGATAAGTGCTCAATAAGTACAACGTAACCGCCCCGGGTTAAGTTAGAAGAGTCAAGGGCTCATGCCTGCCCTCCATTATGTTGGCTTTCTGTGGGATCGTTGCTATTACATTATGCTGTGGCATGTTGTCATTAGCCTGTAGTAAGGGACAGCCTGTGACTATGGTTGTTGGGTTTCCACTAAAGAAGTTGTTGAGGACAAGGTCTATAACTTTGCACAGGATCCCCAGGAAGGCCCTACAGAGGCCGTCCTTTTAATCTTGGGCTGGGCAGCTGGGGCTCCTGAACTCATGCTTCTCGTGGACAGTGAATGATTCGGCAGATCAGCTTCCTCTCATCACTGTGTTTCTCAGGCAGCGAGAATGACTTCATGGAAGTATTTTTATACTGGCCCCATTGCTACCTTCATTTTATGACCCAGCCCCTTGTTTTCTTATATTTCATCATCCTCTGTATTATAATATTATTATTATTAATATTATTATTTACTGACCAGTTACTGTGTGCCAAGCTTAAGCTAGGAAGTTTATGTTAACTGTCATTAGTGTAAACCCAGTTCTACAAGAGACAGCTATCCCAGTTTAAAAATAAAAAGACTCAGGCACTGTGTCAGGAAAAGGAAGCCTTACTCATATACAGTGCCACCCAAAGGTAATAAAGGAGGTAAGAATTGCTTCCACTGTGGAAAGCTGGGCCACTTCAGTAGACAGTGTCACAGACGAGAGCCACAGATAGGCAAGGGAGTAGAGAGGAAGCTGTAGATCTGAAGGACACTTGGCCAAGGGTGGCCCACATCAGGTCCTCGTGGCTGACAAGACTGACAGACCCCAGCTCCCAGCTAGAAACAAAGGAGGACGCTTCAACAATTTAGATCCTCCCAGAAGAACTGTGGGTGAGCATTAACATTACTGGTAAGTATATTCGTTTTCTCCTGGACACAAGAGCCTACTATTTGGTCCTAAAAGCCTTCTGAGGTCCCAACTCTTCTCACTATTTCTTAGTTGTTTAAATTGATGGAAAATCTCATAAGCAGTTCCTTACTTCACCTCTGCCTTGCATGCGGACTTCCAAGTTGTAAAACACCCCAGTGGTAGATGGAATTTGCTCCAGGACTTAAGAACAATAAATGACATAGTTGAGCCTCTACATCTTGTGATTCCTAACCTTTATACTATAATAGGCAAAGTGCTAGTCAATAGACCTTTTATTGTAAGAACTACCTTCCCTCTGTAACTTGATTTGTGCCTCTATTAGAGCCTCTACTTGAAATATTATTGCTTTTTAATTTTTGACTCATGTACTTTTAACTTGTTAGTTAAACTTGTGTCTTCTAGGCTGCAACACTTCCATGATACATCCTCAAGGATATGAACATGTACGGCTAAGCACAATTGATAACAGTGCATCTAAATTCCAAAATCAATCTCCACAATAGTCTATGTGTGTCCTATTGCCAAAGGGGCCCTTTAGAGTAGTGAGAGAAGATCTTCACCCTGAAACCTACAGCGTCACTTTTCAGCAGGAAGTAGCTAAGAGAACACGCCTTCCCCTTTTCCTTATGAATCAGGGTGAAGTCTCTCTCAGGGAGGAGTGATAGGGAATGGCAAAGGACACACTGACAAAGGAGATTAATCAGAACTGACTTTGACAAGCACTGTGGCAATTGGACAATTAAAACAGACTTTCAAGGGGGGGAAAAAAAGAAGAACGAACTGGGGAGGAGGGTAGAGAAAATAGTGCAACAATGAATGAATGGAAACCCAAAATCTCTGTAAATGTTCATTAAAATTAATAAAATTTAATTAAAAAATGATCCAGGAACAGGGAGGTAGGGCATGGCCTCCAGTTTCGGGGAAAGGTTATAGAAGAGTCAGGATTGTGGCCACATTGTCACACATGCCACAGTGTCACACACACCTACACATCACACTGTCACCCACATCACACAGTCACACTCCCCTACCCCAGCACTGTCACACATACACACCTCACACTATCACACACACATATACACATTGTGACACACACCACATTGTTACACCACTTTGTCACATATATCACACTGTCACACCCACACTGCCACATACACACTACAATATCACACTGTATCTCACAAACATCCCACACTGTCCCACACTGTTGCACACACAATGTGTCACATGCACACAAATACACACTACAGTGTCACGCACATACTATAGCTCACAATCACACAGACATCCCACACTATCTCACACACCACACTGTTATACACACTACTGTCACACACAACAGTATCACATACATCACACTTTCACACACATCTCAGTGTCACACACACCACACTCTATCTCACAAATACACAGACAACACACATTGTCAGACACACTAGTGTCACACACACACAACAGTGTCACAAAGATCACACTGTCATGCGCACACACCTCAGTTTCTAGTGTCACACACACCACAGTATATCTCACACACACGCACAGACACCCCACTCTGTCACACACACTACACTGTAACACACGCCTAATTGATGCTCACTCATAGGATGAGAGATTTCTGTCTACTGTCTACTTTAGTCCCTTAGGGATGTCATAACCAAACTTCATAAAGTGGGTGACTTTGAGGAACAGAAATGTATTCTCCCACACGTTTGGAAGCTACAAGACTAAATCAGGGCATTGGCTACAGGGGAGAATCCTTCCTCGTTGGAAACCCCAGGCATTTCTTGGTGCTCTTGGACTTGTAGATGGAGCCTTCCTTGTGTCTGCACTCCCATTTATCATAAGGAATTATGAAGTTGTTGGATCAAGAGTCTCCTAAAGCTTATATTATCATGGGATTTTTGAGTAATGTACATAAGCTAATAATACTTTTTAAAAAATTCATTTGAGTTGGAAGTTTTGATATTTGTAATGGAATACCTCCTAGTTGAGACATACATAATACTCTCAGTATTAGAACAATAAAGTGCTCAGTATTTAATTTCCAATGAAAGTGACATACGATCCATGCAGAAATGAGTTTAAAGTGTACATGAACTTTTCTTACAATGTAGACATTTTCTCTTATTACTATATAGTTGGAAGTAACTCAAAGTTGGACCTCCATCAGGCTGGGTTTTTTTAAGCTATAAATTACAGGGGAAGAGATTGCCCATCTTTCTCCTATAGAGTGGTTGGTGGGTTGAAACCTCAAGAAAGGTGTGTGGCCTCTGGTTTGGCAGCACAACTCCCTATGGATTAGGCCACGAGAGCCCAAATATGTATCACTGTTATTATTGTCAGGTGACATCAAGTTAAGTACAACTCATAGCAACGCTATGAACAACAGATCTGAACCCTGTCCATCATCCTATCCTGTGCCATCATCATCTCTGACATATTAAGTCCATTGCTGCAGTCACTGTATCAATCCATCTTGTAGAGGGACTTTCTCTAAATCAATGATCATCTACATTTCCAAGCATGATGTCCTTTTCCAAAGAGTGGCCCCTACTAACAATATGCCCAAAATATGAAAGATGAAACTTTTCCATCCTTGCCTCTAAGAAGCACTGTGGTTCTACTTTATCCAAGACATATCTGTGTTCTTTTTGCAGTCCATAGGATAGTCAGTATTCTTCTCCAACACCACAACTCAAAGGCATAGATTCTCCTTCCATCATCCCTATTCATTATACAGCTCTCAGACTTATAACAAGTAATTGAAGAGACCATGGCATGAATCCAGTGCACCTTAGTCTTTAAACTTACATCATTGCTCCTTAGTACTTTGGAGACATCCTCGACAGCATACTTTCCCAATACAATATGTCTCCTGATCTCCTGACTGCTGGTATCAAGGGCATTAACTGTAGATCCAAGGAAGATGAAATTGTTGACAATTTCAGTCTTTTCTCCATCTAGCATGATGTTGTCTATTGGCCAAGTAGACCTGTAAACATTTGTACTGCCCTGAACACTGGCCATGGGTCCCCTTTGGTCCTGACGTTCTAACAACAACTGCTTTCTTTGCCTTCAGGAGATTCTTAGCTTGCATAACTCTGAGGAAGAATATTTCTATCTGTCTTGCCAACAAAAGGAACCCAGCATATTATCCTGTCAGAGATACAGCTGTCCCCAACTCTCCTGTCCCCTCTTATTCTTTCACTCTCTGGCTTTCTCTGAGGAATGGACACATTTGGGAACCTTGGCTATTTCTTCCTATTTGAGACAGGACCGTGTTGAGAGAATATATCTAGATACTGGATCTGGCTTATTGCCCAGTCTAAACAATGTATTATCCCCCTCGCCAATGTTTGTCCTACAACTGCTCAGCTGGATGTTTGAATTTCCCTGTAAGAATTAGAATTAGATATGATACCCCTAAATGACTCAGCACTTGTTGATTCATGCTGATGGAGTATATCCAAACTGAAGGGATCTGACATCCAGTTCACACTGGGTTTCCCAGTCTTGTTTCCTATCTATGAATGGATCTCTGGGAGAGTTATGTTTCATATGCACTAAAACTTAAGCATGCCATGCCTATTTGTGATATTATGTATTTCCATATAAGCAAATGCTAACTCCAAATGGAAAGTTGTGTGATACTGTATCTTCAACTGTGGTATTTGGTCATAATCTCCTCTGTCAGATATGTTGCAACACTTTCAAAATATATTTTTTTTCAAGTTAGCTTCTTGGCCAAACTGACATATCCCATCTTATGTGGATAAATCATTACTACTTCACAATCATCAAACAAGGTATTATTAGTGAAAATGGTATGCATACAAATATCAGTCATTAATCATGTTTAAAACACGAAGAACATTCTGTCTTCCTAGATAAGGCAGAGTCTCATGCTTCTCTATAAATGAGCTCCCAGAGATTATCCAGTAACTACCTAAAACAAAACCTAAGCAAGCTTCACTCCCCCTATTTAATGAAGAGTATCATTACCAGTTTGATCGTGTGAGTTGAGCAAGGTTCCAGGAGAGATTTTTTTTTAATTGCTGATTTTTTTGGAAGCAGGTTGCCAAGTCTTTCTTCTGAAACACCTCTTGAAGAATGGAAAACCGTCTGGTCAGCAGAAGAGTGCATAATGACTCCTGTCACCCAAGGACAATGAAGAGATTGACTGTGGTGGAGTGTTGTCACATTGATTTCCAGCTCACAGTAACTCCGTGTGACTCTGTAGAACTGCTCCATTAAGGGTTTTTTGGCTGTGATTTCTAAGGGTACAGAGGACCAGTCTTTCTCAGAGCAGTTGGGTGACTTCATACTGCCAACCTCTGGGTTAGTAGCCAAGCACTTAACTGTTGTGCTACACGGCTTCTTCATGAATAGGCAATAAAAAAGCAGTGGAAGTCTTTCAGCACCCAGGGGAGAAGTACTGCCTAGCAAGAATGCAAGCAACTTGAAAGGGAGAAGTTTTGTCTGATAAAATAGTGTTATGTTCAATAAATCCAATTTATTTAACATCATTTAATTACATACTTGATTGTTTGTGAAATGATTAATTAAGTTCTACATATGGCAAAACCTAAATCTCTACCTCCACAGTCAACACTCTTGGCACCAGCAGCCAGGAAATTAAAAGACATATTGCGATGGGAAGGTCTGTTGTCAGGGACTTCTCCAAAGTACAGAAGAGCAATGGTGTCATTCTGGAGACTAAGGTGTGCCTGATACAGGCCATGGTCTTTACAATCACTTGCTATGTGTCAGAGAGCTGGACAATGACTAAGGAGGACAGATGAAGAATTGTTGCTGTGGTGTTGGAGAAGAGTATTGAATATATAATGGACTGCTAAGAAAACAAACAGATTCATTCTGGAGGGGGTTTTAAACCAGGCTGCTTGTTGGAGGTAAGGATTCTGAAGCTTTGTCTGACATACTTTGGACATGTTGCAAGGAGGGACCAGTCCTTGGAGAGGGACATCGTGCTTGGGAGGATAGAGGGACAGGACAGAACAGAAGAGGAAGACCCTCTATGAGGTGGATTGATTCAGTGACTGGGGTAATCAGGGTTAGTGTGTTGGAGATTGGCACAGGATAGAGCGGGGTTTAGGGCTGTTGTACATAGGGTTGCTATGAGTCTCTGGCAACTAAATGGCACAAAACAACAATAACAACATTGGTTTAAAATAGTCATTATTCAAAGACCTTATTGTTAGTAAGTGTCATCAAGTCACCTGCAACACATAGTGACTATATGTACAACAGCTCTGAACCCTGCCCTATCCTGAGCTAATCTTATCATCTCCAACACAACTAATCCCATTACCCCAGTCACTCTGTCAATCCATCTCATCCAGAGTTTTCCTCCCTTCTACGCATGATGTCCTTCTCCAAGGACTGGTCGGTCCCTCCTGACCATGTGCCTGAAGTAAGAGAGATGAAGCTTCAAAAATCCTTACCTCCAAGGAGCAGCTTGGTTTTACCCTCTCCAGACAGATCTCTTTGTTCTCTTGGCAGTCCATGGTATGCTCAATATTCTTCTCTAGCACCACAACTCAATAATCTATCATCCTTAGTCATTGTCCAGCTCTCTGAAGCATAGCAGGTAATTGTAAAGGCCATGGACTGTATTAGGCTCACCCTAGTCTCCAGATTGACATTGTTGCTCTTCAGTACTCTAGAGAGGTCCTTGACAGCAAATTTCCCTAATGCTATTATTCATCTTTTGATTTCCTGACTGCTGGTGCCAAGAGTGTTTATTGTGAAACCAAGCAAGCTATAATTATTAACAATCTCAAACTCTTCTCTTGTCTCTTGTCTATCAAGATGCTGCCACTTGGACCAATGGTGAGAATCTTTGCTTGATGTTGAGATTCAATCCATATAGAAGGCAGCAAGCCTTGACTTTCTGCAGCAAGTGTCTCAGGTCCTCCTCAAAGACCTTACAAACTTCTAAATACAACTCAGCTCTAAGATTGTTCCCATGGGAAGACGTCAGGGCAATCCTCACTCTAGATCAAATAATCAACCACAGCACAATAATTTTTACAAGAAAACAGCAAAGATTCGACCAACTCCAGCTTTGACCGGAGATGCCACTATGTGGCTGCATTATTTTGGAGAGCCAGCTGAGGCCGTGAGGTCACATGGAGTAATTCATAGTGTGACATCTCCTCACCACCACATGGACTTCCTCTTGCAGAAGAGCATACAGAATCTTTAGTAATGTTTATGATCAATTTTAATCATAATAATATGATGAGCATAGTTGTAAAATTGCTTAAAAGCAGTAACTTCTTAGATTACATGAATATGAACATCATAATTGTTTCGTAAAATCTTTCTATATTGAATTACAACATCATCAGTTACAAAACTGTTAGTAACTAAGGGAATTCTTAAAAAATGCTCTCTTTTTTCCTTTAATTACAACTTCATCACCCCAAAGAGTTATTGATATGGGTTTGTGACTATTAAATACCACAATATTGTAACCAAAACACCAGACAATTTGACAGCATCAGTGACTATTAAAATCTGGCAGCAGTGAAAACAGTGCGTGCTCGTAACACATGCGGATGAAACCATGTAATTCAAAACATCACCGTAATTGGGTAACCATGACCAGAGTGCACGAGGAGGCGGGAAAGTACATTAGTGTAAAGTTTTAACCTTCTAGCTATACTGATATATCTAAACTGGGTTTGGGGCAAATGGTTTTTGTTATTATAAGTAACAAGAATATTTTTAATGACAATTTCTGCTGGAATACTGCACAAAAGTCATATAGACAGTCATGTTGTTGACACCTCCCTCTGATAATGGCACCAGATGTGGTCCACACCCCCAGAGTTTCTAGTGGCACCGCTCCCAGAGGCTCTGAAAAGCAGAAAGTAGAGCATTTCCACTGGACCTCCACCATAGAAACAGACCAAAGAAGTTTCTGTAACCCTGGAAACAAAACCAGTCATATCATTTCAATATAAAGCCCAGACTCTAAACAGCCCCAATGCTGTCAAATGCCATTGTTCATGCATCACACGTAGGCTTCACACCACACTTGCCACTTGTGGGAGGTGTGGCGGGAGAGAGAGTCCTTAGGAAAAGATCAACCTCGAGTCTGAAATTAAAGAACTCAGTGGGGGAGGATGCTGTGAGCAAGCAGTTTCTCCTCTAAAGCTTACAAGTATTTTCATGCTGGTCAGAGGGGTTATATACAACTTCTGTGAACCCTTAGAAGACTAAAAGAAAGCCACTTCATAGGGAAAATAACTTCACTATGTCTCAGAGCTCTGAGAAATTTCACCACCAAATGTATATTCAAGTAGCTTGCACATCAGACGTTTGAAGGCTCAAGTCATGAAAGAAAACAAGCAGATAGTCCAGGTTCCTATCTGAAGCTCTACCAAGACCCCAATTTAGAATCTAGGGCTTTTGGAAAAGGACCTTGAAAGGTACGTAACAACATACCTCTCTCTACGAGGGAGTTCTGGGGACCTAGCGGGTAGGAATGACACTGCCAACCCAAAGGCATGTAGTTCAAATCCACCAGCTAATCAATAAGGGGTAAAAATACAGCAATCTCCTCTCATGTGATTTACAGTGGTTGGTTCTGACTCCATGATACATAGCAAACAACATACACTCACACTCTTTCTCACAGACACATACACACACATTGTTGTCAAGTCAAAACGAACTCATGTTGTTCTGGTGGCCTAATGGCAAGAAGCTGTGCTGCAATCCTGAAGGTACATGGTTTGAATCCACCAGATTCTCTGCTGGAGATGGAGAGGCACTCTCCTACTGTGCCAGTTGGATCGGATTTGATGGCACGCAAGTTAAAACAAACAAACAAACAGAAAAGGGAGAAAAACTGACAACCAATCATAGCTGATCCTCCAGGAAGTTTTCAGAGACCATAAATGACTCCACAGAAAACGGCCCTGTGGAGCCGCTGGTGGACTCATACTATCAGAAAGACGCTGCCTTTGGGTTAGTAGTGCTTCTCCTCATCCACCTAGTCACTAGCTGCTATTGTTGTGTACCGTCGAGTGGACTGTGACTCATAGGGACCCTCTGAACAACAGCTCTGAAACCTGCCCTAACCTGAGACAATATCACCACCTCCGACACACCTGCCTCCATTGCCACACTCACTGTGTCAATCCATCTCATCCAGTGTGTCCCTATATTGTTATTATGTACTAGTGAGTCAGAAACACCTCCAAGCTGACCCTGCAGCGGGTTTGCAGATGCAGTAAATCGCACAGCAGGGGAAAAGTCCATCTTTCTTCCTTGGAGCAGCTGGTGAATTTGAAACGTGTACCTTCAGGTTGGCAGTGAAACTCCTTACCACAAAGCCACCAGAACTCTCTCATGGAGAGATGGTGAAGGATAACATACTAGCACAATTCCTGGCTTATTAGCACCTGATAACTATTAGCTATTTGTTTTTTATTATCTTATGCTGCTGTAGCAACAACAAAAAATACCACAAGTGGGTGACTTTAAAGACGTTTTCATTGTTGTTTCAATCACAATTCTAGATGTTAAAGTGCCAAACAAGGCTCGCAGCAGCATCAGTTCATTCTGTGGGCCTTTCTCCTGGCTTCCTGTGTTGCCTCGTTGCCTGTATGCTGGTTTACACGACATATACTTTCCCCTCTTTGTGTATGTTTCTACTCTGATCTTTTTAAAGACATCACCAAAGAGAGATCAGATTTAGGACCCCCTTTACTTTGGAATGACCTCATTGATGGGGGAAAAAAGGAAACTACTATTTTCAAATAGGTCTTATTTTCCAGTATAGGAGTTAAGACTTCCACATTCTTTTTAAGAGATACAATTCCATCCATAATGCTACCTACACAGTATTGCTTATAACTAAGGAATGACATTTCCCTTTATTAGCATTGCAAAGAACAGAGATATTTTCATCTTACCTTAAATCAGAGACTATCAATCTCTCGATGGGATGTTAGACTGTGACTACACTCCAGAAGAGTTTAAACGGTAATGGTGTCCACAGCACGCAAAGCTTCACCTGGTCCTCCATGGTATGATAACCGTGTGGGGATGACGTTCCT
The DNA here is from genome assembly GCF_000299155.1 of Elephantulus edwardii. NCBI lineage: Eukaryota > Metazoa > Chordata > Mammalia > Macroscelidea > Macroscelididae > Elephantulus > Elephantulus edwardii. Next base: position 8,826,117 of record NW_006399772.1, on the reverse strand, counting down.
GATATACACTCTTCCAAACTCGGCCAAGTCCTCACTTGATCCCATTTCCTTGAAACCACTTTACCATGAGGCTGCACATCTCTCCTCTAACCTCTGACCTGCAGCAGGCTGGATTCTGGCTCTGTACCACGTCACATGGTGTTTAGGAGGCAGAACAAGTCAACCACCATCTGTCAGCTGAAAACTGGCATTGTAAGTAATGAGGTTTAAGGTCACCAAGTAAATGGTTTTCACCTGACTACTACCCTACTCAGGTGCCTACTCGGGGCACGTGGTGGCATCTGTAGGGAGTTGCACTGCTAACCCAAGGGCCTCTCGTGGCTTGAATCCACAAGTGGCTCCATGGGAGAAAGATAGGCAGTCTTTTCCAGTGCAATTTACAGCTTCCAAATCCCACCAGTGGGTCAGCTATGAGACATTTTAACTCAACAACATTAAGTCAGTTGATTAAAGTATGGCAATTTGAATCCACCCAGTGGCACCACATAAGAAAGGCCTGGAGACCTGCTTTGTTTTATAAAAGATTAATCTTTTGTAAAGATTAATCACAGATTAGCCTTTCACGAAGATTAATCACGGATTAATCTTTTTTAAAAGATTAGGTTTAGCAAGCCCCATGAGGCAGTTCTAGCCTGTAATACATTGGATTGTCGTGAATGGGAATCTCTTCTAATGGTAATGGATTTTGTTGGTCTGATTTTTCCCAGGAAACAGAGAACTCAGGAATCCCAACCCCAAAGCCAGGCCTGTGGCAGAAACTGGAAGGTTGCTTAGGATACGCTGTAGCTCCAACAACTGGATTCTAACAGTAAATAAAAATGCCATCTGTTGAGCTCTTAATATGGGCCCGGCATCGTGCCAAGCATTTTACAAGTGTTATCTATCTTTTAAAAAAAACCTGTTCAAATTGTAGAATATAATACTCTTAAAGTATTCAAAATGAATGTGAAATATGATGAATAATCACAAAGCAAATGATTGAGAGACACACCTTCAGTCAAGAAATACAAGATCTCCAAGTAGCCTTGAAGCCCTTCCTTACCTCCACATGCCCTCAAGGGACCCAGACCCCTCTCTATCCAAAAACAACACCTAACTTTATGAAAATCATTTTCTTACTCGACTGTATCACTTTCTTACCAATACATGCTGTAGAGGATTACCTGTATTTTTATAGTTCTGTTTTGCTTTCTCCCCCCCCATTTTTAAAGTAAAATAATATGCTGTATATAGTTTCTTTTGCTTCGGATTTTGTGTTTGGAGACATATATGTTGGAGCCGACAGCTCAATCACATGCAGCATTGTATGACTCCATAGCAAGATCTCTCAACACACTTAAACAGTCCAGGATAACTTCCTCTTTCTGAAACCTGTATCACATCTGCAATGAGTTTACCATAGTTCAATCGCATTTACAGGTTCCAAGGATCAAGACCTACTATCTTTGGAGGTCATAATTAGCCCACTACAGAGGTCCTTGATGACTTTGTGGATGCTTTGGAAAAATAAGACATATTATGTCCAGGGCTTCTCTTTTCCACTTCTCTGGTATTTTCTTCAGTGAGTGAACATGTAGATTTTCTACTTCGAAACTCCCCTCCCCAGCCCTCAACTAAAGACAAGATTGTTTTTGGCAGGTCTTGGTCTTAGCGTGTGCTTGTGATTCCTTTATCATACTGGTTCCCCTACTTCACAGATCCTCGAGAAATCAGAAGGATTTGGGGAATGGAGATTGTTTAACTGGCAACAATATTAAAATTACTTACAAATAAGCCTTGTCCATTAAGCAGGGTTCAGGCTTTGCTCATATCTGACTCCTCTCCTTACTCAGCACGCCAAGGAGTTTTGTAGCCAAATTGGTCCTTTGGCTTTTGTGATACTGAATAGGAGAGTAGGGAGAGGGAGGTAAACGGTATTGAATAGACAGAAGGAATATTACTATCTTCTTCAAGTTAGAGGAAACCTGATCTTTCATATAGAAATATGCAGTATCTGGGAAAGACATTACTGAACGCATAATAGGGTAGTTCCATAGTAAAGATAATTTTTAAAATTCTGGTCTGGCCCTAGAATGACATAGAAATATGTTTTTAATTGATACCAATAGGTTATTGATGTTATTATATTTATTTATTGTTTGTATATAATGTCTTACCAGAAGCAGAGAATTAAAGACATACTGATTTGGGATGGAACCAAGATCCTTCTGCCTATCCAATACCATTTGTCTCCTCTCCTTACTCTATAGGAAGAAAGACTCTGGTGGAGATGGTGGGTCCCCTTGAAGACAACCAAGTGTGCTATCATAAGGTATAGAAGAAGGAAAAGTTTCTTTTCCTTATCCACAGCATATATAAATCTAAATAAATATATATATAATATACCCATTAACCAAAAATGGATAGAGAAATTGGGGTATATTCACACAATGGGATACTATTGGAATACTATGAAGTACTAAAGAACAACCAATCCATAAAATACTATGCAACACGGGCAAGGCTGGAGAACATTATGCTGAGTGAAATATCTCAGTCATAAAAGGACAAATACTGCCTAAGACTGTTACTGGGAAAACAGGTGAGTAACTAGGGGGACAAAGGGACTGAGGGAACAGAGCTAGAAAGTACGTACAGTCAATGAATTCTGTAATGGAGAGGACAAAGTAGGCCCAACCTAGAAAGAACTGACAAAAGAACAACATGGCTATTACAATTAGCAATTAGGAACAAGATATGTTTCAGTGTTCAGAAAGGGAGAAGGAGGGCAGAAGAAGGGACAGGTGGAAACCAGTAGTTAATTATACAAAACATAATGTATGTGAATGAATGAACATATAAAACACAACATATTTGAATGGAGAGGGGGAAGGACATTGATCAATTTTCAAAAAATAAACAGAAAGTAAATCATTTGGCCACTTTTAGATGAAAAATGAACAAATAAAAAAAAAGAAGAATGAATGCCTTTAATGTGTGGGATCAGCAAAGACCATGGAACATACAGACCACGGACTCTCAAAAGAACAAACAAATCTGGGTTGGAAGTGCAACCACAGTACTCCTTAGAGGCAAAGAGGGTGAAACTTTGTGTCACATATTTTGAGCATGTTGTCAGGAGAAGACAGTCCGTGAAGAAAAACATTAAGGTGGGAAAGGCAGAGGGGTCATTGAAAGAACATCCTTCATCAAGATGGATGGACAGTAACTAGAACAATGGGCCTTAACAGGACCTAACACACACACACAGAAGCAGAGAGAGCAGCAGACAGTCATCTGTGATGACCAAGGAGACAGCAGGATTCTCAGACCTAACTTCAAAGATAAAGAAGGGGCCTTTGAGAGTCCAGGGTGCTCTAACCCAGCAGACCAACTTGTAACCCAAATATTGCTTTAACACAAAGGTTTTAACTGGAACTAGACTTTTAACTGCATATGCCTGACCTGCCCTCCTTACCGTAGAAATTAGGTATCAGCTCTGCCCATGAAGCTCAGGATCTCTGTTCCAGGGAGAACTGCCTGTTTTGGGGCAGTATGAGTAGACCATAAGCTCAGGCAGTCTAGTGTGTAAGGCACTGTGCTGCGAACTCAAAGGCAGGTGGTTCAAGTTAACTGACTGCTTCTGGGAGAAAGATGGATAATGCTCCGCCTGTGAGACTTGGAGCCTCAGCTGGAGAGTCAGCTATGAGTCAGTTCCTACCCCACAGCAATGTGTTGTTTTGTTTGGGTGGCCTAATGGTAAGAAGCTGCACAGCAATCCTGAAGGCATGCAGTTCAAATCCCCCAGCTGCCCCGCAGGAGAAAGATGGGCAATCTCCTGTGCGATTAACTGCCTCTGAAAACCTGCTAGAGGACCAGCTATGGGTCAGTCCTGACTTGGCAGTTATATGGCCAGCTGCAGCATCTTTTTGAAAAAAATCTGGTTTGGGTAAACACTTACAGAGCAAATGTACTTTCCATTCAGTGAAAGTTAAATATACTGAGGCCTGCCAGGTGAACAAATAAGTCTGTCCTAGAGACAGTGAAATCAGGCTGTTCCCTGGAGGCAAAGATTTCAAAGCTCTGTCTCACATACTTGGACCAGTCATTGGAGAGATATCATGCTTGGGAGTGTAGAGGGACAGCACAGGAGAGGAAGACCCTTGATGAGATGAATTGACTCTGTGACTGGAGAAAAGGGATTAAGTGTTTCAGAGACGATGAAATTGGCTCAGGATAGGGCAGACTTCAGAACTAATGTACATATATGAGTAGCAGGTGACTCAATGGTACCTAACAACAACAGCAAAATATCAGTTAGAGTTCCCTCAATATAGCAACACACTTTCCACATTCTCTTGGTTCCCTTACATCCCTTCACCCTTCTTTCTTGCCTTCTGACCTTTGTTTTGGAACAAATGTTACCCTTTTGGTCTAACATGGTCTTTAGCAGTACCTTCCCCACGAGTATTATTGTTCATTTTATAGGCCTGTCTATTGTTTGGCTGAAAGGTGATCCCAGAAGGATTCTGTTTCAAATGTGAAGGACATCTAAGGGCCCTAGGTTTGGAGTTTTCGTAAGTCTAGTCTTATTCATGTTTTTCAACTTTGTTCTACAATTTTCTCCCATTCTGTTCAGGACCTTTTGTGTTTTCGATCATAGTAGTCAGTAGCGGAAGACAGGCGCTATCTAATTTTTCTGGTCTCAGAACTGTAGCAGCTGTTGGTCACGTGGTACAGTAGTCCTTTGGACTGACAGCTTTCTTTGTGTTAACACCCTATGGACTATGCTTAACACTCTACAGACTACATCACCAGAGCTCTTTGGGCCAAGAACTTTCTTGCATCTTTAATTTTTTTTCACTCTGCTGTAGATGGGAGGAGACCTATAGTTGTGTCTTAAATAGTGCTTATTAGCTTTTAAGATCTCGGTCAACAATCACCACTGTAGGATGCAAAACAATGTCATTTTCCTTCCAAAAGAACTGCTGTGAGGTATTCCTTTTACTAGGCATTGGAATCTCTTTTGCGTGAGTACCAGTTTTCCATCACTGCAATTATAAAGTATATCAATGGAACCATATGATTCACTGTGGGAAAAAAAATCTAAATGAACTCGTTTCCTCCAATTCTCATTGTTATGTGCCATTGAGTTGTCCACTACTCATAGTGACCTAAAGCACAATAGCTCTGAAGCCTGCCCTGTCCTGACCCAGTGTCACTGACTCTGACACATCTAATCCCATTGCCCCAGTCACCACGTCAATCCATCTCATCCGGGTCTTCTCCTGTGCTGTCCCTCCACCCTTTCAAGCATGATGTCTTTCTCTAAGGACTGGTCCCTCTGGACATGTGCCCAAAGTATGTAAGATGGAGCTTCAAAATGTTTGCCTCCAAGGAAAAATTTGGTTTCACCTTCTGCAAGACAGACATATTTGTTCTCCTGGCAGTCCATGCTATCTTCAGTACTCTTTTCCAGCACCACGGTTCAAAGACATCACTTCTTCTTCTGTCATTCTTAGTCACTGTCCAGCTCTCTGATACATAGCAAGTAATTGTGAAGACCATGGCCTGAATCAGGTGCACCTTAGTCTCTAGACTGAAATCATTGCTCTTTAGTACTCTGGAGAGGTCCCAGACAGCAAACTTCCCCAATGCAATTCATCTTTTGATTTCCTGACTGTGAATGCCAAAAGTGTTAATTATGGAGCTGAGCAAGCTGAAATTGTTAACAATCTCTATCTCCTCCATCCATCATGAAATTGCCCAATGGTGAGAATCTTTATTTTCTTGATGTTGAGCTTTAATCCATATTGAAGACAATAGTCCTTGACCTTCTGTAGCAAACACTTCAAGTCTTGATCAGTTTCGGCAAGCAAGGCTGTATTATCCACATAACACAGGTAGTTGATGAGTCTTCCTCCAAATTTGATGCCACACTCCTCATAAAGTCCAGCCTCCCAAATGATCTTCACCTTTTACAATTCTCATTACATATAGCTTTTCATTAATGGAAATATCCATGCTTTGGATTTGAGGAAAGAGTACATATCACCAGCCCTTACTTGTGTGACTTAATCCATGAATTTGTAAAGTGATTGAATGCCTTCTGAGATAAATTATATAATCAGAAATGAAAAAACTATGTTCCATCCATCTGTAATGCCCACATCATAAAGTCTGAAACAGTGAATCTAAGAGCTTTGACAGTATTAGATAAGATTGTAAATATTCACAGGTCTATGTTGTTGAAAAGTCCTTAAAAAGGATAGACGTGAATATCTAAAATGCAGAAAGACTTCTGAATCAACTCATACAAATGTGCACACAAAAAGCCACAATAAATAAAGATAAAAGACACATCTAACTGGGAAAATAAACTGCATCTTTTAACAAAAAGGATTACTTAATAAATAACAAGTTTTCAAAATTCACTAAAAGACAAAGTTTAATAGAAAAGTGAGCAATTTCCCAAAGAAAATACAAATAATAAACATCAGGCATACAGTGGAAATAACCATGAGATAATATTTCTTCCTATCAAACTAAAAAGATGACAAAGAATAAGTACAGCACATATGAGGCTGTAAGAAAATAGGAATTCTCACTCTCAGCAAAGTGTGGGAATTACAAAATTTTCAATGTGTGCTTTTTTTTTACTCTACAATTTTATTTACAAAATATATAAGTTAAAAATTATGGTTATACAAATATTTAGCCCAAAATAGTCATTTAGGATCATTACTAATATTTTTTAAAACCTGAAATAACCTAAATATACCAAACTGGTGAATTTTTATTTTAATTTTTTTTCATTAGTTATTCAGTCTATTAAATTTATTTTAAGAGTTATTATGTCTGTATATATTTATTCATTACATTACCATGTATTTCTAAATATATAATGGCATGCAGTATGTTTATATCTCTAATGGAGTTGCACTGCCAACCCAAAGTTACATCGTTCAAATCCACCAGTGGTTCTGTGGGGAAAATATGGGCAAGTTGCGTTATAATCCCAAAGGCATGCAGTTAGAGGCCACCAGGTGCTCCATGGGATAAGGATGGACAATCTCCTCCTGTGTGATTAACTGCCTCTGAAAACCTGCTGGAAGGGCAGCTATGGGTTGGTTCCGACTCTACGGTACACAACAACATAAGGAACTCTCAAGGGCATATGGTTAAAGACTTTGACCACCAACTGAGGGTCAGTGGTTTGAATCCACCCAGCTACTCCATGAAAGGAAGATACTGCAGTCTGCTTCTGTAAAGAGGCACAGGCTTGTAAACCCTACAAGTAGTTCTGCTCTGTCCTATGGGGTCACTATGAAGCAGAAATGGATACTCAATGATGGGGAGATATATATATATATACACACACATAATCTGTGCAAGGACACTCTAAGTGAAGTTTTAGTTTAGAGACAGAAGATCAAAAAGTATCATTATATAACATGCCATACTCTTATTTTATGTAATGTAATAAGCATACCAAAAACTACACTTATTTCTGTGTTTAGTGTAACATCTTTTATTTTGTTCATGCTGGTTTCATTTCTTCTGAAGTTTCTGTATAAAGAGGAAAAATACAACCATTTGTTAAGAAAAGGGGGGGCAATATGAAGACAAATACCCAAAGCATCCCTGCTGACCACTGAGACTTTACAGGGTAAGGAAAAAAAAAACCCAACTCAAAAGCACAACCAAAAAAAGCTCAAGGTGGACCACTTCAAATTAGACTAGCCGTATAATTTATCATTCACACCAGCACAATTTTGAGGCTGAAGGGGAAGCTATTAATAATTTTGCTGGGACTACCAGCATAAACTGGGCCTCCCTCGGCAAGCCCAGATATTGCTCAGCTGACTGAAAATGAAAGCTCTGCTTCATCTTGTCTGAAAACGACCCTGTGTTTAAAGGCTGGAAGGTAGACCTCAAATGTAGAAATTACCCTTTTATCAGCACACGTGGTGTCATTTCTAAATATGTCAGAACAGTTTGTTGACCCTCTTCACCTTACCAGCACATTTGGATCATCAGAACACTCATTTTAAAGATTTTATTCTTTTTTAAAAAAATTTATTATTTTGTGTGTGTGTGTACCGTCAAATCGGAGCTGACTGGTACAGGAGATTGCCCCTCCTTCTCTAGCAGAGCATCTGGTGGATTTGAACTGTGTACCTCTGGGATGTGAGACACCCAAGAGTTGAGGACTCTCCCTCATAGGGTCGCTATGAGTCGCCTGCGACTCGACGGCACTTAACAACACCCACCACTACCACCACCTCTGAGATTGCAGTGCAGCTTCTTGCCACTAGGCCACCAGAGCTCCCTAAGATTTTAGTCTTCATAAAAGCATTTTTCAAAGAAATATGTCACTTGACCAGGAATGCAGAGCATTGTTACCCAAGCTGTGGCATAGGGTAGATTTTAATATTGGAAACCACTGTGTGATTCAAGACTCTTGATTCCAAACTTCTGCATAACTTACCCGTTTCCCACTAAAGATTTTGTTCTGGGAAACTATTATGTGACCCAAGGCTCGCTCTTAAGATGGTCACTGTTCCCATCTGCCAGCACTGGGTCACTCTGTCCATCAGCTATTTATAGCCTCCCAGCCTTTCACAGACCAGATCATGTTTCTGTGGTCTCCCAAGCCTTCGCTGTCCACCACAGGCAACCTGTCCTGTCGGCCTCCATAGCACTTCTCCCAGGCTGTCTTCTCTAATGATTGACTGTGCGTTCATCTCCTTCTAACCTGATGACAAGCTCCTCTTAAGAAGCAAGACTTGATCTCTGTACCACCTGGTACACAGCTAGGCTAGGTAGACCCACCAACGGCCCTTATTCTGCTTATTAAGAAAATAGTTGTGTGGAATCCATTCAGAGTCACAGAGACCGTACATGTGTCAGAGTTGAGCTATGCTCATTCAGATTTTCACTGGCTGATTTTTTGGAAGTTGACCTCTAGTTACACTCCTCTCCTCTTTTTTTATCCCCAAAGGCACCCCGGGATGGACTTTTAATCTTTTGGTTATCATCAGATGTTTGCAACAAACAGATATCATAATCTGGTCATAAGATGGGAATGGTAATTTCTTTACCCATTCCATACCTCAACCCAAAGAGGAGTAGGTCCTAGGCCTTATAAGAAGTAATTGTTTTATTTCTTGAGCCTGTCAGGGTCAATTTATTTGCACAGGTAGGAAAGGTAATTAATGAGACCTTTCTTCCTCAAAGCACCAGAAATGGCACTATAGTGTCCACTGCAAACTAAGAACAAAGTTAGAACTGAACCTCATGTCTGGTGGGTGAAAAGCAATTGAAGAAGGAGTGGCATCCACTTCCTAAACAACTTGCCTCCAGAAACTCTGAATTTTGATAAATGTCAATAGTTGTAGAGGGGCTTCAGGCCTTTTTTTCATAGGGTCGCTGTGAGTTGTGCTCTACTCGAAAGCAATCAACAACAACAACAAGCAGATACTGAGGATGAATGCCTGGACAGGTTCTGTTTGCATCTGAAATGCTTTCCTTCCCACCTTACACTATTTCACTTGCGTTTGGATTCTCCCTGTGCTGGGCCAACATGGAGCTCATCAGACGATCAATTCTCCAACATCTGCCCTCATCCTCCTAAGAGTCCAACACCTACCATTACTTACCATCGATCACAACCTAAGCAGCACACATTGTAAAATCAATTGGAGGTCAATCCATAATTGAAACGACACTCCTTTCCACCTCTCCGCTGCCAAGCTTATTAAACTATATGCATGTCAATGCCTCTTCACTAAGCCAAGCTTAGGATGACTTAAGCCCTAAGTGGAGGGTGAACGACCAAAACTAGATACCAAAAGCTATTTTATTTATTCTGTGAGCCAAGGCACGGTATTCTCACATGTGAGCGTCACGTTGGGGAACACGCCAGCTCAAACGCATTCCACCTCTTATTACACTATACCTCTCTCTGCAGGGAGTTCTGGTGGTGAAGTCCACAGAGGTTTGTGCTGCTAACCTAAAGGCTGCACATCTCTGGCCGTCTGAATCCATCAGCAACTCTGCAAGAGAAAGAGCACCTCCTCGCATTGCAGTGTGCAGCCTCAGACGCTCAGTGGAGGGTTGCACGAGGCAGAACCAATCTGATGGAGTGAGGGATCCCTTTCTGTAACACTGATTTACAGTCACCTGCTGGTTGGTGAGGGAAGACGACCCCTGTTCAAGGAAAGGTACAATTTCTTTTCTTTTTTTTTTTTCTTTTTACAATTTCTGATTGAACTGTTATTACTTACAGGCAAGAGCTTAGCCTTGCACCATTCTTGTTGCTAGTTCACATGGTGTCTTTGCAAGTTCTAGAAAAAGGCATCACCTTCGTCAAGAAACATTTACTTCCATCTGATGAAAAACAGACTTCATAATCCTGATTTTGTTAGAAAAAGCCACTTTACTGCCATCTGTCAGGACAACTGTCCAAATAAATCTATTGTTGTTGATTGCCTTCTAGTCAGGTACGACTCATACCGACCCTATGAACAAAAGGCCTGAAGCCCCTCTACAACTATCTACATTTATCACAGTTCATAGTTTCCAGAGGCAAGTTGTTTAGGAAGTGGATGCCACTCCTGCTTCCAATGGATTCATTTCTGTAAGGGGGAAAAAGTAGAGGGAGAAACCGGAAACAGTGAAAAGAAAACATGCTTTATTACTTCCTATCTGAGCCTCAATTTCAACATTTACACATTGTATATAGAAACTTCATAGCATGGATACCTTAGCACTGATGACCTTTCTGTTGGAGTAGGAAGGCAGAGGTCTAAATATTCAGAGAATGTGAAAGAGAAAACACATTACCTGATGATCATAGACTACTTCTATCCATTTAGAGAAAGATATCATAGGGGTTTTTTTGTTCTACAAATGGCCCTCATCCAATCACACAATATGGATCTTCACATAGGAAAATTTTCTTGAGTTATTCTTATAGCAATGATGAATCTCACAGACCTCTCACACTTCTCTTGTAAGATTTCTGGGTGATCAAAAAAAGAAGCCCACAATGACAGAATAGTGGAGTAGGGCTAGGAAGTGAAAATGAGAACTTGAAATTAATTGGTCCTCAGCAGGCCTTCTCAATCTTGGCAGTCATATTTTGGGTCTGATCATTCTTTGTTGTAGGGACTGTCCTGTGTATTGTAAGATAGGTACCAGCATCCCTGACCTCTTCCCACTAACTGACACCCACTGCTACCACAACTTTTGAGTTTCAATAACCAAAAACCATCACCAAACATTGCCATTGCATTCATGATGGTAAAATCTCGCCACTGAGAAAACACTGTCTTATGTGGAAACTGAGATGTATAGTCTTAGCATCATTCTGGAAACGTAGTCATGTGTAGACAAGCTAACCTCCTGCCACTGGTGACTCTAAGTTTACCATTTTCATCTGTGACCTTGAAGTCTTCATGTCCTGTCATATAAATAAGACTCCCAAATCTGGCCTTTATTTTCAGGATTTCCTCCTTTTGAGGATAATTAGAACTGAGACTGAAGGAAGATGTTAGGGATGGGAGAGGACCATTTTGAAACCCCTTAGCCTCCCTTCACTTTGTGCCTGGCCACTTCCTGGTGGTTCTCTAACTCCCATCTGCTCTGGAATGGTACTCTCACCCCACAGGTCTGAAATAAGCCAGCTACCTGCAATCTTACTACTGTGGCTCTTACATCATTACAGCCATAACTTCTTTTTCCACAATACAACTAACAAAGACTAGGTCATTTAAATAAAAGGTTAGCGGAAACAAAAGAAATTACAACACAGAAAACCTTACAACTGGATACTAGGTTTAAAGGAGTCAAGAGCTAAGCAGTCCCTTGCTGAACACTGCCTCATCAACTTCCTGCCCTGAGAATCACCTTGAACTTTCTTCTTGGGCCTCTTTTCTCTGAGAAGTGCAAGGAGCTAAGGCCCTGTCTGTTCTCTCCTCACCTCCAGAGAGTTCTGGTGGTATGGTCTGTAAGAAGTTGTTCTGCTAACTTAAAGCTGAGGCCTCTCTCAAGTTTCAAAACCTTCAACCACTCCATGGGAGAAAGATGGGTCATCTCCTCCCATGAGATTCACCGCCTCTGTAAACCTGCTGGAGGGTCAGCTATGATTTGGTTCCAACTCAATGGCAATGAATCTGAGTCTGAACCAGTAGCACAATCTTATAAAACAATAATCATTAAATCAATGTGGAACTGATAAGGAAAGAACAATCCAAGCAATGACTAGAAAAAAGAACTAAGGAGCAAACTCACATCCTTGGAAAATAAAACTGTGATAGCTCTAAAGTGAAAAGATAAACTCTTCAATATACAATGCTGAGACAATGGTTGTTTGGGGAAAGACTGAAAATTAATATTTTGCCTCCTCTCATTAACCACAAAATACCAAATGGAGTAGAGACTCAAATGTAAAACTAAAAGCTACAACAAGTATATATATATATATATATATATATATATATATATATATATATATATATATATCACACACACACATGACTGGAAGAGATCTATAACTATTCCTATTCCAAAAAAAAATGTGACCCAATAGAGTGTGGAAATTATTGAGCAGTATCACTAATATCACACACAAGCAAGATCCTGCTGAAGATTATCCAAATATGACCGGAACAGTACATCAGCAGAGAACTGCCAGATGTGCAAGCTGGGTTTAGAAGAGGCTGTGACACTAGGGACATCATAGCCCATGCTAGATGGATCTTGGCAGATAGCAAAGAATACCAGAGAAATGTCTGTGTTTCATTGACTATGCAAAGGCATTTGACTGTGTGGATCACAACAAATTGTGGCTAATCTTGAGAAGAATGGGAATCCCAGAATACTTAATTGTGCTTATATGAAACCTATACTTAGACCAGGAAGCAGTCATCAGAACAGAGCAGGGAAACACTGCTTGGTTCAGGATCAGAAAAACTTGTGTGTCAGGGACGCGTCCTTTCTCCATAGCTTTTCAATCTATAAGCAGCACAGGTCATTCAGGAGGCAGGGCTTTATGAGGAAGAATGTGGCATCAGGATTGGAGGAAAACTCATCAACAACCTGTATTATGCAGATGAAACAACCTTGCTTGCTGCAGAAGGTCAAGGACTGTAGTCTTCAATATGGATCGAAGCTCAACATCAAGAAAAGATTCTCAGCACTGGGCCAATTGACAACTTAATGGTAGACAGAGAAGTGATTGAGATTATTAACAGCTTCAACTTGCTTGGTTCCACACAACACTCTTGGAACCAGCAGTCAGGAAATCAAAGAACCAATTGCATTGGGAAATCTGCTGTCAGGGACCTCTCTAGAGTACTGAAGAGCACCACTGTCAGTCTGGAGACTAAGGGGCAACTGTCATAGACCATGGTCTTCACAATTACCTGCTATGTGTCAGAGAGCTGGACAATGGCCAAAGATGACAAAAAAAGAATTGATACCTTTGAGTAGTGATGCTGGAGACAAGTGTTGAACATACCACAGACTGAAAGGAGAACAAACAGGTCTGTCCTTGAGAGGGTGAAACCAAGCTGCTCCCTGGAGGCAAGAATTCTGAAGCTCCATTTCACATACTTTGGGCATGTGGCCAGGAGGGACCAGTCCTTGGAGATGAACATTATTCTTGGAAATGCCACATCTGACTGTTGTTGTTGTTGTTGTTATGTGACGTCGAGTCATTTGCGACTCATAACGACCCTATGTACAACGGCCCTAAACCGTGCTCTATCCTGTGCCAATCTCATTGCCACTGACACACCCATCCCGATTACCCCAGTCACTGAATCAATCCACCTCATAGAGGGTCTTCTCCTCCTGCACTGTCCCTCTACTCTACCCAGCATGATGTCCCTCTCTAAAGACCTGTCTCTCCTTACAACATGTCCAAAGTATGTCAGACGAAGCCCCAGAATCCTTGCCTCCAAGGAGCAGCCTGATTTAACCCTCTCTAGGATGAATCTGTTTGTTTTCTAGATCCAATACTTTTATAAAAGGAGTGATATGGGTACTATGGAAAATCACCATAAACAATGTCAAAAGAAGAAAAGCAAGAAGCTTGACAATATTGTAGTATTTCCAACAGACAAAACTTCATAATGTTACTCCAAGGCAGTAAATCTTCACAGAAAGAAACTGACCATCTTTCTCCCTCTGAACGAGTAGTGGATTTGAACCAACAGAGATGTGCATGTGGCCTCCTGGTTAGCAAGCAGCACACTATGGACTAAGCCACCAAAGCTCTTATTAAAACATCCCTGCAAATCAATGAAATTATTTGGACACACTACAAATAACAAATCATCATGAGACAAAGCAATTTAAAGACTGAAAATGCAATGAACAGAATAAAATATGTCCCAAAGTATACTAGAAATGGGAAAAGTACAAATTCAGATCTTTTTAAGCTCATAATATTGGCAAAATTAAAACAGTTTAAAAAAAATGTCCAGCATTCATTTGGGCATAAGGAAATGAACATAGTCCTATACTGCTAGTGGAAGTATAAATTAGTTAGCATTTCAGAAGACAATTTGGCAGAACCTATTAAAATAAAAAATGTAAATGGCCAGAAATTCTACATTTTTGGAGAAATAATCCTTCATGTGCCCAAGGAGGAATGTGTAAGAATAAGGTTGTTGACTACCACACCATTTATAAGAATGGAAACTTAAATATTCATCAATCAGAGAGCAAGGAGCCCTGGTAGTGCAGTGATTAAGCACCTACCACCAGCACTTTGGGAGAATGTAGCAGTTAAAGGGAATTATGTACTTCTCTATGTAATGACATACCACAATATTGTAAAGTGAAAAAAGAAGTTGCAGAAAAGGTCTAAAAAGGATGGTACATTAAGAAAAATAAAAAGCAAAGGCACATAGACAGAGCAACGATCCTCCCTCCAGTAATGATAAACATACGTGGAAGGTAAACACGTAAAAATGATATGACAAATAACTGCCAATCTAGGAGAGAATCGGGTTTGAAGAGGCTATTTGAAGAAAATTTTCCTTTCATCTCTACTTATCTCTGTTGGTTCAAAGGCTTATAATGAGAACAAGTTCATGCATGACTTTTAAAATTTAATATTGTTTCTTTTACAAAATAAGATAAAATTTCTCAAAGAAAAAAAATTTGCAGAACCTTGCTTGTCTTATTAGGACAACTGTTGACACTGTCATGCAAGGCAGCTTTGTCCCCAAGCAGGCTGGGTTTTGCATAACAAAAAGGTCCAAGGGGTCTCCCCTGAACAAGGGGTGTTTACTTTAGCCTGTTATGCCTTTTGTGTAAGAGAGACGTGGTCTTTGCTTCCATAAAGATTTACAGCTTTGGACCCCTGTGGGCGGTTCTTCACTGCCCTCTGGAGTTGCTATGAGTTAGAATTGATCCCATTGGCAATGGGTATTTTTGTGTGTGTCCATTTCCAGTTTCAGCTGAAATGTCAAGTTTCAGCAGAAGTATCCTCATAATTGATGCAGGGGCCACAGCCCCATGCAAGGGAAAGAGAAAGTCTTTTATAGTATCCTTTCCAAGCAGAAGGACGTTTGTCAGAAGCCACTGTGTACGGCACTTCTAATATCAGTGTCATTGTGTTTCCGACTGGCAGCTGCTGTCTAAGGCAGCATTGCAACCACAGTAATAATTGCAGTGACCACTTAGGGGTTGTCCATTGTCTGCCAGTCCCAGAACCTCATTTAATCCTCACCACAATCCTGAGGCAAGCCTTAGCGCACATTCAACAGATTAGAAAACTGAGGTTCAGACAGATTAAGGAAGGTACTCAAGCAGATGGTTGAAGGGCAATTCTAACTCACATCTTCCAACTCGTGTCTCTGTCTGCGGCCTGGTCTCCACCCTGCGCTGCCTCTCCAACCACATCAAACAGTGAGATTGGAAAGACGTGTGGGCTCTGCTCCCATTAACGTGTACACGCGTTAAACTGTATTCCTTTATGTTTTAGGGCGCAAAGCAACAAAGAGAAAGTTGCTTATCTTTGTTCCAGCTCAGCTGCTGCTGAGGGTCATGGGTAGGATTAGGGCTGGATCTACCACAGTCAGCCTGGGGCAGAGAATGTGTCTTAGAATCCCCAAGTGATCCAAAGCAAATGAATATGCTGCAACTGGAAGGCAGTGTTACCTCATAACAAGGAACTCCAGTGGCCCAATGTGTTACATGTTTGGGGGCTCACTGAAGGATTGGCCACCAGCTACTCTTAGGGAGAATGATGGGCTGTCTGCTCCTGTCAAGATGAACGGCCTCAGAAACCTGACAGAAGGTTGCTTAGCATCAGAACTGCCTCCATGGTGGTACTGTGGGCCACTGAGCCCGATCCAACCCAGAGCTGACTCTCCGGCAGGTTTTCAGAGGCTTTAGGGCATTGGGTTTGATTTGTAGGGGTGATTTTTCCTCATAACACACCCCTGTGTTACTTTGGGTTTGTTAGTTACGGGGTGGTTCCCCCCCCAGTCAGAATGCAATTTTTAGAGGTGTTTTTGTTGTTGTTGTAATATTTGTTAATGGAGCCCATGTTTATCCAGATCTTTTATACTCCTACAGCCCAAAAATGAAATCTGTGCCCAAAAGCCTGGAATTCTTCTGTTCTCTCTCACTCCTGTGGCTACCAGGAGTCTTTTTATCCTGGTCCTTTCAATCCACAGACACGGGAGGGGGAAGGGAAGGGGCAAAGTCGTCTAACAAGAGGAAGGAGTTGGCACACCTGCCCTCCAGATGCTAAGAGCTTTTATAAAAGGTAACGATGTATGTAACAAATTTCCCCCCAAAGAGTGGGTGAGGGAAATAAATTCAGAGAAAAGAGTGGCAGATGGGATAGATGGATTCAATTAAGACGAAGAACATCAAACAATTCCAGGGATGCCGCATTTTAATGGAACATGTCATTTTCTCCTCATTGCCTCCAGGTAACTCCCAACAATAGTCGAGGTAGGAAGTGGGGTGCACATGCAGTGCCTCAACCCCGGCAGGAGTTGAATATCCTCAAGTGAGGAAGCTAATATTCCCCTTTCTCTTCTTTTCAATAACGTGGTGAAACAGCTCATGCATCACACTAACTGAATGCAGGAGACGCGTTAGATGCACATGTCTCTCCAGAGCCAGGCACATGTCAAATAGACAAGGTAGTTTCCATTGTCATCTCTGCTCAACCACTTTCTTTATTTGGTGGAAGGGAGAATCTCCTTTTCAATTAATCCAGCCACTCTGTCATGCTCCTGAATGAATAAAACAATAAAAGTATTTATATCCCTTTTATCTTCTGCAACACTCTCTATGAGGGAACGAAGGTGTTAGACTTTTGCTAGATGGTTTTTTCACATAGACATTGTACTAGTAAGCTACAGATGACTGTTTTGAGGATCATCTTACTCCTGTTAAGAATGTGTAAGAATCTCGTTGTCACTAACAGTATTTGTAACCATTTGCTGCTTAAAGGTGTCTACATTTGCAATGATGTTACCATATGCACTTACACTGACATAAGTACAGACACATATATAAAAATGCATAGGAAGGAAATAGTTTTTAGTTACCAAGTTTCTTAGTTTTTTAGTTACCAATAGTTTCTAGTAATCAAGTGTTTTAAACACTGCACCACCAGGACTCCCCCTAGGATGAGAACCTCAAACTTAGTACCATTTTTAATGTGGTTTTTTTTAAGATCATTTAGTCATTGTTTATATATATATATATATATACACACACATACACACATATACATATACATATACATATTGGTTTGCTCACAAAGTTCATATACATTGTGTTTCACACTATTTTTCTTTCATATTGGGTTTCATACAATCATTCCCATGCATTATGTTTTATAAAATCAAGCACCATTGGACCTTACCCATCATTACCCAATCTTTTCACGTCTCCACTGTATGATTCCCATTTCCTCCACTCCCTCCCTCCCTCCACCCACCAAACAGCAACCCTGTGGTTAAACCCAGTACCACTGAGTCGATTCTGACTCACTGACATTCAAAGGAGAGAGTAGAACTACTTCACTGAGTTCCCAAGATTGTACATCTTTCTGGGAGCAGACTGCCAGCTGGTGGGGTAGAGCTGCAAAACTTTCAGTTAGCAGCTCAACACGTAACTCACTTTACCACCTGGATATAGAAGCTTCTTACCACTCCTTCCCTTGCCTGTAAAGCAATGGAGCATGAAACACCAAAACTGGTCATGAATCAGGAACGGGAAAGCCAAAGGAGAAAGGGAAAAGTCCCAGCATCTAATGAATTACGTTTAATCTCGCTCACTCTCTCTGCCTCGACGTACTCTGATGAGCTGTTTTCATCATATGAAAAAGATGTTCTTACATCTTCCTCGCCTACGTGGCAGGCACACCCTAAGTCCAGGCCCGCATCTCTTCACATCTTGAACAGTATAGTACCATTTTTCTAAAGAGTCCCTGGTAGTACAAAGAGTTAGCGTGCCTGGCTGCAAAATGAATAGTTAGAAATTTTAGTCTATCCATAGGTGCCTAGAAAGAAAGGCTTTGGGATCTACTCCTGGAAAAAACCAAATCAGCCACTAAAAACTCGATGAGCACAGATTTACTCTGACGCACACGGGGCTGTCTTGAGTTGGAACCTATGGTAACTGGCTTCACTTTCATCATCAGCCTCCATACTCCAGTATGTCTGAGTCTACCATGGCTGGAGTCATTTTCCTAAGTCACATTTTTAACATATTCTTCTACTTGTTGTTATTGTTAGGTGCCATCAAGTCGCCTACAACTCATAGTGCCCCTATGAACTTCAGATCAGAAGCTTGCTCTATCCTGTGCCATGCTCATGATCTAGGAACAGCCATTAAAGACCATGGTAGGCGTGGCGTTGTGTTTGCCCAAGAAGTTGATAAGGACCACAACTTCCTTCTTTCACACAGCCACCAGACTACACATCTCTGATGGCTGGATCTCATTGATCTTCCTCCCCTGAAGGTGGTTGGTCCACGGTAGGCAATAATTGTTGAAAGGATGAGTAGATGGATAGAAAAGCCAAACAAAGACTCTAACATATCCTAAGAGGTAAATACATAATAAATAGTGGAAGACTCATCAACAGTCTGCGATATGCAAATGACACAACCTTGCTTGCTGAAGCTGAGGGCCCAAAGCACTTGCTCCAGAAAGTCAAGGACTGTGATTTTCAATATGGATTGAAGTTCAACATCAAGAAGACATAGACTCTCAGCCACTGGCCAATTGGTAGCACCATGATAGATAGAGAAGAGACTGAGGTTGTTAACAAATTACAGCTTGCTTGGTTCCACAATTAACACTCTTGGCAAGAGCAGTCAGGAAACCAAATGACAGATTGCACTGAGAAAATCTGAAGTTAGAGACCTCTCCAGAGTACTGAGAAGCAACAATATCACTCTTGAGACTAATGTGTGCCTGATTCAGGCCATGGTCTTTACAGTTACCTGCTGTGCATCAGAGAGATGGAAAATGACTAAGAATGACAGAAGAATTAATGCCTTTGAGTTGTAGTGCTGGAGAAGAGATATTGAACATAGTATGGACCTCTGAGAGAACAAACAGGTCTGAATTGGAGCGGGTAAAACCAAGTTTCTGATTGAAGGCTGGGATTTTTGAAGCTCTAGCTCACATACTTTGGGCATGTGGCCAGGAGGGACTGGTCCTTGGACAAGGTATCATGATCAGAAGAGTGGAGGGATGGTGCGGGAGAGGAAGACTCTGGATGAGATAGATTGATACAGTAACTGGAGCATTGTAGGTGTGTCAGAGTCAGAGAAATTGGCTAAAGAGAGGGCAGGCTTCAGAGCCTAGGACATAGGGTCACTATGAGTTGCAGGAGATGCAACGGTGCACAGCAGCAGTGATTAACACCATCAGTCATTAAGAGGGGAATTCATCTAATAGCATTTTATCTATGGAAGAGCAAGGGCAAAAGAAACATACCTGCTGTTGTTAGGTGCCATCGAGTCCACTGTGGCTCACAGTGACCTTATATAACAGATCTGAAACATGCCTTGTCCTGTGCCATCCTCATGACCTCTGATATGCTCTGTTGTTGTGGTGGTGTATTATCCAGTTGGAAGCTACCCCATAGCTAAACCTCTAGAGGGTTTTCAGAGGCAGTTAATTGCAAGGGAGATTACCCATCTTTCTCTCGCTGGATTAGATTCATTAGTGGATTAGAATTGTGTGCCTTCAGGATTACAGTGCAGCTTCTTACCACCGGGCCACTAGAGCTCCCTCATATGCTCTAGGTCTAATAAAAACTAAATCACTCAACACAAACATCACAACTATAGACAGATCTGGAGTGTCTCCTTAATGTCCTCATGCTGGAACCCACTGTGAAGCATAGCACTGTGTGTCAGGAAAGGGGCATCAGATGATATGGCCATGAAAAACCATCACACACAACTAGCTGCTTCCAATTCATGGGGACTCTCCATCGGTGGTTGTTGTTAGGTGGCCTTGAGTCATACATCACTATGAACAATGGATCTAAACCTTGTCCTATCTTCCTTCAGTGACAAGGCTGTAAATGTTAACAACCCAACACGATGGTGGTGTTTGTTTTTAGGTGCTGTCAACTCTGACTCATAACAACAGATCTCAACTTTGTCTATCCTGCACCATCCACACCATCTCTGATACGCCAAGCCCATTGTAAGGCACCATGTTAATTCATCCTTTAAAAACCATGCCTTGAACACTAAAGCATGAACACTAATGGCCGAAGCCCAGATGAGCTGTAGGATGACATCAAAGATACTATCATTCAAGAAGAAAGTAGAAGGTCATTTTAAAGACAGGGGAGAAAGAAACTATCAAAATGGACGTCAGGAGAGATTCTGAAACTTACACTATAATGTAGAGCACACACCATATAGTACAGAGCTATTTCAAGTCAGTGCACCGGAAATGAGCACTTGGGAAGCAGAAGTGGTAAGAACTAAAAGAATGCTGAGGAAACAGGAAATATTGATTGAGAAGGGAAGTATACACACATTTTAAATTGCTGTTGTGATCTAGTCAATTCCAGCTGAGGCAGACACTTTATGACAGAGTAGCCCCACCTCAGAGTTTCCTAGGTTGTAATCTTTTTGGAGGATCCCTAGTGGCGCAGTGTGGAAGAGTTCAGCAGACAACTTTAAAGGTTCCGAAGAACTCACCAGGCGCTCCCCGCCCAAAAAAGGCCTAGCAGTCTAAGGGTGCAATCTTGGAAGCCCTGTGGGCAGTTCTACTCTGTTCTATAGAATTGCTAAGAGTAGGAATCGACAGAAACGCGTGATTGGGAAAGTTTACAGAAGCAGATTGCCAACTCTCTGTCCTCATGAAGAAGCTGGTGGGTTCGAACTACCCACCAGTTGGTCACCAGAGCAATTTAGAAATAATTCGTAGTAAATAAAAGGGTTTTGATTTGCTTTTTAAAAAAGAAGCATCAGAAAATGTTTTAAGGCCTTTGTGGTTTACTCCCAAGAAGAGGGAGGAAATCTCAAAGCATGAAACTTCCAATGTCTACAGGAAATCTACTGCTTCCGTTCCAGCTGGCCGGAGCAGGTAAATCAGACGTGTATTCTCCCAGGCATCAGGTTCTCGGCCATTCATTGTACCCGCTGTTTGGGGC
Organism: Elephantulus edwardii; assembly: GCF_000299155.1. Classification (NCBI taxonomy): domain Eukaryota; kingdom Metazoa; phylum Chordata; class Mammalia; order Macroscelidea; family Macroscelididae; genus Elephantulus; species Elephantulus edwardii. The sequence goes on along the minus strand of NW_006399772.1, from coordinate 8,804,464 downwards.
ATCCTCCTCTCCAGGTAGGGGGTTCAGGGCAATGCCAGCACCTCCTGGAAAAATGTTACAGGATATTGGTCGGCTAGCACCCTCTTCCAGAAGTGGGTTGAGCATAGCTACAGAGAATAGCGAGAGCGAGGGATAGACAGTGTGCAGGGAGTTTCGTGGCACCAAGGCCTGAGTTTTGCCCTTTACAAGCCCCACTGATGGGGCTTTTCTGTCCCCAAACTCACCCGCTTCTTAAAACCACCTCCTCTCCATTGGGCTCATCTCTCAGAGGCATCTGCCGCCCACCCCCGATCCTAATCTACCATGAATGAAGAGAAAGGCTGAAGGGGCTGGTCACTGGGAGGCGAGGTCCCTAGTGTCCCCACCCTGGTTTGGAGTGATGGAGAGGTGCAAATCTGTTCGGCTCCGCCCCAATAAGCCGTCCGGGTGCCGGCAGGGCGCCTCTTCGCGGGCGACGGGAATCCTGGAAGGGAGGGACGCATAGGAAGGGCTGCATGCAAAAACTTTCTACCCTCCATCCTCAAGTCGCAGGGAGAGACCACCCTCCCGCCGTCCCGGCCCGGCCCGCCCCGCCCCCACGCCCCACCCC